>NW_006921535.1:3801585-4121069 GCF_000340215.1 Pseudocercospora fijiensis CIRAD86
GGGCTCCTGGACAAGTTGGTTGGCCAGCCACGCCCCGGGCGGTAACATAGCACATATACACCTCGATTAAGCGAGATAGCGGACGGGGGTAATCCCAGTAAACGGCAGCTAGCTTGAAAGCGTTAGACGTGAATTTTTTAAAGGTACGGATAATTCCTTTAGGCAGTACGCTAGCTTTGAATAGTTAGATCCCGTCTTCAGGGATCACCGCCGTTAGGTATCTCGCTTAAATTGCGAGGTGTAGCACACCCTGGCCAATATAAGCCCCGTTTTTGGATGTATGGGCAGGCCTGAAGAAGCGTGCTTATTAGCATCGGAGCCGCCGTGTGATGGTGAAACTGCTGAAGTGAAGTCAGGAGCCATAAAGTCGGTATCCTAGGGGTGGCGCTTAGTTCTATCGATTGATCTGCTTTCGGTGCCTCGTGTCTGAACGACATGCTGTGTGATACACATGTCGTTTGATGAAAGCAAGGGCCATGGCACAGCAGCAGGCATCCGCCAGGAACAGGGAGCTCGTGCCAAAGAACATTCAATGATTCAACAGACGTGTGATGCGCCTCCAATGTCCCTGTTCCTTGTCCAGTATTATTATTACCACTGAACGCTGCATGCCGAGTCGTTCCAAGGAAAGGAAGGCGTGCATTCCAGCACAGTTCGCCGACCTGTTTCAGCAGTCACTACTACTGTTGTCGACTGCTGCTCTGGCTCTTCCTCTTGCTCTTCCTCTTGCTCTTGCTCTTGCCTGTCTCTCGTCGACTCGCTTGGTCTTCGCAAGGCCTGGAGCGAGAACGTTGCTTGTCCGCCCGCCACACTCACGACGCCAGAATCAGATAGAGACAACATGTTGTTCAGGAGCACACTTCTCGCGCTGTGCGCACTTGCATTTACCCACGCCGTTCCGTAAGTGGCGCAGAAATCGTCCCTTTCGCAAAGGCTAAGAGCGTGCAGGAGCCTGTACAGTCGTGCGGGTCCTTCCGGATTTGCTTGGGGCAACGATAAGGTCAGAGGGGTGAACATAGGAGGATGGCTGGTCCTGGAACCTTGGATAACGCCGTCTATCTTCGAAGCCGTGGATCCGGAACGGAAGACCATCATCGATGAATTCACATTGTGCCAGAAATTGGGTGCTCAGCGAGCTCGTGACACCATCCTCCAAAAGCATTGGGAAACATGGGTAGGGTGGGGAGACTTCAAAAAGATCGCAAATGCCGGATTCAATATGGTGCGCATCCCGATTGGATTTTGGGCATACGACAATTCCAACACTCCGTACGCGAAAGGCGCAGCACCATTTCTCGATGCAGCAATTGATTGGGCGAGATCTGTGGGATTGAAGGTCATGATCGATCTTCACGGTGCACCGGGCTCCCAGAACTGCTTCGACAATTCTGGACAGAAGTGCGAGCACCCTCAATGGACGACTGGAAACACAGTCCAAGCCACTTTGAATGTTCTTAAGCAGATACAGACCAAGTATGGCGATGCTAAGTACGACGACGTTATTGCCGGTATTCAACTCCTGAACGAGCCGCTCACACCCGTCCTCAACTTGGATACTGTTAAGAAATTTACTCGAGATGGTATGCACCCCAAGGATCACTTCAAACTCTGCAAATTCTGACATGTGAGAAGGATACGGACAGCAGCGAACATCATCTCCATCGCGAGTCGTTGTCTTCCACGATGGCTTCCAAAAGACGAGTGTATACAACGGCATGCTCACGCCATCAGACAACAATGCTCAAAACGTTGTCATCGACCACCACGAGTATCAAGTCTTCGATCTTGGCCTGATTCAAATGAAGCCAGACGAGCACAGAAGATTTGTCTGCCAGAATGCGAATGCTTACAATGGCGCTGACAAGTGGACCATCGTTGGCGAATGGAGCGGCGCCATGACCGATTGCGCCAAATACCTCAATGGCTATGGCGTGGGCGCTCGTTATGATGGCTCGTTCCCAGGCAGCAAGTGGGTGGGTTCATGCGCGGGCACTCAAAACATTGCTTCGTGGAGCCAGCAGTTCAAAGACGATACCAGAGGTTACATTGAGGCCCAAATGGAAGCTTTCGAGCGTTACTCCCAGGGCTGGATTTGGTGGAATTTCAAGACGGAAAATTCAGGTGCGCCTGAATGGGATGTCTTCGCTCTCCTCGATGCTGGAATCTTCCCACAGCCACTCACGGACCGCAAGTTTGGCCAAATTTGCACATAGTGCGACTAGGTCGAAGGTATCGGAGACGTATTGTATGGGCAATGCAGTATACCGCTCCCCTCATTCAACTACTCGATCGCTACGACATAATGATCTCGGGAGCATAATGGAAACAGGAGCATCTGCAAAAGAAGGATCAAAAGCAAAGCAAGCGACCAGCTAAGCAACAGGCTCACTGCACCGCATTGTGGGACGGACATGTGATGGACGGTAAACAGTAAAAAGGCGATTGGCATCGCACCTACTACAGATACCCGGCCTCGCCATCAGAGGCTCATGATTTCTTCTTGCTCTCATTTTGGTGGTTGTACAAGCAAGTCCACTTACCACGCAACATAGCACAATCTCGTAGTCTACAAGGAAAAGAGAAATATCGTACAGAAGCCAGGATGCGCATGTCCTTGATGAAAGTTGCTGACCACCATTCTTTCTGACAGTCGACAGTGCTAAATAACCTGAAAACCGCAGATCTCAAGCACTTTGTTCGCGAAGAAGGAAGAGGAGTCCGCTCGACAGTCGCACACATTATTGCCGAGACCTGGCGGGGTCAATGATCCCGAAGCGAAGACATACCACAAGATCTGACCTGTGACAAGCTGCCAACAACCACAGCCAAACAAAAACCACACGCCATACCTCCACAAAAGCAAAATGCCACCTCCAAGAACCCGATGGGCACTCATCACAGGAGCAAGTCCCGGCGGCATGGGCGAAGCCGAAACCTCAGCCTTCCTAAAACGCGGCATCAACGTCATATCAACATCGCTCGAAGCGGACAAGCAAGAAATCGAACACGTCAGTCCCAGCCCAGGCACTCGAGACGGCTTCCTCGTAATCCTCCATCTCGATGTCACATCTTCGAAATCTATCGCTGCGGCTGTCAAGACGGTTCACCAACTTACCGAGGGGAAATTGGATTGGTTGGTGAATAATGTAAGTATATAGATAAATAACATCGCCACACACACACACACACCTCTGAAGATTTGTTTGTTTATTTGTTGATGAGAGTGAAGGCAGGATTGGGATACTATACTCCCCTCCTGGACACATCCCTCGCACTCGCGAAACAGGAATTCGACGTCAATGTCTTCGGCCTTGTAGCCGTCACGCAAGCTTTCTTCCCCATGCTCCGCGCCGCGAAGGGTTGTGTTGTGAATCAAGGGAGTATAGCAGGTTTGCCAGGGTTTAATCGTCCTTATATGGGCTTGTATTCGAGTTCGAAGGCTGCGGTTATGAATTTGAGTGATACGATGAGGCTTGAGTTCAGACCTTTTGATGTTCGGGTGTGTACGCTGATTACGGGGCCAGTGAAGACGGAGTTTTTTAAGAATTTGCAGGGTGCTGAGGTGGAGGCGGATTCGGTTTATGGGGGGATTAGAGAGGTTGTGAATTCTAGGATGCGTGGGTCGTTGGGTGGTGGGAGGGGTCATGATCGGTTTGAGGTTGCGAATGCTACTGTTGAGGAGTTGCTTAGAGAGGATGTGCCGGTGTATGTTACGAAGGGGTATATGGCTGGATTGATATGCTGGCTGCACTGGTTGCTACCGACTTCGTGGCTGGACTCTTACAATAATAGGGGGAGCGGACTAGATCGTTTGAAGGGTTTGATCAATGGGGAGATTGAGGATGAAAAGTCTAAGTGATCGTAACTGCTAGCAGGTATCAAATGCATTAACATCTCAAGATTCGTAAAGCTGATCCACATAATAGTCGTAATATCGAAAGCCATTCCCTATCTCGAAGCACATCGAGTGAGCAGACTTCTTCAAGCCTCCTGTGAGGACTTATCGGACATTGCCTTCTCGACTTGCTGCAAGAGATCGAATCACGGCACCTGCGATCGCACCTCCTGACAAGCCGTTGTCGCCCTGGCCCTGAAGTTGTGGATAAGCATTGCTTCCATCTGGTGCTGTGGTAGTCAGGCTGACCGATCAGTCCGTGGACACATCTGGATTCTCTATAGTCGCGTTGAAGCAAGGAATGCTTTCATCAAAGGCAGCGGCATCAACATAAGTGATATCGGTACAGGCCCAAAACGGGCTTGTCTCTGTTCCACCGTCTTCCATGTAGAAAAACATGAACGTGGCATTGCTTCCAGCGGTGACGTTATTGGGCGGGTTCGGAGCGAGGATGCATGTGTGTCCGACATCAAGGACTGGATCAAGCTGCGTTGGGCTGTAGAAAATCTCGAAGTCTTCGATCTTGGCAGGATCTATGAACAGGCTAGTTTGAGATGACATTTCCGATGCAATGTGGAGTGGGTCACTCACTGTCGAGGTATGAGACACCAATATGCTGAGCGCTGGTCTCGTTCTGAGCGACCAAGGCCAGTCTTCCATTGGCTACATGACCGTCAGTGGGCTATATAATTGCATTTTCAGTCATTCTGGTCACTCACTCAAAGGAAACCCAGTCCGATTTCCCACACCGCTCGACGAGCCGCATGGAGGAATGTGATCACTTTCTGCTGACCATGGCCGGTCTGGTGGCCACATGAAAGCCGCTGGTCCCATTTCCGGAGAATGAGTTGTGTTTCGATTCTGTGCGGAGGCGATGCAACTCAGCAAGGCGACTGCAACAGCAGTAGTGGGCAGCATCGTGCTCAGATGGTTGGCGACGAGCACTGATACTCAGATATCAATCGACGTTTTGATGTCTTTGGTGTGTGAGTGGTCGAAGACAAGAAATGATGCGACGGAAACCGACAAGCTCACCGGGAAGGCGTGCATCGCTGCTGCCCATGGAAGGATGGCAAGAGCACATCGCATCTTGCTCGCATCTTGGCATGTTCGCACCACGGCTTGACATTTGACCGGCATAATACAATACTCGCGTGGCTGGAAGCAACAGCCTCAATCTGCTGGCTACTCGTATGGAAGAGCCGAGGACAGTCCATTCATTCGTGGTGAAATCGTTCTGCGCCTTCACCCGCCGCCGATCATTCATGTGCGTTCCCTTTTCGCTCCACCAAATAAAGCAAGGCCTTGTGTGGCTTCATTCTGGCTCAACACCTAAAGCAACAAGGACTTTGCATCGATTTGTTCTGATATATGCCTCCCGTCGACAAATAAATCCATTTACCAGCCAGACCAATCAGCCTCCGGCTCGCTGTCTGCTACCACATAACTCTTCACCCAATCGAAGTTTGCAGCACCTCTGTCCTGGACGAATCTGGCGTCGAAGTTTCGTGCTGCACGAGCCCATGCAAGCTTGAAATCGTCCAACATCCTGGTAGACGGCATAATACTCCCGTGCTTCGTCATGATTGCCTCCAACTGCTGCGTCACGCTGAGGACCATGCGTTGGGACGACGCCTTAGCATTCTGAGACAGAGCGGTCTCGGTCGAGCAAGTCTGATGGATTTTGTAAGACTTGTTGTCTTTCGCGATCTTCAGCTCAAATGTGACGGAATAATGTTCAGGTGGAGTAATGAGCAGCGATTTGCGATGGCATGTTAGCCGTATACTCTTGACCGGGGCCAAACGCTCTTTAGCATGGACCGATAGCATGTGGTTTTCTCCATTTGTCGCTGGGGAAAAGGTGAAGTACCTGTCGCGGTAATCATAGGAACCCGGCACGATCAAGGCCACAAGCAACCCTTAAATTCGAACGCCTTCCACGACTGCGATAGGGCTTGCCATGATATTGAAGAGGGGCGAGGGTGCTTCGTAGGCTCTTAGCGCTCTATGCTGTGGTGATGAACCACTTGAGGCCGCGTTGAGAGTCGATGGCGATGCTGACGAGTCTGTTTGTATGTAAGTGCTACGAAAGAACAAGTTAAAATATCATTATCTGAAGTAAAGCGGGTCGTGAGTCCGTGCGCTGTTACAGGCACATGCAGCCACATGTGAGACCTCACATGCTCCAGTCGTGTGATCCCGTTCAAGGATCATGGAGACCTTGGGAGAGGCATCTGTCGTTCTAGAATGTCTATGATCATATCAGCCATCTTAGCAAAATATCACCTCTCTACAACTTCGCCCCCACAGGCATGAACTTCATAGCCTGCCTCACACCAAGATCAGCCAGCACCTCTTCCGCACCACCAAGAATAGCATCGAACTTATACGTCCTATTAAACATTTCCACCACCTTACCCATACCGGTCTGTGTCAAACCACGTCCACCAAAGATATTCGTAGCATTATCCGCAACTTCATGTGCGCTTCTCGTGCAGAAAGTCTTTAGTAGTCCAATTGGTCCAGACAATTGCTTCGATTGCTGGTCGTAAGACATCTTGGTCATTTGATATGTGATGCTCTCGATCCAGGCTTGGTTGGCTTCGACGTTGGAAATCATCACGGCGAGCTTCTGTCGGATTACAGGCTGGTCGATGAGTCGCTTGCCGAAGACCTGTCGTTGATGCGCCCATTTGAGACACTCTTCTGTGACCGTGCGAGACCATCTTGCGACCATACCGGCCATCATGAAGCGTTCGTGGTTGCTGACAAGAGTGAGTTAGCATACGATATAATTCGGCATGACGATACAGACTTACAAGTTGGCCATGATGACCACAAAACCCTTGTGCTCTGGCCCAAGGATGTTTCGCTTGGGCACCTTGGTGTTGTTAAACTCGATGTATGTGGTCGCAGCGGCAGTGGAGTACGAAGTCTTGATCGGCTTAGTCTCGACAGTGTCATCGCGCTCGATAAGCAGGACAGTGAAGCCCTTGTCTGTCTTGCATCCGGTAACGAAGTAGTCGCAGAACATCCCGTTCGTGATCCATTTCTTGGTACCGTTCACGAGGTAATGGTCACCCTTGTCCTCGCAAGTCGTCCTCAGACCAGCGACGTCGGATCCTGCAAATGCTTCTGTGACAGCAAGACAGATCTTCTTCTTGCCACTAAGCACCTCACCCGAGACTCTTTCCCGAAGCTCGTTGTCCTTGCACCATTGATGCACAGCTGTGAGGGAGATTGTCATGCCTGCCATGTTTCCGTCTTGGAAGCCTCTCATGTTCGCCCTCACGATCTCCTGACTGACGATCAGATCGTGAAAGTAATCGTATTCCTCGCCCTTCACGACGCCACCAAAGATCTTGCGTCCCTTCAAGTGCTTGCCAGGACCCAGTCTGCATGCCAGGAGATTGACATCGGCCATCTTGTTGATGAGCTCTTGAGAAACATACGTGCCATCTTTCTCCTTTTCCGCCGCCTCCGGAACAACATGTGTATCCACGAATTCTCGCACAGCTCTTTGGAACTTCTTGTGTCCTTCAGTGTAGTATGGGCTGTAGAACTCTGGATTAAGCCAGAGTGGTTCTGCATAAGGCACGGTGCTGAGATCGCCTGGCTTGTGATCGATGGCTTCGGGCTCCTCGCCTTCAAGGGTTCCGATACACAAGGCCTTGTATTGCTGTAGAACTTCATGTCGGTGCAGGTTGTAGAAGGCTGCGGTTGCATCTTGGCCAGCGACTTGTCGGAGAACGACCTCTCCACCGGGGTGAGCGTCTAGGAAGTCTGAAACATCGTACACTTTGTGGTCGACAATGACCCAAATGTCGTCTTCCTCGGTGTGCTAGAGCGCAGTCAGTAATCTACTGATACTGTATTTCATGGCAAGCGTACCTTTGCTACTTCTTGCCGCGTCAAAGGGCCCTGCATGATGGCTATGGCGGTCTGTCAAGATGGATAGAACCACAGGAAGAGGAAAAATAGCAGTCTAAACAAGACATCTCGACAATGGCAGCCATTCTCGCGGCACAGTGTTGTTTGGTCTTTTGACCGAGGTTCGAAACGGAGGGTAATTCGCGGTTGCCAATTGGTTATTTTAGCGACACGCTAAGAAGGTGTATGTACTTTGCGCCGCGGCGATGCTATGCCTATAGTGAACAGAAAGATGTGTGCTATTCTCATGCTCGAGTCGATAGGGATGCTTTCCCCAGTTGCTGCTCAGTAAACGATTAAAAATAAAAGCAATGATCGTTGCAGATGGACTGTATTGAGAAAAGGGTAGACGGGCGGGTTCATCAATTGTCTGGCAGCTTTTAATAGCCAAGATGTGATGAGTTATGAAGACTATGGCTGCCCGTAAGGACCACACTCCTGGCATAATCTCTTCCTCCGCTGAGCTTCTGGGCCGCATAATCGGATTCACCAAAGCTGATAAGCTGGCTGCATCCAGACTCTGACCTCTTTCTCAACGTGAGGTGACAGGCAGTTGACGATAGCCTGCTTCAGATTGTGCTCGAAATGATGTGTTTTCGATGCAGTGAAGTCATGATGCCAGAGGTGGCCATCTCGTGTTGGTTGTCAACCGGATATTTTCTCGCCTGGCTTCAGGCGGCTCGATTGTGACTACTGCCACGTTGCGCCGGTGTGCCAGGTCCACTGATGGCGGAATAGTCTCCAGGTGCCCGCTATCAAAGTTCACATGCTCGTCGTCAGGAGGTCCCTATTAGTGTGAATCGTGATCTCAATTTTCGGCTGCAGCGGTTTGTGCCTCCGAATTGACCTTGTCGAACGCTCTGATGACGGGAATGCTGCCTCCGAAAGCCATGCCAGGTAATTGCTGCAGATTCTCCTAAGCTTTCTGCCACCGAATGCACTCGTGGCCCTTTTCAAGGAAGATGCGACCCTCAACGAACCATCATAGGGCGTTGTGGTGATCTTGATGCCAAACGTGTTCTGTGACGATATTACGCCCCCGAAAATCATCACTATCTTCCATTTTGCATTCCTGGCGGACCAGCCGGAGGACCTCGAACACCAGGCGGCGGGCTCATGCCCTGACCTTGACCTGGCCCAGAGTTGGGTCCGCCGGCTTGAAAGTTCGGAGGCATATTGGGTGGCATCCCAACAGGCGGCGAGAATGGCATGTTTCCGTGCGGAGAGTTTGCATTGCCCGGGAATGGAGGCATTCCACCTTGAGGATTGAATCCAGGCGGGAAGCCACCAGGTGGAGCCGGAAAGCCAGGTGGTAGCGGCGGCATTCCTCGTCCGCCTGGGGGCATAGGAGGAAATCCTGGTGGAAGAGGTGGCATACCTTGATAGAAGTCAGTATTCGTCGATGTTGCGCCAAATGTCGTGCTTACCTGGAGGCATCTGACCCGGGATGGGAGGGAATCCTGGTGGCATTCCTGGCGGTAGAGGACCAGAGAAGCCTGGCGGACCTTGGCCTGGTAGCTGTGGATTTGGCATAGGCATGCTCTGTCCTTCTGCCGCGTAACTGCTTGTGATGCCGTCTATTACTGCCTGCGCTTTCTCGTGTCCAATTTGTTGATAGTAATCGACTACATTTCGAAGATGGTTTCGACCGCTGTTGTGCGCTTTTCGCACGCTCATGGAGTCGTGCGTGAGGTAGACATCGCAGTAGTCGCAAAAGAATTTGGGCATTTTGACGGCTGCGAGCGATGGCGCGCTCGCGTCGCTCGAGGGTCTTGCTGGTGGCGTGCGGTTGTTTCGCCAGATATAGTGTATTCAGATATGCTGCGCAAATGTGTTGATGTCGTATCGCAAAGTCTCGAGGATTGGTGTGAAGTCACGAATGTTTGGTGAAGCTGAAGCTCAAATCAGTCGAGATGTCGGCGGCGGACTGGAAGCTCTTTGTGACAGGGATGCTGATCCTCAGACCGGCATGGCTAGGGAGGCCCATACATACCAGAGGCTCAATGCGGGGTTTCTCATACTTCTCACCGCTATTCCTACCTAATTCTTCGTGTTTAACCTTCTACGACTCGTACTATACTCGCTATCGACTCGTAGAATGCCTCTACGTATCGATTTATCGCTATAGAAGGCTTAGATAATATCTTAAGTCTACGGCGGCACTATACGAGAAGCAATCGTATAGTACCTTATATAAGAGACCGGTTGTTAGATATCTCTTAATATACTTAAACGAAGGCTTAAAGAGTAGAACATTAATTATAGCTACTCTACTTACTATTACCGAGTTAACGATATTAAGGCACTAAAGATCCGGGTCGTATATACCTTCTACGTTCTACGGTTAACTAATAAAGAGGCGGTTCGAGTACTATAGGCGGATAGGTTTAAGATTAGCTAGCGGAGATATTAACGGATACGTTAAGAGCTTAGATTAAAGAAGGCATTATTAATAGATAGATAGATAGAAGCGGAAGAATAGATAGTAGAGGTCTTATAGGAAGAGCTCGAGAAGTCTATAGTAGAGTCCTTTAGCCGACGGCACCTATATACCTATATTAGGTCTAAATACAATATTATTAGTAGAGATCGGCTATATCGTATAGCTTCCTTACTAAATCCTAAAGAGTTACGAGTCCGCCGCGAGCGGGCGCGAGAGCACTATAGAGCGATTATTATACCCGGCTCTAGTTACGCAATATTAATAGATGCTTACTATAAATTCGAGTATTAGGGGATATAGATCTACGTAGCGATTAATATTTACTCGCGTTATATTATCTAGATCTATATAGGCATTACTAGCCGGATAGCTATCTCTATACTAGCTTAATACCTTGCAACGATCCGGAATAGTAGTATAATACTATAGATTATTCGATTAGACCGTAGGGTAGAGACGATTCTAGCCGCGGATGCTTACTATAAGACTCGCCTTACGACTCGTAGTAACCCGGAACAACCGCTAGCCTTCGAGGACTGCTTTAAATATAGTACGAGTAAGATGAACTAGCGGATTAAGGCATAGTAGCGTTAGTAAGTACTTGTACTAAATAGCTAGAGAGGCTATTTCTACGAGTTACTACGCGAGTTACTATACGATACTAAACTGCTAGCGGATCGGATTGCCTTCCTTATAATCTATATACTAATTATACGTTATAAAGTCTTCGAATTTGTTTACCTCTAGAATAGCTATCGTATCCGGAAGTAGGCTAATCGACTATACGTTATACTAGGTATTCTGTATATTCTATACTATTATCTAGAGCTTAGCGGGCATTCTTATTAAGGTATTCCTATGCCTAACGGTGCACTTAATAATATAGAGTAAGACCTTTAAGGATTCGGTATATATTAGATTCTATAGTATAGACTCGCTATAGACTCGCTAATAGACTCGCTAATTCCTAGATCTTAAAGCCTACCTGCCCGAGGCTACGCTTTCTTAGTGTAAGACAGCATTATAGATTTATAGCTTCTCGTATCTAGTAAGTAGTAGCGAGAATAGCGATAATATAGAGCGCCTTTACCGCTCTACCTACTTACTTCTTCGAGGGTTAGCTAGGGAGCATATAGCTATAGGGTTAGAGCCGGAACTAATAGAGTTAGATAAGCTATTAGCAGCACGTAGTTAGTTAGCGGCGGCTCGGAATTAGAAAGCTAGGTTAATTAAGTTTGTAAATAATGTATACTAATCTCCGATCTACGAGCCGGCCGCGAGTATATAGCGAGTCGCTTTTTCTAGTTCGATTTTATCTATAACCGTTTTAAACCTCTGCTATTTCTATCTCTATTTATCTAACAACTAATAATGCCTACTAATTAGGGCACCTATTGCACTAAATTAGGCGTCGACTATACAAAGATATATAGTAAATACCGATTCTGTTTATAATACGGCCTTCTTAATCCCGATCTACTAAGCGAGCAATTTGTTCGCGAGTAATTAGTAGCCGCCGCTACTGCGAGTAGCTCCGCGAGTATAGTACGAGGCTTTAATACGTTCCCCTCTATACCTAAGGCGGCTAATGCTATACGTAATACTACTAGTTAGTACAAGCTAGCAACTCGAATACTAAATGCTAGATCTCGGAGCCTCTCGTAACGTCTACTAATACCTGCTTTAGCTTTAGCTTTAGCTTTATTAGACCTAAAAGTATAGGGATACTATTGCCGCTATTTGATCTATACTTAGTATATAGAAGTTAAGCTTACGAGTACAACTAAGACATAGTTCTATAGTAAACCTACCCTATATACTACTATTACGGATGCCTAGACTAACTAAGAATTCCTCGAAGCCGAGATAACATTTATAGACTAGATTGTCGACCGGATTAACGCCTACGAGCTACTAGATAGTAGTATCGATCGGACCTAGGACTATTTTAACTACTTCCTCTATATAGACTTTAATAAAGCAACTAATTAACTAGAGAAGCTAGTAAGTAAGGCGCTTCGATTACTTAGACAGGCTTTAACGGTCTACAAACTAGTAACAAAGTTATTATTAGTCTACGAGATTAAGCTCTATATCTAGACTAAGTAGGAGAAGTAGCAACAATAAAAGCGGAAACATCGGTTAAGTACTATTACTACGAGTACTAGTATAAGTAATATAGCGAGTTAGTAAAAGGTAGTTAATAGCATTAAGATTAAGAAAGAAAAGCTATAGACTAAGAAGGTTATCGATACGAATTAGCCGCCCGAGATAATTAACTTAAGCGGCGATACTACCGCGAGTATACCGCGAGGTACGCCTACTTCGAAAGAGTCGAGCGATTAGCAACCTACTAATAGATAGGCTAATAGCGGTAGATAGGCTAATAGCGGTAGACAGGCTAATAGCGGCGGAGAGGCTAATAGCGGCGGAGAGGCTAATAGCGGCGGAGAGGCTAAGAAGATAAAGCGTAGTTAACGACTAAAGAAGAAGAGATAGAATAGTAGACTCGTAGTAGACTCGCTATAGACTCGCTCCTTAAACATTATCTACTAGTAGCTCGCGATTGCTATTTAGCTATAGCTCCTTCTATATCGTATATATATCCTTAGACTTAATAATAGCCTTATTCTTAAGCTATTTAAACTACGAGAGGCAATATCCTTCTAACTTATCGAACCTAGCTTCTAATACCTTAATCTTTGCCTCTAGTTTAGTATTCTTTGCCTCTACGGCCTCGACTCGCGCCTATATCGCGGCTAGCTCGCTATTTCTATCGTCTTCTTTAACCTCTTCTATACTAGCCGTATAGCTAGACTTGCCCTTATACTTATAATAAGCGTAGACACGCTCGCCCTTAGTATTAAGTATACGATACTTAAAGTTATTAGAGCGTATATAGTAGTAGTATAGCGCTAGTACAAGCTTACTAGAGTCCGTTTCTATAATAATTCTAGTAGCCTTATATTTCCGTAGTCTATTTAATACCGCCTTCTTCTTATCCGATATCGCTATCTAATCGAGTAGCTCTTACTATATCTATGCGCTATAGTACTAGAAATCGTAGGTATTTATAGTCGTAGGGCGTCGAAGTCTAGAGCGAGTTAGTAGCGAGTCTATAGCGATGCGCCTCGCGACTTATAATAAATATTCTCCTCCTCCTACTAGTAAGTACGCTACTAAAGCTAAAGCTAAAGCTAAAGCTAATACTAATACTAATGCTAAAGCTAATACTACTAAAGCTACGCTAAGAATAAGGTCGCGCGGAATACTAGTTATAGCGGCTGCTACTATCGCTGTCGCTATCGGTATCGGTATCGGTATCGATAGAAGAAGAATATTGCGAGGCAAGGCGCGGAAGTGTAGCGAGTCTAAGTAAGGTTTATCGCGACAATAGGTATAGTAAGGTTGGTAAGGAAGGTGTAGGAAGAATAGGAAGCGACAATGGGCTAAAGTGAAGCCATTGAGCCTCTGGTATGTATGGAGCTCCGTCCATAGCCTACATTATTGCATGCATGACCACCTGCACTCTATCAAAGGTAGAAGGGTAGCTTCTGGCTTGCTTCTGCTTGTGACCACATACATCAGTCACTTGCTATACCAACTCTGCCCATAAGTCTAGGCGCTCGCAGTCATCCTTCAGCTCTTCCCCCTTTGCAGCACCTCCGCGATGAATAGAGACAGAAGACGATAGCATCTCCCGCTCCCATAATAGAATGCCTTCCACCTCTCCCGGCTCCTTGTCCCTCGATCTCGATGCGCCGACTGCCTTCTCGCTCATCTTGCCTGGCGCTCCGACCGAGTCTCTGCAAGCCACAACCACCTTCATCTACAGGTTCAAACGATACGTGGCATATATCGCTGGCAAGCAACTGAATATACTCAATGCACCGAACACGCTTGTTCAGGCAGTCACCTTCAAGCATGACCTGGTCGCGATAGCAGCACATGAAAATACAGGCAAGCTCAGCGTCGCGAGCAAGAAGGAGGCATGGGTATTAGAGCCTTTGACTGAAGGCTGGACAAGAGTCTGGTGGGAAACGTCATTGCTGCTTCGACGAGAGGATGAGGGGGAGGGCGATGAAGCACGCTGGCTGAGTTGGGGCCGTGAAGGGGAGCTGTTGGTGGCAGGTAGTCGACTGCTGGATCTGTTCTCTACTGGTCCAGCATCTCGCACGACTTCGCCACGAACTTCTGCCGTCGACGAGGAGACTTACGAGGAGAGGAGAGCGTTATGGTCCAAAGCTGTCGCGTCTCCCATCCGACAAGCAGAATTCAGTCCAAGCTCGTCTCTCATTGCGACGTGCTCTGAATATGACCGACTCGTCAAGATCTGGCGCAGACTGTCATTCGAAGACGGACTTTTCGACCACACATACCTACCACATCCAGGAGCTGTGACACATCTCCAATGGAGGCCGATACATGACGATTCTGAAGAACGTCGGATGAGTGGCATTAGCAGGAGACATGAGGAAGACCCCGAAGTACTTTACACGATTGCTAACGATGGCGTCCTTCGCGTGTGGCGCACTGGAGGAGTCCATGACATTGACATCTTGCTCCTACACACCTCCATCGATCTTGTCGCCGCCATCCCTGATTCTCCAAGTGTGTCTGCCAAAGGCAATTCTAACACAGTGAGGCCTGCACGATATGCAGTGATGATACCATGCACAAAATTTACTGCCGCAGTCAACGCTGCCCTTGGCATTTCTCTTGGCGGCAAGACAAGCCATTCCAAGGAGTTTCTCAAGGAGTTGGTTTCCAAAGACCTCGATGTTGTTATTGCATTTGATGGACAAGGAAGAATGTCAGCTTGGGGACTTCAGAGCATTGGCCACAAACGGCGGCCGGAAACTCCAACACAATTGCAACCGTACCACATCGCACACGCAGAGGGACTATCGATGAAACTTCAGAACAACACACCTGCAGTCAGCACTTGCTGGTTTCAGGACGACCGACTTCACCTGCTCTCTCATGCATTTGCCAAACGCGGCGAGGTCTCGTGGTGGCAGGGTGCTGTCGAGACTTTCTTCTCGCCTTCTGCACCTGGCGCAGACAGGCTATCAAGAGTGAGCAAGTGGACAGGTGCTGCTCTCTCCGAATGGGCTGTATCACAGCGACAGTCGTCGATTGACCTTCGCACGATCTGCAGCAAAGATGATGACGAAGTCATACACGCCATCCCTGTCACTCTTCCTTTCGACCCCAGTCAGAATTGCATCGTCAGCTTAACCAGAAGCGGAGTTGTGGCGTGTAGCTTAGTGCTTGAAGGAACGGCTCAGACCTCTTTCGAGCCTTTTGCTACGTTCGAAACCGAAGTGCCGGAACCTGGTGTGTTCGCTGCAAGTGCGGAGTTTGCCGCTCTCCTCTCACAAGACTTGACGTTCTTGACAATCATCGACCTCACGGACGGCTATCTTGAGCACCAGCAACAGCTTGACGCTTCTGCGACACATCTCAAGTGTTTTACATCCTCTGCGCGGAACAACTTCCTTGCTGTTGGCTATGATACTGTGGTTGACATTCTTGCCCAAGGATCGTACCAAGATCACGTCTGGCAGACCGTGAAGCGAGTGTCAATTGCTGGGCTTGGACTACAGCTGGAGCACGTTGCATGGACGATCGAAGGCGGTCTTGCTTTGACTGCCGGTAATGGGATCTTCATCGCTGGGCCCGAGATTGAGCTCAAACAGCTCGATGCTACCACTCAGCGGCGTGTAGGACCGGTAGAAGGAGAAGCAAAGATCCCTCTGCCGCACCTTGCACAACGTCTTAAACAACCATTACCAACATGGCACCCCACCGTCTTGGCCGACATTGTCCGCCATGGTCATTATACGACAGCATTGACTCTGATTGCGAAACTGGCTCGGCAGCTCAAGTTCTACAGCAGTGGCGATGATCTATCGCCAGTCCTTGATGAGGATGTTGAAGCGCTGATGTATCGACATGCCGCCTCTGAAATCTCAATTGGAAAGGATATGGTCGACGATCTGAAGGAACAGCTTGATGAGAAAGACCTGCCTCTTCTCTCATCGAACGAGCAAAAGCGCCTGGCTCATGTCATCGATGCTGTGGTCTACGTCAAAGATCATGTGAACGGCCTCGACACTAACGCGTTGCGATACTTGTTCGAATGGAAGTTGCAGATTTTGCAGCACCACGCCAATACAGCTGCAGCAAATGGCTCGCCAGAGCCAAATGGCCTCCCTCATGCATTCGTACCAGAGATGCAGTGGCGCGAGATCACCCTGGCATACCACAGCACCACACAACAACCATTGCTGGACATCCTGATTTTGCACCATGACAATAGAATGAATTGGCACGCCGCGCGGTTACTTGGCGTGACTACTTGGGTGAGAGATAGACAAGCACTGGAAAGCGTCTTTGAACAGCTCGGCCAGACTTCCTATCGCTCATCGCAGCCACCCGATCCTGTCAACGCGTCGATTTACTATCTCGCACTACACAGGAAAGCCACGCTACTTGCACTTTGGAGGATAGCGACCTGGCATCGAGAGCAGAGGACGACTGCAAACTTTCTCAAGCGCGACTTCCATCAAGCAGAAGCCAAGACTGCAGCAAGAAAGAATGCATACGCGCTCATGGGCAAGAGACGCTTCCACTACTCTGCTGCTTTCTTCCTTCTTGCTGACGATCCTGCTTCAGCGATCAATGTACTTGCTGGCCAGTGCGAGGACGTTCCCTTTGCAATTGCTGTTGCACGTCTTTACTGCGGCGATGGTTCTTCGACCCTTTCCAAACTGCTTGTAGACAGGGTTGTTCCGCAAGCAAAGAAAGACGGCAATAGGTGGCTCATGAGCTGGTGTCATTTCGTCTTTAACGAGCCTGTGAAAGCAGCAGAGAGTCTTGTCGAGCCGCTTGATGGCATTCGAAAGTGGACACAGGACGACCCAACAACGCTTATTTTGTATAAGCAGTTGAGAAACTTGCCAAGCACGAACGAGTACGACGCCGTCCTCAGGGCCGCAAGGGTGCTGAGAAAGAAGGGTGAATGGCTCCTTGCCCTGGACTTGGTGCAGCGCTGGGAGTTCAAGAGTGCTCAGAGTCAAGCGCGGCCTATTCAGGAGCCGCAGACCAATGGAGTAGTCAATGGATTTCATGAAGAATTGCCCGACAGGACTTCAGCCTCGACGCCCGTTCTCTCGTCTGAGCCGCAATCGCTCCTCGATAGCTTCGCGGAGCCGAAGCCAGCACAGCCGGTCAACGAAAAGGCATCTCGTGAAGCAAAAGCAGCCGAGCTCTTAGCCAAGCTGAAAGCGAGGAAGGAAGCTCCGATCGCATCTGCGCCATCAACAGAAAAGACGAAGCCGGAGCCAACACAATTCAAGGAACCTGATGCCAATTCTCTCTTGGATACTTTTGGCTTCTAGCGCTGCATCTCGTGTACATTTAATACTGATTGCTCTTGATAGCGAGGCGTCATTGGGGATCTTGCGGGTTGGTATACCCACCTACATTAGCAGTTATGTAGGCTTTTGCTCACGTAGAGCTTTCCTGTAACTTCTACGGACAGCCCGAGATCAGATAAGTTGTAACAAGAACGAAATCACGTTGTCTTTCCAGGATGGTGAGGCGAGTGAGAGTCACCCTTGAGGTGTCGGAATTGTCTATGCAATACATGTAAGTATCATTCAGTCTTGTCTAGCTACCACAACGCACAGATTTCCGCCTAAGGTTCAGCTTCCCTCTTCTCACTCGATGTATATCCGGGTGGTGGACCACAGCCACTTGTAGCACGCTTCCAAAGCGGACACACTTTCGCGTCGGCCTCAGCATCACGTTTCGATGTCGATGGATATGTCGTCCCGATCGGTCTGCATCCGTTGTCTAGCACTCTTCTCCAAAGCGGACAGACTTTCGGCTCGGCTTCTGCTTCTCGCTTTGTTGTCATCCCGATGGGTTTACATGTTCCTGGAATAAGAGTTCGTCTCCAAAGTGGACAGACTTTCGGCTCTGGTTCTGCTTCACGTTTCGATGCCGATACTGAGACCGTTCCGATTGGGTGGCAGCCGTTATCTAGGACTCTTCTCCACAGAGGACAGACTTTTGGTTCTGGAATTGCGGAGCGTCTTTCGATGTCTTGGTTGGATGGGCTTCGTGTGACTAGGTCCGCTGAATTGGGAGATGGAGTTGGAAAGGCGAAAGCTGAGCCGATCAGGGCGAAGACGAAGGTTGATTTGAAGAGCATTTTGGTTGTTGGTGAATGGTATGTATGGAAGAGACTACTGTCGTTGTTAGTCGTCCATGATCGTATTAAGGCGTCGGTATATGGCAGTACTTATTACAGGCAAAGAGTGTAGTATGTCGAGCCGCGCTAAAAGGAGACTAAGAAATGCGAACAAGCAGGCGACGAGCGCGGCGAAGCAGGTATAATAGGAAGTCACCCTTACTTAGGCGCGCCGCATACGTACGCCTTGCGCACATGTTCGACTGTTCGAGCTTGTTGATTGACCAAATAGGCACCTTGCGCAGTAGGTTTCCGGCCGTTTAGCATATGTAAGAAGCCGCGAATAGCGCCGTTTTAGCGCCGGAAAGTGAATAATATAGATAACGGTCCATATAAGGTTGCGTAGGCAATTTGGTAGCGTTTTATAGTAGACTGCTTAGTAAGCAACCTCGGTACCAAGAGGCAGCTAGGGTCGTAGACCTTACTGTAATTAGTGCTATAGGTTAGATGTTAATTGCTACGCTATACTATAGAAGAATACGACTCGGACGGCTTCTTAACTAACGAGGATATTGTCGCTATCTATAGTAGAATACTAGTAACAACCGCGGCTATATTAGCCTCCGAAGTAGACTATAATCTACTAGATCTAGCGGTACGCCGAGACGGTAAGACTAAGCGTAAATACTAGCATAGACAGGCTCGTAATAATAGGCTATATAAAGCGCTACGAGAATATCTAAAGGACAAGGAGTGGTTACTAGAAACATACCCTAAAGCTAACTTCTAAGGTAACTTCCGCTTTACTAAGCAATAGGTGTTAGAATTAGCCGATTTGCTAGATATTAGGTCTATTATATTGCCTTACCGCATACGTTGCGACCCTATAACAATACTATGTATTGTATATAGAAGGCTTAGCAATCCGGGTTATTAAAGGAACCTAAGCTAGACCTTTAGTCGTAGTAAGGGTTAGATTAGTCGTATATTCAATGCCGCCTGCACTTAAATAGCAAGGAGGTAGAAGGAGCGATTAGTATAGGACTTCAACCGGCTAAGTAAAGAATACTTATAGCGGATAGCCGTTGCGGTAGCTAGACTAATTAATATAAAGGGTGTCTTTAGTTATATCGATAGTACCTTACGGAAGTGCTATAGGCCGACTTATAACTAGCGGCCGTTCTATAATAGACACAAGCACTTCTATAGCCTTAAATATTAAGGCATTGTCCTTCCGGATAGTATAATATTGCTATATAGTCTAGCACCTAGCTCCTACGGTAATATAACGTTAATAATAGAGAGCAAATTTAACGAGGTATAGAAGTCGTATTTCGAGGTACTTAGACAGCTACAACGACCCTTCGAAGAACGGGTATTCTTATATAGTAACTAGGCATATAATGTAGTCGATAGCGTTATAGGAAGCTAGAAGACCGTAAATAGCGAGTTTCGTAATGCTAGCGAGGCTACGGCGGCTAAGGAAATAAGTGCTATACGGTAGTCGGTAGAATAGGGGTTTGCTAAGGTAGTTAATAACTTCGAGTTAATAAAGTACTTCTATGGCCTACGAGTCGAGTTAATGCTAGTCGGAGCTATGTATTTAGTCGCAACACTGCTTACTAATTGCCTAACTTGTTATCGTAGAAACAAGATTAGCCGCCTATATAAAACTAGGCCGCCGAGTATATATAAGTACCTCGCCAATCCACCGCCGCTACTACTACCTCTAGTAGCTTAACTAGCCGACGGTGACCTTCTACGCTATAGTAGGGATTTTAGAGCGGGTTTCTATATAGGTAAAGAGGCGCTCGATAGCGGTGTTTCGTTTAGATATAGTCGTACGGTCGTACTAGAGCATAAGACTAATAAGATTGAGGTTATTGATATAACAGATATAGATTGAATAATAATAGAAGATAGTAGAACTGTTGAAAACGGGTATACCCGTACTAGCGCGTAGTATACCGTAGATAATACTTTGCGACCTTAAATATAATAATAACATTACTATTTTTCTAACCTATTACTAGCCCTATAATCTTTAGTATACGGTGCGTTAAATAATCTAAAAAAGAACGAAAACGACCTATACGTTATCGCGTAGTAAATCGTAGAAGATTGAAGCCCGCTTACTAAGCGAGTAAAGGTCGGCTTTCCGCCTTACTTCGAGCTATATACTACGACATACACTATATTTCACGCCGCCCTCTTAGCGATCGAAAGCGCGTTCTACGACCGAGTTCAAACCCCGCGATTTGTATAGAAAACAACGGTCTTAGCACTCTTATACCGAACAAGACTGCGATTTCGAAGAGGTAGCTATAAAAGAAGGATACTAACTAAGTAATTACAATATACGATAACAAGATAGACTATAGTTGCTTTACCCTAACACTAATACCGACCTAATATATTAAATTATCTGCGAGAATACCTTATCGTCGAGAGTATTAAGGTCTACGAAGCCGTCGCTATCGTCGTCGTTGTCTATCGAGTCCGTTTAACTGCCTATAACAATGTTATTAGAAGGAAGCTCTATTTGAGACAATAGTAACGGCCTTAACGGTAACGAAGCGGTTATCGTCGCCTATAGGGCTTAAATACTAGATTAGATAGTATTAAGTTAACGTACTATCTTTAGTTTAACCTCTTTTACCGCCGCGCCTATTACGGCGCTTAAGTCGCCTCCGGCGCTTACAAATCTAGTAGGACTTGGTGTATTCGGCGCCTCGCTAGCGGCGCTAATAATAGAGACACTTAAAGACTCGAATAGCGACCTAATTCTGCGTCTTAAGCTACGGCCTTTAGCTAGTATCCTTAGCGTATTAAACATAGGCGATAGTACCTCTTTAAGCATAGCTCCTTAAGCCTACGACCCTCTCTAAAGCCGTTTAGACTCGAAGTCTAAGCGACGACGCTTAGTAAGCTAAGCAGTATTGCTATCGGCCGTACTTAGTATAGATAAGTCGATAACTTCTACTCTCTAGATAGGCGTTATTAGAGCTACCGCTAGAGCCGCCGCTAGAGTCGCCGCTAGAGCCGCCGCTAGAGCCGCCGCTAGAGTCTAGTTGTTGCGCTAAGACAGCGTCGATAGTATAGCGTTACGTATATTCTTAGTAGGGTAGTTAAATGCCCTCAATTCCTTAGTATTTAACACCTTCTTACGCTATACCTTATCTAGTCGAAACAGTGTCTCTATAGCCTAGTTAAGAAGCTAGTCTTAAAGAGTCTCTATAATAACTATACCGGAAGCCGCTTCTAACGGTCTTCTAGCAACAACTCGGCGCTTAATTATAGCCCGATAAGCCCTTACTAGATTACCGAGTGTTAGCTTACCTATCGGCTAACTAGCAAGAATAATGGCCTTAAAGCTATTGTTCTACTTACGTACCTTGCTAGTTACTCGTTTATAGGCTGTTATAGTACTAACCTTAGCAAAGGTAAGCTCGCCGTCCGAAGAGATATAGCTATTGCTATTAACTCGGATATTGCTATGCTCCTTAGCGACAGAAGCGGCAATAATCTCGTCTTAAGAAGGTCTAGAGTTAACTAAGGTTTAGCTATTAGTTTGACTATCGGATAGAGCGCTAATTAGTATAGCAACTAGCGCTAGAATTAGCGTAGAAATAGACGCCGTAACTAGCGTAGAAACAGACGCCGTAACTAGCGTAGAAACAGACGCCGTAACTGGCGTAGAAACTAGCTAGATTGGCGTAGAAACTAGCTAGATTAGCGTAGAAACTAGCTAGATTAGCGTTGAAACAGGCCCTTAAGATAGCGTAGAAACAGACTTAATTAGTATAGAAATAGGCCTATTAACTAGACTAGCTGCTAAGTAATAGGTTAGACTATATAGTGCTAGTTAACTATAATAGTTACGGAAGGTAGCAAGTAGTATATATAGACCTAAGCGAGGGTGTAGATCGCTCCGCGAGAAGTCGAAACCTAGATTAAGGAGGGCGGTAATACTAGGCAGGGTATGTATTAGGGTTACTAGAGCCGCTATAATGCTTAGAAGGGCTAGTTTGCTAACAAACACGGTAGTCTAGGCATCTATAGTGCTCTTAGAAGCCTAATATATGCCTCTCTTAAGGTACGGACTAGTTCTAATTACAATTACTCTCTACCGAGGTCTCCGTAGCTGTTCCTATAACGGCTCTTAGAGTGATTGTATATAGGCTACTAGACCTATATAACCCTTAGCAGCCGCCTAGCGACCTTTACCTACCTCTTGCTAGACTTACCGTTTTTATATATATATATAAGGAGTGTATAGTAGCTAGCAGGTAATAGCTACTATACTAGAAAACTAAATTTAATAGAAGGCGGAGACAGGGTTTAAGCTATTTAGCTAAGGATTTAGCACACTCCTTTATTTAACCACTAACGGCCTAGCGCAGGGTCTAATTAGCGTATTTTCCTTTATATAAGGGTACACGGTTGACTGCACGAGCTCGTGCAGTTACCCGTGCTTTTATTCACTTAATCCTTTACGCACGGATAACTACACGGAGCTTATTCACATGTTAAGGCGCTAAGGGGTGCCACTGCCGCGTGCACGGAGCGCAACTGCCCTTCTAAACCTACTGCGCAAGGTGCCTAATAATCTCGTCTATCAAAGGCACAGGACGTTGGAACGTTAGCAGTTGTGAACTCTGATCGTCCCGTGTCTACCCAAAACCCTAACTATTTATCTCTTCTGTTTCCGAGATCTTAAGCTCGAATATGGCGAGACGCATAGCAATGATAAGCAACAGGGCTGCTCTTGTCGCGTATCGCAAGTTTATGTTGTGTATGTTATTCAGTGATAAGAAACGAGGTTTCAAGGAGTGTTGGCCGTTAGAAATCACGAATCCTGCTGCCGGTTCTCATGCCCAACTTGGAGGACAATGAGATCCGTGCGTCATGCAAACGCCACCACGACCAGAACAGCGATGGATGGGAAATGGATCCTTTGATGATAAATCGAAAGCTGTTGCCGGACTCGGATACAAATGCAGGAACTCTACAGGTGTGCAAATGCTTGCGCCGAATTCCCGAAGCCATTGATGAAATGCTTCCCCAGCAGGCGGTGTTGACTATACAAACATGTACATCGGACCTGCCTGCAAAATTTGAGCCCGACGACATTGAAAATGAAGGGCCGGTCTGCGCTCCTGCGGGCTTCGGAACGGCCTTATTAAGGAGACGCTGAAGGCTGAAGTGAGCAACATCTTCGTCCTCATTTTCAGGCCTGCCTTGCAAGCGGATTGCGTTCATTTCCGCCGCTGTCAGATGCCGGTGCCTTTGAGACGACCGTGTCAGGAGGAGGTCACCGCTTTCTGAATGTGGTATCTATGGCTTCCTCCGAGTGGAATACTTAAGACAGTATTGATGGTTGTACCGAACTCCTCTGCGAGAATGGCGCATCTGCATTGTTGTCGATCCTTCTTGCGTTGCCTTTCGATAGTCGACTGTGTCTCCAGATGTTGTTCAAAACTATTGTCCGACCTGGATCAAAGGAAGAATTGGACAGCCTGATTGCTTGGATGCGGGAAAACCTTCGAAAGCTACCGTAGTGGCCATCGAATCCACCAATATCGCTACACAGTCCGTATCGTATAGAGACCCGTGGCTTCGTCGTACCTGTTGCATGGGTGAACTTCCTTGTCAGCAGCTCTGCCGCAGGTAGCTCGGAAAATCTGGAAGGTCTCCAATCGCAGTCTGTGAGAGTCCGAGCCGTCCATAGGTTTCACCCTTGCCATCGACGACTTCGAGTGTGAAGCGAAACATGCCACCTCTGTTGGCTTTTCTGGCTGAAAGGAAGTGGTGCTCCTTGCCCTTGGTATGCGTGGGCAGTTTGTGCCTGGTGTGGTCGGGAAGTGTGATAGGATTACGAGGATTTGACACGTTCTAGCGTTGATCAGCGTGCCAGAGTAGCAAGGACAATATGTCTCGTTGTCTCCATCGTGGGATCATGTTGTTGCTTTTCACTTGTGGGAGGAGAAGAACTTCAAGGTGTTGCAACACCAAGGCGTTGATCACGAGAGCGCGATGGCCCATTTGTAAATACGAGACGCGTGTGCAATTCAATCTTTATTCGTTCTCTCGTCATCTTTCGTGGACACTTATTCATATTTTCACCTCAGCAGGCAGACTGACTTCCATAATGTCCACACCCTTCGTAATGTCGCTCTTCTTTGGCATCTTTCCTTTTAGCATGAGCTCAGCACTTTGTGTCATGTATGGGTCCTTCATCATGCTCGCAACAGCGACAACCTCTTCACCCTTGGTGTAGTATGCGATAAAGCTCTGCTTGCCTTCGCTGACGTCGGTGTTGCCTTGGATGATCACGTCGTCAAAGCCATTTGGTGTGTGGCCACAGTATCGAAGTTGGGCGCCGAGAGCTGACCAGAACACAGGAATAAATGGCTTGGGTTTTGACGACGGGTCGATGATGCTGCGAGCAACACTTCGACCGGCGTTCTGCGCAACGTTCCAGTGCTCAATTCGGACTGGCTTGCCGTTGCCATCAGGTCCATGGTAAGGATATGTCGCAATGTCACCAATGGCCCAGACGTCCTTGACGCCCTTGACGGCGAAAGACTCGTCGACAGACACAGACTTGTCTTTCTCGAGTGCTATTGAGCTGTTTTGGAGATAATCTGTTGAAGGTTTGACACCCACCCCGAGCACCACAAGGTCTGCCTCAAGCTTTGAGCCATCCTTCAGGACAACGGCACCAATAGCACCATTCTTTGAGCTCTTCTCTTCTCCCTTCTCGACTGAAGCGCCCATGTGGAACTTTACGCCATTCTTCTCAAGTAGTTTTCTGAAGATACTTCCGACCTTGTCGCCCATGACACGCTCCATGGGTTCGCTTTCCATACCAACGATGTGGACATCATGCTTCTTACCAGCGAGTGCGTTGCCGACTTCCATACCGATGAAAGAGCTACCGATAACAACGACCTTCTTGCCGCCATCTTCGCCGGCAGCCTTGAGGATAGCTTGTACGTGTGGTACTGTTCGGAGAACGAAGACATTCTGCAGATCGCCTTTGAGACCAGGTAGTGGAAGCTGATTGGGTGTGCCACCAGATGCGAGGATGAGTTTGGAATAGCTGAAGTCCTTGCCCTGCTTTGTCTTGACTTTCCTGCTGTCAAAGTCCACAGAGGTGACAGTGTCCGTGATCATGTCGACATCAGCGTCTTTGTAGTTTTCTGGTGTTCGGAGTGCTAGCTGAGATGCATCACTGATCAAGGCTTTGCTGAGCTTGGTTCGATCTATGGGTGTGTGGTCTTCTTCGGCAATCGTGACAATCTTGCCCTTGAAGCCTCCAGCACGGAGGCTATCGACTGCACCGAATGCACCACTGCCGCGACCAATGATGACCACTTGGTCCTCCTTGTCTTGTGATTGACACTTGATGTTCAGTGTCCGCCTGTTGGCCTTGATCTGCTCTTCCGTTCCCTTGATGTACACAGCACCATCCCTCTGCACGATCGCGAATTGGTGCAGCGGGTCAATCGCAGGAGCGTCCTCGATATCGCCTTGAACATTGAAGCAAGCTCCGTGCCAGGGGCACGTTAATCGACCATCAGGAGTGAGCACACCTTTAATCAGAGGAGCACCGTAATGGGTGCATTTCGGGGAAAGAGCATGGACCTCATTGTTTACTTTGGCGAGAAGGACCTTGCCCTCTTCAATGCCTTCGACCTCAGCCTCTTGCATCTGACCATTCTTCAGTTCAATGCTGTTCACCTTGAGCTTGAACTCGGTCGCCATGGTTCGGATCGTGGCCGTGGCCGAGAATGCTGTGGTTGGAGGAACGAAGATGGTTCTGTCAAGCGGGCGTCGCAGTCGAAAGGACGAGACGAAATGGCGTGCAAAGGACATGAACAGCAAGTCCTCCTACAGCACTGTTTCTTATCAGGAGCAGACCAGCATACTGTATACTCGTCATCCTCCAATCATCCCGCGCCTGCTGACCGCGTCCAAAGTGACGACATTGAGTGGAACCGTGAACGGGACGGAGAGGAGTCCGGACCAATCATTGAGAATCATTTCTAATACGACTCTCATACTATGAGGCAAAGGAAATGCAAGCAGTACGTCAGAAGATGCGACACCGACACGTGAAGTCGAAGAATTGAATATGGACGTTGGGACAGCTAATAGCTGGCCCGTCTGGCATCTAGCAGGCGCATCTCACATGCTCTTCAGCTGCCATACTACTCTTTCCTGCCACCTCTTCTCCGCCACTCCACTTCATATCCTCTCAACAGCATTCACGCCGAGCACTGCATCTCGACTCCGCGCATAGAGAGGCATAATTCCCGTCCACAGCCGGAACTGATGCACGCCCTGAGCAGTCAATGCCTCAAGCCCACCTACCCTTCTCCACCCGCTAGCTTCCGCCATCTTCATCAAATTCGTCACAGAAGGCTTGTACGCCATCTCCAGAAGCACCTTTCCGCGATTCGCGGCCACCACGCCTGAAGCATTTGCGCTTGTGGCGCCGACTTCAAAGATCGATTTCAGGTTTGCTTCCATCACGGAGTCGATAGGCAGATCTGCAGGAATGGTGCCGATGGCAACGACCGGCTGCTGCTCGGTAGGTATGCTTGCGACATCTTTTGCCGTTGCAAGAAGCTTGATGTGGTAGTCTTCAGAGAAAGACTGGGTCAGCTGTCCTAGCTTCTGCTTGTTGCGTCCAACGAGATAAATTGGCGAGTATCCCATCTGCTTGAGAGCGTAGATGGCGGCCCGAGCAGTGCCGCCACCCCCAATGACCATTCCAGAGTCCTTGAAAACCCCATTGCCAGCTCCAGCACCAGCGTTGCGAAGAGCAAGGACCATACCTTGCCAATCCGTGTTGTGGCCTACCAGGATGGTCTTACCTTCGGCCGTCTTCGTGGGAACAATCGTGTTGACAGCACCGATTGTAGAGGCAGCAGAGTCAATTGAGTCGAGAAGAGGCATGACATCCAGCTTGAGAGGAATCGTTACACTGCCGCCCCCAAATTCTGCACTTCGGATAATGTCCACAGTCGTCTTGATATCATCAGTCTCATGCAGGCTGTAGATGTGAGGCAACCCAGTCAAGTCAAACAGTGTGTTGTGCAACGCAGGAGATCGTGATTGTTGGATCGGCCTGCCAAAAAGATAAAACTTCTTCGCGGGAATTTGCGCCACAAGTCCGAGCACCTTTCTGATCTCTGCAGCAGACAACTGTCCAGGAGCAGCTTTGCTCGGTAATGCTGGATGAGAGACCGGGGTCATGAAGCCGTTGGTGACACGGGACATCTTCCCTAGCTCACCCATATTCAGGGCAATGACAGGTAGGTCTGGGTATAGGAAAGCCATGTCCTTCTTGAAAGCCTTGAGGTCATCATTGTCATCGAAGGACTTCGCAACACCGACAAGCTTGACAATATCGCCATATTCGCAAGCGGACTCGAAGTGCTTCCGCCACTCCGGCGCACCTTTCGACCAGGCCAGAGTTGCCTCAGGGTCGTGATGAGAAGCAATGATAGTGCACATCTTGCGATGCGACAGCACGTATTTCTTGACCTCCACCGGAGCCGTGAGCTCAAGATCCACAAAGTCAAAGCCCATGCGAAGACCTTCGCGATAAAGCTTAATAGCCAGATCAAGATCATTATCCGGAAAGCGCCCACCTTGACTGACGGAGCGCAGCGTGAAGATCAGCGGGAGAGTCGAGCTTGAACGAAGCAGAGCGACCTGCTCGATGAGGAAGTCAGGCGTCGGCAGACCATTCTTTGACTTGGGGTCAACCAGAAGATCTGCTCGCAGTTCTATGGCATCGGCACCCATAGTAACCTCTGACAGGACGGGCAGAAGCTGCTGCACTGTCGGACTCGTCAACGCGATGAAGAATGAGTGCTCCTTGCTTTGAAGCTTTTCCAAGGCACCACTCCTTCCAGTCATGGTGTTCAGGAACCTGCTGAAGTCGTCCAGAGGGCTTGTCCATCCTGCAATAGCAGCACTCTCATCGACAGTCTGGCTGTGATAATGCAAGTTGGAGCACTCCTCAAACCACGGCTTTCGTCGTAAGTAGACACCCATCATGTCTTCCACGTATGCCGGTCGAGTCTTGTCAATCTGAAGGAAGTCCATGATAGCCTTGATGTCTCGTGTGACGTAGAGAACCATGCCGTCCTTCTGCCAGTCTTTAAGGATCTCTCTGCATTCGGGCGTTTCAACTATTCCACCACCTGTGGCAATGACATGACCCTCTCCCTTTTCTTGAGTCATGCGCTTCAATAGGTTCAGCTCGCGCTGTCTGAATCCAGCCCAGTCGTTGTCTTTGAGCATCTCTGGTATAGTCATACCTTCTTGCGCTTCAAGCTCGGTGTCCATATCAAGGAGTGGCCAGCCTAGGATTCGAGATGCCCAGCCACCAGTTGTTGTCTTGCCGGCGCCTCTCATGCCAATGATGAAGATCGATTTCCTGACTTCTCTGTGCGACTTGCCATCACCGTTCACGCCATTGGCAGTGCCATTCGTACCATTCGTATGAGGCTGGTCAAGCTGAATACCCTCAAGCTCTACGCCAAAGATTTGATGTAACTGGTCCCACCAGCCTGGCCATGTCTTGCCTACGCACTCCCGCTCGTCGCAGATTGTGCGCTTTGGTGCAACAGCTCCAAGCACGCTGAAGCTCATTGCCACACGATGATCATCGTAGCAGTGAATTGGCTGACGCGGAGCTTTGATGCCGTCAAAACCGACGCCGTCGATCTCGATACCATCGTCCAGCTGGCGACAGCTCACACCAAACTTTGCCAACTCATCCTCCATCGCTTGGATTCTGTTGCATTCCTTCTGTCTCTGGTTTGCGATGCCGACGATCCTTGTCGTTGCACCGTGCTTGTTGGGTTTGGCAACCGCAGCCAGTACAGATGCGGTCAGGAAAGCATCAGTCATGGGCTCCATGTCCACTTCCGGAAGAGGAATTAGCTCGCCAGGTGGAGGTCCAGTAACAGTCGTGCTAGTCTCAGTTTGCTCAACATGGCAGCCCATTGGTCTAAGCACATCCACTGCGAAACGCGCATCGCCTTGCAGTGAAGCAGATCCGATGTTCGGTACGGTGCATTTGGTGCCAGTGATTGCAGCCATCGCAAGCGGATATGTGGCACTGCTTGCGTCTGACTCGACCTCATACTCTGCTGGGTTCTTGTATGGCTGCTTAGGGATGTGGTAGACATTGGCCTCGGCCTTGCTTCTTGTGACGTGCACACCAAAGGACGCCATCATTGCGATGGTCATGTCAATATAGAGCTGGCTGATGACCTTTCCGCCAACCAGCTTCAAGGTGACTGGCTTCTTGGCGTAAGGCGCAGAGATGAGGATGGAGGAGACGTATTGCGATGAGACTTTAGCCGTGAGCTCGATCTCGCCTCCCTCGAAGCCACCGGCAGCAGCAATGCGAAGGGGAAGTGATTGGCTTCCTGGCTTTCCCAAGTACTCCATTTCCATGCCGTTTGATCGTAGAGCATCAACCAGCGGGCCTTGAGGACGTTCTTGCATGCGTGCATTGCCTGTGAGAACCGTATGCGATGCGTCAGTGGTTGGCTGCGCAAGCGTGAGGGCAGTTGTCAGGAAACGAGAAGCAGTGCCAGCATTGCCAATGTAGATTTCACTGGGCGAAGCTTTCAGCTTGCCGCCATTGCCTTCAAGCACAAGGATACGGCCTTCATCTTCCCAGCTGTACTTTGCGCCTTGCAAGCTTGCGATTGCGGAAAGCATGTATTGCGTGTCATCCGAATGCAACAAGTTGCTGATCTTGCATTTGCCCTCGCCCAGAGCAGCCATGAGCAAAATCCGATTCGAAATACTCTTGCTTCCTGGTGGCTTGCAGGAGACGTCTAGACCTTTCTTCACGCCGGGCTTGACAACGATCGACGGGCACAGCACAATACGCAGATCTTTGTCGTCCACTTTCGTGGCAGATTGCTCGTAACATCGTCCAATGGCAGCAAGTATCACAACCTTCTTCTTTGACCCGGCATTCTTCTTGTCCACAGCCATGCGTCTCAGAAGCTCTTCCGGGTCGCAATGCTTGCTTGTCAGCTTTGTAATGAGCTTGTCACCAAGGCTTGTGGGCAGACCGTAGCTGGCGATGCACTTTGTCAATCTTGCAACTGCGCCAGGAGGCAGAATTCCAAGGTATCTTGACAACTCTGCTTCGGCCACCATGCCCACCGCCACACACTCTCCGTGCAGGATCTCGGGTGTCAAGATTGCTTCGTATGCATGGCCGATGGAATGTCCGAAGTTGAGCAGGTTTCTCAAGCCGCCCTCTCTTTCGTCGGCACTCACGACGCCTGCCTTGATCCTTGCAGATCCGAGCACAATTCTTTTGAAGACGTCCTCAATTCCTTCGAACCTTCCTCTTCCTAGTGGTCTCTCAAGTGCTGCCATGATTGCATCTGCATTCTCTTCCAATCGTTCAAACTCTTCATAGTCCCAGATTGCCGCGGTCTTCACGACCTCAGCCATTCCATTGCAGACCTGTCGCTTTGGAAGCGTCTCTAAGAACTGGAGATCGATGTAAATTCTCTCCGGCTGCCAGAAAGCTCCGATCAGGTTCTTGCCCAAAGGTGTGTCGATTGCGGTCTTGCCTCCAATACTGCTGTCGACCATAGCAAGAAGCGAGGTAGGAATCTGCACGAAGCGAACACCACGCATGTAGGTTGCTGCGACAAAGCCTAGCAAGTCGCCCATGACGCCTCCTCCCAGCGCGAGGATAACTGTGTCTCGCGTGCATCCTTGTGCAAGTAGCCAGTCTTCGATATCTGCTTTTATCTGGCGACTTTTTGATCCTTCTCCAGGCGGAACAGTGTCATGAATGAGCAGTCTGGTGTCCTTCCCTTGCCTCTTTTTTTCTGCTTCGAAGCTCTTGACGAAATTGGGTACATAGTCGAGTTTTGCGAGGTTCGAGTCGCATATGATGACGTACGTGGACGAAGCGATGTTTGCAAGGAGGTCGTAAGTCGCATAGTTAGGCCAGAGACCATAGTCGACCACAATGCTGTCTTTGCCCAGGATTGGGACTTTTATGGCTTGAGATGTGCCATTGATGGCGGCCATGGTGAGGTGTAGCAGACTGAGGCTCTTGCTCTTTCTACGTCGAATGTATTTGTATTTGATCTTTTGCTAGTAAAGCTCGGTCTAGCTTACGAGGTGCTCGCTGGCAAACAAGACCGCAGTCTCGGCGAGGAGGAGTTGGAACGAGTGCAGGTCTGTCAAATCCCAGATCCGCAATTTCTGCATGCGATAAGTCTGTCTATGGATGCATTGGAGGGGACAAAAGTGCTTGCGCAAAGCTTTACGTGGTATGCAGGTGGACAAAGAGTCATCTTGGCCGGCCAGTTAGCCGAAGGTCTGAAAATGTGCGCAGGGTTCGCAGCGAGGCTGTGGCGCCAATGGCAATCCTTGCTGCAGATCCTCAGGAACATTCACACTAGATTTTCACAGCAGCGATAATAATTTGGGTTCTCAGGAATTGTGAGGGCGAATGCGCGCCGGCAACTTTTGTAAGACAGCTCGCATACTCAAATCTACAGACCCGGCGATTCTCATCGACCGAACAGAGCAACCAGCACAGGGCATTCCCCTCCTGTCTCAGCTGAGTATCATTCCATTCCGTGACATCTAGCAGACAGCAGGTATCTTTCCCTCATCAAGCGCCAGTCCTTCCTAGCCTGTGAAGGGCGAGGCAGTAGATTCAGAACGGTTTCAAACAACAATGCGCGCAAATGCTCCAGCTTAGCGTATCTACCAGTTGGTCTCTGGCGCGGCCTCGCCGGCAGTCTCAGATGCCCATCCCTGGTTGCCGGTCTCGACTGCAGTGCTGCTGGCAGCCCAGTCGGCACCCTCAGCATCCCACGAAGAAGAAGCATTGGCACCAGCGGTTCCGGAGGCAGCAGCGAACGCGCTGCCAGCGGTAGCACCGCCAACCTCCCACTCGTTGTTGAAGCCAGACTCAACTGCACCTGGGCCAGCCTCGTCGACACCTGGAACCTTGCCCTCGTCCTGGCCGGCAGAGTCCTTGTTCTCCTCAGCCTCTGGGTCGCGGTAGAAGTACAAATCAGTCATGACGTCCCACTCAGCCTCGCGGCTGGCGAGAGTGCCACGGAGACGGAGCACCTCACGAGCGAGCATCCACCAGATCAGACCGATGGAGTGACGACCCTTGTTGTTGGTTGGGATGGCAACATCGACGTACTCGGTTGGAGAGTCAGTGTCGCAGAGAGCGATGACTGGAATGTTGACGTATGAGGCCTCCTTGATGGCCTGGGCGTCGGTGCGTGGGTCGGTAACGATGATCAAGCGTGGCTCCTTGAATGAGCGGGTGATGTAGTTGGTGAAGTTACCTGGGGTGAATCGACCAGCAATTGGAGATGCACCAGTGTGGGCGGCGAACTTGAGGACGGCACGCTGACCGTATGGACGAGCAGAGATGACGGCAACATCGGCTGGGTTGTCAATGGCGACGATGATACGGGCAGCAAGGACAATCTTTTCCCTGGTATATTTGTTAGTCCAAATTGCCAAGACTTATGTTCTCGAGGTCGCATTGAACGGCAGAACAGCCAGCCATATTTGTTGCCTCGCCCTCTTTCGCTGCATGCAGCCTCGTCGCCTTCCACATACCAGGTCTTGCCAATGTTGATCACATTGATTCCGTCTGGGCGGGTCTTCCAGAGGTAAGGCTCCATATGCACTTGGAGGTTCTTGCTACCAATGTGGCACTGAGCCGACAGGAGCATCTCAATGTCCTGGGCGGTGGCGTTGAACGCCGGTGGCAGGTTCTTTGCGGCCATCTTCGCGGTGGTGGGTGAGGAAGAGGGAGTGTGTTGTCGTCGCGAAGTGCTTGTCGTTTGGCGTGGGCTGCTAAGGCGGGATCAGAATATCTGACCGAAAGTTCGTGGTGGGTGATGCGGCGACACTTCCGGCTTGGCGCGACAGGGACTGGTCTGTGCGTGTCTGAATGTCACGAGCAGCAGGAATGAAGCCTTCGATGTGCAAGTGAGAACACTTCAGCCATGCCGCCTCGAATACCTGCATTCCAATGCCTGCGGGCGCCGAATGGTGTGCAGAGTCCGTCTCAAAATCTGTTTAGTGCTAATGATTTCTAGCCACCCCATCATCCATCACGCGATCGTTCTCATCAACTACCTGCCAGCATGCATCGACAGTAGCGCAGAGAAAGAGGCATCGTGATCCCTGGGCACTTGCACAGGCAAAGGCGAAGAAGGCGGCAAACTTGAGCAGGCAAGAGGTTTTGAAGAAGGAAAGAGCATCTGCCCTTGGAGATCCCGTTCGAGGAACCACGACGGCATTCGTCAAATCTTTTGATACCGCTCTACCACCCGAGCCATCGCCAGACACGCCATCAGCGCACGTACGGACGGATCGCTCACCCAGCAAAAATGCGCCAGGAGTAAAGACAGATCGAGATGAGCATCTAAATTTTTACCTCACCAAGGACGAGCTCACAAGAGGCATTGGCAGAAGTCAATGGCTGAGCAGCCCGCTGCCATCCGAGGAAACGGAGCAGTCGCCTGGGGTAGATTCTGAGAATGCGCAGAACTCAGAGGATATCAACAGTCTTTTCGGGGGTGGAGGGACGGCCGAATCGCCTGACTGGGTCAAAGGACAAAGCATGCTCGTCGACTTTACAACAGACACTACTCCTGAAGAACGTAGAAAGAAGCAGGAGCAGGAGCATGAAATCGCACAGGAAGCTTTGAGGCGCATATCCAGCATGTCTCTTGGAAGCAGCAAAGACCGTCTTCGCCTCAACAAACAAAGATGTGTAGACGTGTTTGGCCGCCACAATACCGACTCCACTTTACCTAAAAAGCCGAGATCCCTGGACTCGACCGGAAACGAAGAAAAAAAGGAGATACGTGTAGGCCCGGACACTGGAAGTAGCGAGGTGCAGATTGCCATTTTGACTGCAAAGATTCGTTCTCTGGCAGATTTTCTAGAGACGAGAGGCACATCCGACAAGGTCAACAAGCGAAACTTGAGATTACTCGTTCACAGGAGAGCAAAGCTGTTGAAGTATTTGAGAAGAAAGGAAAGAGGAGGCCCGAGGTGGCAGAACCTGGTGGAGAAGCTTGGCCTGACCGATGGTACCTGGAAGGGCGAGATCAGCTTGTGATCTGATCAAAGTTGCACAGCGACGGCGTTGAGGGCTATTGGAGCATGGCTGACATGCCTTGTAGAATTGTACAAACTACATGTACCACGGTATTCTACCGAATCTTCGCCTGCGTGTCAATTCCGGCTTGGCTGCCACGATATGCACATCCCCGCAGTCAGGTAGCAGCGACCTCCATTCCTCGAGAGGCACACATCTTGGCATGTGAGCTGGTGACCTTGAATTAAAGTGATGCGGGTAAATGCTGTGTTCGATGGCGCCCAGTTCGCGCCTGCCGCCGCCATGCAATGAAGCGTGTGGGGCCAACTTCACACCATTAAAGAGTCCTACAGCTGGCCAAAAGCGCTCTCAAACACCAACAGATTGATTCTGACGTCGAAGGCATGATGTCGATTCACGCGAGCCTGGCTGTCTTCGCACTCATACTAATCGCCAGCGGCTCACCGACGCGCCTTGAGGATGAAGTCGCCGCAGCAGCTCCAACCGCAGTTGTCAAAAATGGCAGCTATGTCGGCACGTACAACCCCTCATACGGGACAGACCACTTCCTCGGAATGCCGTTCGCTCAGGCACCGGTAGGCGATCTACGATTCAAGGTACCGCAACCACTCTCCGAATCCTGGCTGGAAGAACGGAATGCCACAGAATATGGCTACGAATGCGTGGGCTATGGACGCGACACCTGGAGTCAAGGAAATTATGTCAGCGAAGACTGCTTGACGCTCAATGTTGTCCGCGCTAGAAGCTCAGTAGGTCCACAGAAGGATCTCTTGCCGGTGCTGGTCTGGATTCACGGAGGTGGCCATTACATGGGTGGCTCAGCGGATCGTAGATACAACCAATCCTTCATCGTTCAGCAAGCAGAGGAAGCTGGTCAGCCAATTGTCGCCGTATCTATCAACTACCGCCTGGCATCTTGGGGCTTCCTGTATGGCAGAGCAATACAAGAATCTGGCAACACGATGCTCGGCTACCGCGACCAGCGTTTGGCATTACACTGGGTTCAGGAGAACATCGCAGCTTTTGGCGGAGACCCATCGCGGGTGACAATTCAAGGAGAATCAGCAGGCGCTAGTTCCGTTGGCGTGCACCTGCTTGCGTACACAGGTCGAGATGATGACCTTTTCCATCAAGCCATTCTTCAATCTGGGACTGGCACTTTGGCAGGCAGCAACGTGATTCCGACTGCAGAATCTTGGGAACCTGTCATCTCAAACATTTCCTCTGCTGTCAATTGCTCCGACGCCACAGATCTCCTCGCATGCTTACGTGCCGTACCCTATGAGGAATTGAACGCAGTCCTCAATTCAACAGCCACCTCTGGTGCCTCCTATGGCCTCGTCATCGACAACGACCTCATTACCACGCCAGGCATCTGGCAAATTTCCCACAATGAATTCGTCCATGTCCCAATCCTCGTCGGCTGCAATACCGACGAAGGCTCGGGTAGCAGCATCAACACAACATCCGATTTCCTTTCCTACGTCAACTCTCGAGGCTACGACAACGTTACAGCCCAAGACTTCTCAATCCTGTACCCCGACATTCCAGAACTTGGTATCCCAGAGACCTTCGACGGCCGTCCAGCAGTCGGAGCCCAATACAAGCGTGCAGCAGCACTTTCCGGGGATCTCGGCCAACACGGGCCCCGGCGCTTGGCTTCTCAACTGCTAGCACAAGGCGGTATCGATGTTTACTCATACCGCTTCAACGTCCTAGTCAATGGCTTCCTCTCAATCCAAGGCGCAGCACACTTCCAAGAAGTCGCCTTCACTTTCTACAACACCGAAGGTCTGGGCTATCCACAAAACGGCAATCCCAACCCATTAGGCGGCGAGAATCGTGAGCAGTACCTTGCTCTGGCTAAACAAATGACGAGGATGTGGATTTCTTTCGTCAACTTTGGAGATCCAAATCGGCATGGTTTGGTTGGTGATGAATTTGAGTATTGGCCAAAATATGCGGGTGATGGCGTGGATGAGGTGGGAAAGAATTTCGTGTTTGAGCAGAATGTTACGAGTCATGCTGAAGATGATTTGTATCGTGCCGAGGGAATTGAGTATATTGGAAGACTGATTGAGGCGAGGAATGGGAAAAATTGCTCGGGGTTGGTGGACTGTGGTGGGAGTGCTACTTACCCATGAATAATACTCTAGGAGCATCGTGTGAGCAGTGTGAATCTGGTAGTAGCCCTGCCACACACGGGCTGCTCATTCACTTGCCGTCCTCAGGCTGCAGTGAGATTCTTTTTCACTTGATGCTGATGCTTCACTTTCAAGGCAACCCTCGCATTTCGATTGAGGAATTCTTATCTCCTTTCCCAGTCCCATCCAGCAGACGAGATTGACGACTCGCAGTACAAAGCCTCACGAACGCAGTACATATAGGAAATCAGCATCATGCCTGAGAAGCACACCAAGCTAGGCGCTCCCAGTCAGCACCGCGTGCCCATGTCAGAGCTCGATCCAAATGCTGGGCCTTGTCGTAGCCACCTACACCCAGAACTGGGCCCTATGCTATCTCTCAGAGAAGCACAAGCGCGTCCGGACATCAAGCGACGCGGTTATCTTCGACCAGAGCTTGGACCGATGGTGTCTCTAGCAGAAGCACAAGCGCGTCCAGACATCAAACGACGTGGCTTATTGCCCATGACTGCGACCTCTCAGAAGCAGCAAGTCCAGAAGACCATCGAGTCTGCTCAACCAGTCTTTCCAGTCCCAATGCCAAAGCGTAAACCGGTTCCGATGCGAAAGCAGTCCAGCATCGCTGCAGAGCCATCTGTGATCAAGCGGAAACCGGTGCCAAGCAAGTTGTCTTCCAATCAACCTAACCTTCCGGAAGCCGTCGAAAAGGAGCGTATCTCTCCGATCGACTCGTTGTGGGAGCGATCTTCACTTCAGGTTCGGTATCAACGACGCAGCTACTGCCAGGTCACTCCTCCGCCATCACCAGGTAAGGTCTGGCGGTGGCTCGAAGTTGAGTCTGAGGGTACGATCGAGGCTTGGCCAGGCTACAAGTCTTCGCCGGCTTCAGAGGCGTCGCCAGGTAAGGTATGGAGATATCTCGAAGCTGAGACTGATGGTGTTATTGAGGCTTGGAGGAGGAATCCGTATAATGATTGAGGGCGTAGGGACACGGCTTTGCGGTTGTTATGAATGAAACTAGAGAGTATCAGCAGTTATTGAGTTGCGAGGGAATGAAGAGAGTGATTTGCGAGTGTCGGACTTGTTCCTTGTATGCTAAGATAGGTCTAGATGAGTCAGTGGCAAAGTAGCCGCATCATGGTGGAGAGAAGGTCAAAGCGATACCAACGCCAATACTCCGACAGAAAGAAAATACGATGGCAATACCCAACCTTACCTTTTAATCGAGGCTTGGTTTGTGGAGTCCAGCGCCATTATTGAGCTCCTAACGTTTGGTCGGCTCCATATTCAATATGCAGAGAATCAAAAGTTCCCATCAACACCAGAAGGATGGAAAACCACGTCAGGCTGAGCATCAGAAACATACTTACCTCTCACAATTCCATTCTCCTTCTGCTTCGCCTCGAACTCTTTCTTGACCTTGTCCACGGTAGTCGCCCGGCTCTTGGCCAAACGCTTGATGCTGCGAGTGATCAGTTTTTGGACGATCTTATCGGTGAGGACAACGGTGGCATTGTCCACGTTGTTCCTGTTCACATGCTGCACGATATCCTTGATGGTATATTGAGCTACGGTTCGCATAATGTCGTCGATGTCTGCAAGCGGAATGTCCTCGAATGGAATGGAGAGGATCTGCTCGTAGTTGAGGAAACTGCCGTAGATGAGGAGTTCGGGAAGGACGAACGGGTCTGCCTCCTGGGTGATATCTGACTGCGATGGCGTCAGGTCAGCCATGTTGTAGTTTGTGGCAACGTTTTCGGACTGCGAGTCGGGTAATTCTGCATTTTCCTCCTGCATGGTGTCAGCGTCGAACGTATTGATTCGCTGTTCAATGTCCTGTTGCGACAACTCCTCGTTCATCTTGATATCCTGATTGAGTTCGCAACTTTAGGTCTTGTGCTGGGCTTTGGAGATGTCAGAGTGCTGGCCTCGGGACGATTCGGGGAAGCGTGATTCTGATCAGAGGTCTAAGTGATGGAGAGACGGTGCTTCGGAATGCGCAGTAACTGCGGACTATATAGCCAACAGCTTAATTGTCCTGGGAAGACTATGCTTTGTGTCTGGTGGAACAAAGAGAGGTAGGCCATACGAGAGACGCTAGTGAGGCTTGCGCCTAACAGAAGGCATTGTTCGCCTAGGAGTCTTCGCAGACGTGCATTGCTGCTGAAGAAGCGATGAAGTTCCTTGAAGACTGTGCCTAGGATGGAGTTGTGATGCCTTTGCGGAATCTGTCTGCAAGGAGATCGTTCATTCCCATTTCACGGACCACGCCTTGAGTCTCACTCCGGTCTGAACTTCCCTCGCCGCCTCTTCATCTCCTCAACCCTCTTGCGATCTTCCTCAAAGCCCTTGACCAAGACCTTAGCTTCCTCCTTCTTCTTCTCGCGCACCTGGAAGCGATAGAAGTCCTCCTTAATACGATTCTTCTCCCTTTTCTTCAGTTCCTCCTCCTTCGCTTTAGCTTCTTCCTCTCTACCAGGCCCTTGCCTTCCACCCCTCGTGACAGTAATGAAGCCGTCCTCATCAGGTTCGTTTCGTAATTTCGCTAGTGCCTTTGCCTTGGCCTCTTCCTGCGCAGCGAAAGCAGTCATGAATGCATCCACGCTCTGCTGTAATATTGCATCATCTGGATAGCTCAACTTGTGATGCGCAGAGTATCTCTTGCTACCCAGTGAGGGCACGCCCTTCACACCTTCTCCCCAGATGACCTCACTCTTGCCTTTTGCTGCCCGTTTAGCCTCCTTCAGAGCAAGCTGCGCACTTGCGGCATCCACAAATGTCACTACCGCCGTGCCACCGCTTCGATGCAAATCTCGATCCCATGTTTCTGGTAGTGAGCCGACTTCTTGCGCAGTCCGGCCCTCCTCATCGCCTCGCTTCCTCTTCTTGCCTTGCTGTACAGGCGCAACCGGTGCAGCAATTCCTTTGCCTACTCGTGCGCCTTCGAAGGCCACATTTTCGACTCTGACGCCGCCAAGCTGGTTCGCAAAAAGATGCTTGATATGGATATCCGTAGCATCAACAGGCAGATTTACCAGGAACAATTCGCGAGGCGTGTTCTCAGTTGGCACCTTGGGCGCATTTGCACGAAGGTAAAGATAATGCGTCGCTTTCTGTGGGAACGATGACGCAGGCGGAATTCGTAAGGGAAGGGCGACGAAGTCGTTCACTACCGTCGGCACCTTCGAAGACGGCTTCGGGACCATTTTTGGCTCTTCGTCAGGTCTCCAAAGTCTTAAGAGTGAGGTTCAAGATTTCTTGGAGGGATCGGCACGCCGAATACGAGAATACGAACACGAAAGCTTGGCATCAGCTTCTCAGCGGAATTCGGAATTCCGCAAAGAGAAGGGCAGGAAATGATGGAAACCTGAATACGAGATCATCAACGCGTTTCTGCGTATTTTCATTTCCATCGATCATATCTGAGTGCTAATTAGATCGCAGCACGATTACGTGAGCTTTCCATGGAGCTCGAATGATGACCGATGTCATCCCCAAAATTATGCAGCAGCCTCTGCCTCCTGGCCAACATTGCTCGCCCTCCTGTGCTCCTTAAACTCGGCATTGTACTGCTTCTCCTCCTTGCCGCTATGCACGGCTCCTGCCACGTAATTGGCAGTGGACTTGTCGTTATTGGTAGTGAAGAATGCGAGAATGAGAGCAGATCCAGAGAAAGCCAGGGAAACAAGGAACACCGTCTTCGCCGCGTCTCTGAACGCCTCTCGATATGGTTCTTGGACTGCAGCTCGAATAGCGGGCGTGATTCCTGGCACGGCGGAGTACTGGCCCTTGTTTCCAAGCGCATCGATCAGAGCAGGCAGGGCACTCTGTGACAGTCCCATGTTTGTCGCGACGGGAGCAACATATTGCTTGGTCGTCACAGTCAATCGATTGTTCAAGGTCGCAGTATACACTGCTGTCGCGATGGCCGAGACGAAATTTCTCATACTTCCCGTCAATCCACCACCTTGGCCAATCTCTTCTTGCGAGCGGAGTGAGAAAGTAGCAGTGGTTGTTGCGAGAGCTTCGACCAGACCCATCGCGAAAGCGCCGACGACCAAGAGTCCTTCCGTTTGGGCGCGATTGTCGATGTTGGAAGCCACAGAAGTGAGGAAAGCGCAGCCGACCACAGCGGAGCCTACCATTCCCCATTTGGGTCCTGTCACCCATTCCAAGAATCCGTGACACATCTACGAGGCATTAGCACTAATTCGAACAAGAACGAAGAGGCCGATGCTTACCTGAGCAAAGACGAAACCCATGGGAGCAAGGCCGGCCTGGGTACCGACATCATACATGCTGATTTCACCTCGACCGTAATAGATGACTGTTACGACCTGTGGGAACACGAGCGAGAAGCCGTAATAGACACCCGCGGCTAGTCCGTTGTTGACTGCCGCAGACATGAATCCTGGGTAGCGAACACATTAGCTCCTGCCATGGCCATTTCTCTGGGAGATATTCGGGCGATGCATACTGATGTTTTTGAATAGATGGATCGGCAGATATGGTTGCTTTCCACGTTTGTGAATGAAGATCTCGTACGCCGGCAGGATGACTGCGAGGGTGATGGCTCCAATGACCATTGTTGCGATCACATGAGCAGAGCTCCAGGGGTATCTGGAGGCTGTCAGCAAGCGGTCGCTGTACGCCATCTCCGAATGTGCCCAGACAAAGTCAGATTGGTTGTCAAGGTATACTCACAGAACACCTCCCCAGTTCAATCCGAAGATGAAGATGCAGAGTCCGCCGCTGAACAGCAGGAGACCGATCCAATCGAAGTGTAGAAGGAGATCTCTCGCCAGCCTCTTTCGATGCAGCATGCTGAAGGTCGGTGGGTCTGTGCAGTCCTCTCATCAGTATCGACCTCTTCCTACTCGGCAGGGCTGCTTACGATAGAAAATATACCAAGCAATCATGCTTGTCGCGTTAATAGCGATCAAGAGGTAATAGCAGTTGCGCCAGCCGCCAGGGTAAGTCTGAAGAGAGTAGGCCACTCGAGCGGCGAGTGGACTTGTTGGCGTGGTCATGGCGTAACAGTACGAATTGGCAAGATATCTGGAGGTCTCCATGTCAGCACTTGTCCCATCTTCGCATTCTCCTCAGGCCCACCTGAACTTCATTGGCACAATCTCTGCGACTACCCAGAAGAAGGACTGCTGAAACGCCACAGCAATACCAATCAACACCTGCGACGCGATGAGCGTGTTGACGCTGTTAGCAGTCGCGCCAACAATGCTGCCAATCAATGCCAGCCCAGATCCAAAGACGAAGAACCTGCCAATCATCAGAGAACGCCAACGACTTTCAAATGTTGTTGGAGAGTTACCATCTTCGTCCCAGGATATCCGACAAAGAACCAACTAGCAGGAAGAAGACAGCACCACAGGTGATATTCGCGAGCGACACCCAGTTGATGTTTGGTGAAGGACCAATCTCAGCGTTGATGTCTTGCAGAATCGGGGCAATCAAACCAAAGCCTGGTGTCCAACATCCATCAGTGTTTGTTCTCCTAGGGACCAGCACATGCGCGCTCACCTCCTATGCCTCCCATGAATGCCATTCCTGTGGCAAAGAGCGTGCCGATGAAGTTGACCGATAGCCAATAGCTTTGATCGATCTTGTCTGCATCGCGCCCACGAGCGACATCCGCTCTATCGTCGTCGGCTCGATGGTCGGTCCTGCCTGGGTCATGGGTACTGATTTGGTGCGCGAGGTCGGTATCCTCGACCTTCTCGTCGGAGCTCCTGTGACTCCGAGCGTGTTTGTCAGAATCTATACTACAGGGTTTCTATGTGTATAGCACAAGTTGTACTCAGACACGGGCCCGAAGTCGAACACCCTAGAACGAGGAAATGGCTCATACAAGTACCTACCGTCGATCACACTCTCAAAACTATGGTAATTGCTATTTGGAACATTCCTCTCCCGTTCTCCTCTCGATGGACAGGTTCGGACATTATTGCTGCAATAGCGAATCATGAATCCTCTTGAATCCCAAGCTCTCCATCTGTTCGTCGTGGTACTGGAAACTCTATTGGCAGTTGTCCAATTCGTGAAAGATTGACGTCTGGGGGAGTTGAAACGCAAAATGACGCTGTCTCCAGGCACGACTTGACGATCTCCCCCATTCTTGACAAGACGGAGCGACCAGACCGAGCTGGAGACGATCGACACGGCACGCCTCGGTTCTTGCTTTTTGGGAATCTGGAGCACCCATGGGGTAGAAGTACAGTATGATGATGCTATCGACACGAGGTCATGCGAGCACACATTGCTTATGCCCATTATATAAGTCTGCCTGTGGCTCAGCCTAATAATGACGACGAAGAGCTTCTCGGATCATGAAATTGCGGGACATCGGTGAGAGGGATGATGCTTTGCATTGAGCTGCTGAAGCCCAAGATGTCATACAAAATCCTAATGCAGCTGCTGAAAATGTCTTGCGTGTGCGTGCAGTGCTTACTACATAGCCGGCTGCGATTTTGCAATACCCGGTGCGATGCCTGCGTGGTCGCTGAATGAGTTGGCCTGCTTTTCAAAACAGTCGTGTATTCACACTGGTGAAGGAGGTAGAGAGCGCTCTGATGGCGGCACTGTGGGAGCACTGTATGCCGAAGATACTAGTATACTGCGACAGCATCGAAATGAGTCTCAAAAGGCAGTCTGAGGGGAAAATAGCAGGCCATAGGTCGGTATGATACGTGGTATTGTCGACAAGCAGACCCAAAACCAAGAAACCAAACCAAACCACCTGGTTGCAGTCATGGTTTTCCGCACCTCAGCTAGCGCCCGAGAAGCCGCAACCAATCACAACTGCGTATGAAGTGCTCTCCAGCTTCACGAACCACGCTTTCCTTCTCCTCACCGACAGCAATGTAGTCGCTCTGGATCGAAGACCGTCTGGTCTTCTGCAATACAGGAAATGCTGAAAGCCGTCTTCTACGCGCGATTTCATCCCGGTCGAGGTCCTTCTGTGATCCACCAATACCCAAACAATACCATTCGAGCCACGCCTGGCCACGAACCTCTGTTCCCATGGAGCGACATCTCTTCCTATATAATCCCACCGTACGATCTATGCAACCAGCCAATGTCAATATGCACCAATGGCTATAGGATCATTGCATATCCTGTCTCCCTTGAGCACGAAGAGTACCACAGGAACCGATTCACATTCAATGTCTGCTTCGTGCTTGCAGAGGATGAGGACGCGCATCCTTGGCAGCAAGTAGCTCGGAAGACTGCGAGGTTCTTCACAGAAATGGAGTGGGATGACTGCATGCTTCAGAAAGAAGAGGATTCGGTCGGTCTTGTCTGGGCTGGCGAGGAGGGGTATCCGAGACGAGACGGAGGTACAGATGTTGGTAAGGTCTATGGTCTCTTGGAGAGTATTGTCGAGGATTTGAACAAGTATGGAGAAACTTGTGTCAGGATTGACGGCGTGCACATCTTGAATCTAAGACTTGAGTATCCAAAGGAGTACGCGAAAGATGCTCCGGACAGGATACGCGCTTGGGACGTGCCTTTACTGGTGAGGAGCGTGCCATCACAGGGCGAGTGGACTTGGGACCTCACTCTTGTCCGAATCTACGACTTCATAGATGGGATAAAGCACGTGCAGAAGATTGCTGAACTAGCCGACGTGGAAGTAAAGCTAGTCAAACGAGCTGTAAAAGAGCTGGTGCATCACGGCAAGGCCATTCTGCTCGATATTTTCCACTTCCAAGCAATCTATGCATGCACGGACGAAATGGTTTACCTTTTGGGAGACCCTGAGCTTCAAGACGAATGTAGAAGATACGTTGCAACGTCGCCACCTACAAAAGGCACGAACGCAAGTGTCGCTTCTTCGTCGGTGAACGGAGCTGCGCAAGATGGCATATCAACCCGGGAAGAAATCGTGGACTTGTACAGCACGCTGTCACCTGGCCTCATTCTTTCGGACTTTTGTCTAACCAGCAAGGACGAGCTCGCATGCATAGACATCCGCCGCTTTATAACCTTTGGTATTATCAAAGGCTTTCTCCGGCGCATACATAAGTATGCTCTAGCCATGGAGCGCAGACCAGCATCACCTGTCTCCACCCGCTCCAACAAGCAGTCTTCGGGCTCCAATAGCCGCAGATCAAGGCTTCCGAGGTCTGGCGATGATGCAGTGAGGGACTTTGAAAGGGCATGGCGGAAAGCTGCTCTGACTAGTGGATGGGCTACACCACCTTCGGGGCCACATCCGGCGAGTCTAGGCAAGAGTTACAAGAGTGCGGATCGGGTCAGAAGTGAGGAAGATGAGAAGTTACGATCTTTCCTAGATGGACAGCATTGTATGGACCAGATATGTGTCGAGATGAGGATGAGTGAGAAGAAAATTTTGGAGAGGTTGAGGAGTGGGAGACTTGGCGAGGTGATTCTGTTTAACAAGTGAACGTGATAAGACATTTCGCTGCCACATTATTTGAACGTGGTCAATGTTGCGAACCAGACACAGCAAGACGTCCCCTTCGAGGCTGCCTGTGAAGACTTACGCGCCTGCAAGCCTAGATTTGCCTTTGCGCGCGAGGTGCTCCAAAGTCTTCTCAATCGAGCGTGTTTGCCATAGAAGTGTGGGTGCCTGGTGGTAGTGATAGATGGTGGCGTTCGTGAAAGAGCGCGCCTGCCACAACCATGTTTGACTTTGAGAAACAGCTGACCAATAGAAAAGTGGGGACGTGCTCAGCCTCACATGACGCTGAAGGCAGGCAGACATACAGACTTGCGTGGCCAGTCTCCCTACACTCTTCACCTACCACAATCTCTCCTTTCCTTTGTACAATACCTTTCGAACGCACGCGAACGACGCACGAACAGCCAACATGTCGGGTGTCCACGGACACGTAATCGGCCACCTCGCTCGTCGAGGCTATGACGCTGCGCAAGCCTACTTCCACGAGGTCAGGGTCAGCGCAGAGCAGATGGCACAACTTCAGCAAGATGCAGAGCTTTACGAACAGGCCGGTCCAGCAATGGAGATCAAGCCATACGAGATGTTGCCGGTCCTCATCACCGCCTTTTTGACCATTCTGTTGGTCGCCTCAATAAAGTACACGCTCGGTGAGGTCGTGGCTTCTCTGGCTATGATTGAATCACCCACCTCGACCGCAATCATCGAAGACAAGCCACCAGCATACAAGTACGCCGATGAGCCAGATGCGCCACTTGAGAAAGAGGGTCTGCTTCCCGCAGAGGCAGAGGCAGATAAGGACGTCGAGATCACTTTGATTCCAAACAAACCTATCACATCCAGCATTAGGGCGACAATGGGACATGTGACACGCATTGGAGGCTTCCGCGCCCAATGGAGAGGTGCTGGCGTTTCATTCATCTATCACTTTATGCACAGCGCTCTGGTTAACCTGATTGCTGTATTCCTTGGATTCAGCTTCCTTGGACATGCTCTGGTATACGTCTTTGTCTCTGTCGGTCTCGCTCGCATCCACATGGCATGGACTCATGCGATGATCTCGCAGCCATCTTCGAAACCATTCTGGCGCCGCCTGGTCGCACGCACGCAGTGCAAGGCACTTCTCCTGCCAAGTTTCGTCTTCGCTTTGGCCCAGCAGGCAACTTTCGTCCTTCCAATGATTGTGGCTTTCGCACTGGGTCTTCCAGAGATCAACAGGGATCACGTCATGGAGGCCGCTCACAAGCACGACTGCAGCAAGCTCATGTTCACTGGTCTGCGGTTCTTGGCTGTGCCAGCAACCTTCCTCTTCGTCGCCTTTGCAGTTTTGCTCCCAGCAACCGTCACTCTTACCCGCATTGAAGCTCTCCTTCTCCCAGAGGAGCACGAGACCATTGTGCCATTCGACCGCCAGGCAATTGTTGGCGATGTTGACATGCAGGCACGCGGCAGCGCCAAGCTCATCTTCATGCAAGCATGGCGCTCATTTGACCGCGCTGCTCGATGGAGATTGATCAAGCTTTATGTCAAGATGGCATTTATTCAAATCGGCATCATCTTCATCAGCGCACACCTCATGGTCGCGGAGGTCTATATCATTGGTGGCGAGCGTCTCGGGATCTTTGTGAAGAGTGCTGCTGCACAGCTCAAGCTGGCTGCCATTGAAGCACGCCAGCAGTAGAGTTTTACCAGGTGTGGGAGGGACAGGTAATTGACAAGCAAGGCCTGAGAAGGACAATATAGTGGATCGCAGTATAAGGTAGCGGCGCTGTTAGGACGAGGGTTAGTCTGTATATTAGTATATTAGTCAAGCCAACACAATGTTCACTGATTCTCCTTCCTCTCTTCTGCGTCAGGGCATTTGGGCATGTGCCGATGTGCTCAATCCTGCAGCGTGCGTCTCAGCACGGCCTCTGCCGTTGATGGCACCCAGCCTGCAACGAATACTATGATCTGATTGCGTGTAATCCTGTCGTTGGATCAGGGTCTCTGCAATGCCAGATCACTCACATATGCAAGCAATCTCGGGGTCTCGCCGGCCTCCTCAGCCACGGGTTTCAGCTTCGCAACATCACGAGTCGCAGAGGGAGAAAGCACATGTAACGAGCCCATTTCTTGCGACATTCGGACCTGCTCACTCTGCCAATGGCGTCGATCGACTTCCGGTCGAGGAATACAATAGACGTCTATGGCGCCTCCGAGTCCCACGGCAGACTCAGTGTGTCTTGCTCGCGACAGCACCATTCTCAAACGCTGGTGCAGCTGCACCTGCCCTTGCTACTTCGCCCATGTGCTTCCAGAAGTAGCATGATGTCCTCTAGAGTGCAGGAATCAGGACATAGAGTTGTGTCACTCGCGCTGTGTCGAGCACATTCACGATCATGCTTTGGACCCGGAATGGCATCACAGCCAGAAGCAGCTTCTCACACTTACAACGGCTTTCTCGGGTCTAGCGATCACTTACCAAAAGAGTACTTCTGGAGACGATTTCAAACATTAGCTGCCTCTCTTACGGTCCACATTCGCCTTGGGTAGCAATTCTGAGCGCCATCGTTCAGCAGGCCAGTATGTTCCAGATTCCGATTATAGCACAGAGCTGCTTCGGAGGCTACCGCTGAGAGCTCGGACATGTAAGGAGTCGACGTTGCAGAATCGAATCATAGCACATTCACACCACGCTCGGACAGGAGATCTGTAGGTATAAGATTGTTCCATGCGCTGAAGTTCTCTAGACCTTCCCAAGCCACCAAGGCCAATCTTTTATTCTGTACTTGCGATCTTAGATTTCATTGAATTTCCATCCTGCGTTTAGAGTCGATCCTCAACAACAGCTTCGATCAACATTCACGATGCGGGCCTTCGTGAATTTGACGTTTGCCTCAATGGCACTGGCTGCCGCAATTCCTGATCCAAATCTTGGCAATGAAAAGAGGAAGAATGCTCTTTCTTGGGGTTTCCACAACAAGGGCGTCCAAGGAGGAGAGTCCGCTGGTGGTTATGGCGAGGGAGGTGAGGGAGCAAGCGCTTCTGGTGGTGAGTATACATCCATTGGCTTGCAGAGACTGGCGACTAACACGATCCAGGCGTAGGAGGGGGAGCGTCAGGCGGCGTCAATGGCGGTAAGCATGAGCAGCTCTGCTCTTATACACCAATGATCTGGCAACTGATACGATCCAGGCGCAGGAGGAGTGCCAGGCGGCGCCAATGGAGGTAAGCATGAGCAGCTCTTCTCTTTTACACCAATGACTGATGATTGAAGGCGCTGGAGCTGGCATCAATGGCAATGGTGGAGGTGGATTCTCCCTCGGCCTCCCTCTGGGCGGTTCTGTCTCCTTAGGCGCGGGCGGAGATAGCGGCGTTTCGATATCGCTTCCTGGCATTGGTGGTGGTCTTAACGCTGGGTAGGCTTTCCCTTGGTTCAGGCTTCGTTTCGCTAACATTGGAATAGAGGAGGTGTATCTTTGGGAGGTGGACTTGGGTAATAAACAGTCTCCTTTCTGCTCACGTGATCTATACTGACTTGGCGACAGCGGTGGTTCAGGCATAGGCGCAGGCATAGGCGCAGGCATTGGGTATGGATTCCTTGCCATCGCTCACATAGATTGCTCGCTGATATCAATACAGGGGCGACGCCGGCGCAGGCGCTGGACTCAATGGTGGTGGCCAAGTCGGTGGAGGAGGACAAGTCGGTGGAGGAGGAGAAGTGGGAGGTGGTCTGGGCGGAGGGTAAGCTCATTGCACCACTACATATGTAGTACATGCCACTGATGTTAAAGCAGTGCTGGCGGGAGCATTGGAGGCGGGGCAGGTATTGGTGGACAAGGCAGGTAAGCAGAAAGCGACATGTCGAAAGTTCGGCACACGGTGTTGACTCTCGGTAGTGGAAGTGGATCTGGCTCGATTGGGTAAGTACCGATGTCTTTCGACCGGACAAATAACAGCTCATTGACCTTTGAAATAGAGGTGGTGCAAACGGATACGGCAGCCCACCACAAGCATCGGGCAGCAGCGGTTCCTCGCCTCCCTCACAAGGCGAAAGTCCACCCACATCACCAACAGGCAACGACAGCCCTCCAGGATATGGAAGCTCTGGCTCTGACTCGAGTCCTCCTGCGCCAAGCTCGAGCGACAACCCAACAAGCCCTGTAGACAATGGAGGTAGCGGCGGTGAAGGAAGCTCACCTCCAGGATATGGCGGAGACTCTGGTGGTGGCACAGAGACATCGCCAACCAGTGGAAGCGGTGGAAGTCCAGCTGGATATTCCAAGAATTGATTGGGGTCGAGAAGGTTGTAAACATAATGTAACATCAACAACGCATCACATAGCACACTCCTTTGGACGACTTAATGAACGAAAGATGCTTTTACGCTCGCTTGGCTGTCGATGCTTCAGCCCTATCACCTTCCAAGAGTGTCGAAATTGTTGACACCGCGTGTTGCCTTCGCTCCAGAGCTTGTGAATGTTTGTGAGAAGATGTCGCTTAAGGAGATCAGATGGCATTTCTCCAGAATTGCAATAATAGACAGCCAGGTGCCAAGTCTCCAATTTACCTTACTCGACACAAGGCTACCAGTCCAGTGCCGGTCTTCTTGCGCAACAAAACATGGCCTTGGCATGGCTTGCTACACCGGTCCATCGAAGCATGTCCACGCGATCTGCAGTGTACTCTGCCCGGGTCGGGTTATTGAGGCTCAAAACGGTCGATGGCTGGCTTGGCGGAAGACAGCCATTGGCTTGGAGTGGCCAATGCGGCTTGAATGTAGTATTGTGGCTTGAAGCTGAAAGCTACAGGAGGATAGGAAGCTGTTTATGGTAGTTGTGGTCTCTCTCAGGTAGCGACGTCTTTTGGGGAGGGGAAGATGTATTTAAAGGTGATGACGGAAGGACGCGTGAAAAGTGGGCTCGCGCGACTTCACCTTGTGTCTGATCGTTGTCCGCAGCAAAGATGTATCAAGCTTGGATTTGGTTGTTTGGTCTTGTCGCATGCGTGGTCGCTGAGGAGGAGGAGGAAGTCAGAGCGAAGACATCTTGGGCAGATCGAGGTGAAGAACCTTTTGGTGCTGTTTTGCTTCCCAGAGATCTTCTTGAGCGACAGTATACCTGCGATGCTGGATATGGACTTTGCAGTAGTGGATCTTGTTGTCCGACGAACGCTGGCTGCTGTGGGCAAGGATGCATTGATCGAGCTGTACGTTGCCGAACACTCATTTTGCTTGACAATGCGCTGATTCGACCAGAATGTGTGCTGCTACGGATACGTCTGTCCACCCGGTAGGTCATCTTTCCGTATCCACAGTCAGGAATGGCTGATCGATGTATCTCAGGCTCGAGGTGCTGTGGGACATCGGTAAGACAACAATGTTTTGAGAGCACCCCAATGTCTGAGACATTCGCTGACCTTCGAGTCATTGCTTTTCAGGGATACTGCAAACCTCCTGGGTGGGGATGTTGTGGTAGCCAGGGCCAGATCTACCCTCTAGATGGATCGCAGTGCTGCTCTGATGGAAACCACTGCCCTCCTGGAAGCCGCTGTGTGAGATGTTCGGACGACGTAAGCGAGATCTGCTGTCGTGGATCGTCTGGACTCTTCACGGCCACCTATGCAACCGACGTCGCAACCTTGACGTATTCTTCTGCCGACGAAGCTACCACGAGCTATTCAACGTATACCAGTGAGTATGCAAAGTATAGCTACTCGTACAGCTACTACTACAGCGTCTATGTCTGGTGGTGAGTGGAACGCGAATCGCGAGATAGGAGGAGTTTTGTACTGACCTTGCGTGAATTTTGGCAGGTACATCTCGTACTATCCTTCATATACGCCGACCGCGTCGACTACTGTCACGACCACGACGACAATCTCAGCGTACGTGACAAACTCTGCCGATGCCGAAAGCTCGTTTGCGGAGATCACGAGCTCGATTGCGTCGGATGCGAGCTGGACCGCGAGTTTCAATTCTGATCTGGCGACGATCCTTGCAAGTGCCAGCAGTTCCCTTGAGTCTGTGAGCAGTGCCCTCAGTATCACTGGCGGGAGTGGAGGCAGTTCCAGCGGCGGAGGAGGAGCTTCGGCAGCAAGTTCTTGGAACGCCAATGTCCTGGGCGTACTCTTCGGCGTTTTTGCGATCGTGGTTGGAATGCTCGCAATCGCGTTGTAATTGGACGGTGAAGTCTGGAAGAGCGTTCCGATTCTGCTACGTATTGACTGCCATAGAATACACGATCACTGCAGAAGACGTGGTGGATTTGAGTTGCTACCCTGCTTACTGGGCCTAGTGTATAGAGCCTCATCGCGTTGCGTGTCATCCCTGTTGAATCTAAATTTGACTATCGCAAAGAGCAGTGGGGGTTTACCATTGGGCAGGGACATCACGATCTCATCATCACTGCAGTGTTGTTGTTGAAGTGCAGGCGTGGTCGAGGTAAAGGAAAGGAAAGGAAAGCACAATGGTCAGTCAAGGGAGGAACGAGGAGGATCTCGACGAGCCGAAAGCCGACCACACTTGCACACCTCCTGCCCTTCCTTCCCTTTCACCACGCGTCTTTGCTGAAACATCACACCCATCCATGGTAGAATTGACGTCGACGAGAGCTGCCAGATAAGACGATTTCTATCGACGTGACCGATGGCGTGCATACACCATCACCATGCTGTCGAAGAGGGCCAGCAACGCATAGAGGAAAGAGAAGAGATGGGTCGCTAAGAAGAGGAGAACCACTGAGCTTTGCTTTGGTACAGAAGAAGGCATCGTATCGCCGGTCGAGAGCGGAATAGGCATACCTTGCGGTAGACAGCATTGTTGCAAAACGAGCGAATCGCGTCGGAGCGTTGAAGACCTGCGTTGGATGGCCCTGGGGAGCATGTCATATGCCATGGAGAATGCTTTGCGCCGACCTTGGTGGCTAGGGTTGATTGACTGCCAATGTGCCCAATGTGAAAGGGACGGTATCCATCGTGGTTGACAATGGAGATGTTCACTTTCGACCACTTTCGGTGTCAGCGCGAAATGCCTCACGCGTCATCACAGGATCGGTCGGTGCCTCAATACCAGGTCACGGGAGCCTGCGTCCCCGGGCGTAGATGAGAAGATGTCTTGGGATGTTTCGACTGTAAGTGTAGAGCTTCCTGGAAAGACTATTGCATCGCTGACTTCGCCTTCTTTCAATCGCGACTCGCACCTTAGCTGCTTTCCTGAAGCAGATACGCGTCAGAAGCATTCAGTATCCGCGGCAACGGCAGGGACGGCGTCAGTGCTGCCAGCAGTATCAGGTACAGGCAGGCTCACTTCATGTCCTCACTATGGCTTGATATGTCACATGGACGACGACATCTTTTCACGTCTACGTCAAGCACTGCATCTGAGCTGCAACATAGCGCTATCAGCGTTTGCATCTCGTCTCCTTCGCGGGAGGCTGCAGACGCGTGCCAGAGGGCAGAAGCTCGGCAACATGCAGCACCGTTTGGTGTAACACGCAGAATTTCAACAAGTCGCGCTCATGAACCTTCGCCGCAAATCCGCCCAGTTACCACATCACCCAAACCTGCTGCTTTCCGCCTACATCTGCGCACTTCTGACGCCGACAGCGCGTCACTTCGGTCCTCGACTCAAGACACAGTTGAGCCACCCACACCCAGGCCTTCGCCGCGCTCATCTCACTCACATTCCCGCCTTCCCACCAGGCCTGGTAGCAAAAGCAAGCGCTCGCCATCATGGCGCCTCTCGTGGATGACGAAGGTCTATTGACTCGCCTCGTCAACCACATTTTCTTGCCGCCCCAGCTTCCGCAGCGAGAAGACGCCGCCGATATCGACCGCGAGCTTCTCCGCGTCACACATCAAGCACTGCAGCACTTCGTTGACAGCTTGGCCGGGGGGCATGTGCCTCCATCAATCCCGCAAGCTCTTCAGATGCTCAAGTATGCAGAGGGCTGCCACAGCTTCGTCGATGGCACTCTCAGTGAAGCCGAGCTTGTAGAGGTTTTCGGCCGACTGAGACCTGGCCAACACCTTGCTCTCCGAGTCCGCGCACAAAATGCTGGACTCCTGGTGTCTAAGTATGCTGCTCACACCACATTTGAAGCCTTCGAGCTTGCCCCAATCAATGGAGCTGTCGTCACCACCAACGGCAGGCTCACGCGGCGCTTCCCTGGCGTTGCCACCTCTATCGATGACTCGACATACTTCCAGCCAGAATTTCAAGCTACCGTCGCTCAAGCCTTGTCGACAATGAGCAAGCAAGCAGCCGCGGAAATGCAGCCTATGATCACAAAGGCAGGTAGCAAGCATGAAGAAGAGCGTGACACGACCCATCCTGGGCTTGTCTGCGAGCTCCTCGTTGGCGGCATGCTCAAAGCTCTCGGCAACCATCGACCACATCTTGTCGTGGACACGATTGTGAAGAACACTCGAGACGACGTGCTGTGGCAAGACGCTGATCTCCCGTGGCGCCGGTCTCCCACCTGGATGTTGATCAGAGTGGCGCTAGAGCTGGTGTTTTCGCGGAGTCTCGGTGGTGCAAACGCAATCTACAAGGCCTCCATGGCTTTTCTCATGGCAGAGCTCTTAGACGCTGCGGGCAACCTCGGTGTGAGCGTCGATCTTCAGTATGCCATGAGCTGCAAAGTTTATAGACGACTGCAGAAGCTTGGTCAGGAAGTTCCGACAAATGTACAAAAGAGGCTCCACAGTGTGCTGAGCAGTTGCAACGCCACAATCTCTCGCGCATGGAAGAATGTGCGTGAGGCCGAGCCCAACTCGTGCAAAGGCATATCAGCTCTTGCGAGCCTTCAATTTGCCAAGGACACTGTCACTCTGCTGCCAGAACTGGATCAATATATTGAAGACCGGAAGAATCGACGAACCCTGGACAGCAAAGTCGGTTTCAGCGCTGGATCAGGCCTTTGTCACTTTACAGAATACTCGTTTCCCAACCTTTCGAAGGCGAACGTTAAACAGTACCAGATTGCCAACTTACAAGAGTTTGAGAATTGGGCCTTCCTACATCTCCGCAAATGCTCCAACATCTACGATGCCGACAAGTACTGCTCAGAACTACAAAAATTGGTTCGGGATTATCACGCATCAGCGCGGAAGCAGTACGAACGTGATATCAGTGCTACGTCTGCTGCAGATAGGCTTGGAAATCCAGAAGGCATGTCTGTTATGCTTCTTACGATTCTTGAGCTGTGGGTGTCGATGGATGAGAAAGCCCTTGACGAGTGCCCCTTGCTCCAGGAATTCTATCCCGGCATTCCGGCGGAGCTATTGCAAAACCTTCTGCTATCGTCGAAGGAGCAGTTGACGCGTCTGCGTTCAGTCGAGACTTACCTTCAGAGCCGTCGAAATCGCGCCCGCCATTCTACAAGCAGTCTGTTTGGAAATCCAAGAGATTCTAGCAGCTTCGCAGTCCAATGGTTTGACCGTTATGGGGAGACTAGTGGGCTGCACAAATTTCTCCACGGCATTCAAGAGCAAGGGGAGAGAGGCAGATCCCGCAAATTGGAAGAGCTGGAAATTCTACTTGAGCAATACCGTGAGCTCAAGAAGCGCGCTCTACAGGCAGAGCACACTTTCACCGAGATTGTTGAGGCCTCGAATGCTTATCCTCATGTCATGGTGACACGCAAGATCGATGACCCGAAACAATGTCACAAGTGCATCATGGAGAGCAAGGCGGAAAAGATGCGAATGACTGCGCATGAGTGGCCTCTGCCAAGCAACAAGAATGAATGCAAGTCGATTGTGTTTGAACTGGGGGTGCCACCATGGTATTCAGCTTGGCGCGATTGTACACTGTACGTCCTCCAGGACGTGCTCAAGTACAGGAATACGTGCGAGTATGGGCCCAAAAAACAATTTCCATTGGCTGAAGATCCTCATCTGGGAGCGAAATACAGTGCGCCAGAGCACCAACGTGTCGTGCTCATGACCAAGAACAAGCCACACGCGTTCACGCACCGCCAAAATGTGTTCATGTCAAAGGCTTCAGAGGCCTCGATCTGCAAAGATAACGCGACGAAATACTTCTACCAGGACGATACCACGAGCCTCTTCCTGGATGGCTTTGCTGAAACGGATGAAGCCGTGCATGCCTGCACTTATCGCTTCCCGGATGGTTCGAAGCCTCTGGACGACTATCTATTCCGACCAGCTTGTCACGCAAACGGACCAGCACCGAACACAGTCATCGCCAAACAGTCGGCATGTCCTAAGCACATGTCCGTGGAAGAATATAAGGAGCTATGCGCAATTCCCTCCGGCCATGGCCTGCATTGGTACAACATGCTTTTGCAACTCGCATCGCCTAACGTGGACTTCAGGAAAGATGAGACCGTGCTCACCTTCTTTCAATGCATACTCCAGGTGGGGCCCTTCGGAGATGCATCAGCCGCCAGTGCCACGGACACACGGTCCTCCTATGCCATTCTGACCGATCCTGGTTTTGCTAGACTTCTTCTCGACAACCTTGAGGAGGCATTGGCGCGCGTAAAGGAGAACTGGGAGTCGATGAATGCGCTGTCAATTTTCAGCGCCATCACGTGCAGATTGCTGACGCTCAACCGAACGCGCAAGATCGAAGAGCGTTGTTTGAAGTTTTTGACTGATGTTCGCAACGTGGCGTATGGATGGCTTCAGGTCCTCCGAGACAGAGCCCGGCGCAGCACAATTCACGCCGACCATGCGCAATTCCTCAGCAAAGCTATTGATGTCGCTCTGGTCTGCGGCACTACTTTCGACGTAGACAAGGATCATCTTGCTAAGATTCTCGCCACCAAGAGCGGATCATCAATCTTGCTTCAATGCTCTATGGCAATTGCGGAGCGTGAGCGTCGAACAAAGGGAGAGCTCCTGTCTCCGTTGTTGTCGTGGCGCTTCAAGAGGATTCTACATCGAGCGCTACCTCTTCTCTGCCGCACACACTCCGGCATAGATGAAGCTGTTGGCGAGGTCTGGTCTGCCTACCGCCCCGGATTTGGTTGGATAGCTGATCCGAACAGCGATCTGTGGCTCCAGACCGAAACAATGTCGTCACGGCACTCAGCAGCAATGGACGTACGTTACAATCTCCTGAGTGGCGAGCTGCTGGTGGACGGAATGCGATTAGCACGACCTCCCAAGGCTTACGAAAAGGATCCAATTTACAGATCCTTGTTTGGTACGACCGCAGTCGAGGTCATGCCATCCAAGGAATCCGCCATGCGCTTCTCTGCAAAGGCCATCTACGAAGGATTCGACGTGCATCTTGGCATGACAAGTGACGAGGACGGCCGGTCTGAGAACCTCATCGTGCGCGCTACAAGTCAGCTTGGGAACTATGAGGCATTGCCACGCTCCCTACTCTCCGATCGTCTCCCAGCAGATTTTGTGCACAACTACGTCCACTGGTTGGACACCGACACTGGAAATGTTCTTTTTGAGCCCGCCGAGAAACCATGGCCGTGCTCTTCTGGTGCAGAATGGAGTCTGATTCCAATGCCAGACCACAAAGGCTGGCGTGTGAAGAGCAAGGGACGCAGTCTGTTCGGTCTTTTCAGCGGCACCCATCTGCTCGTCTCGCAGATGCTTTCCTCGTTGGTTGAGTCTCAACACATTCAGATCATTTTGCAGCCAGACCATAAGGCGATCGATGTCGAAGTACCCTCCCTGCAATTGAGCTTCTTGCTGAGGGCCAATGATTCCTCTCTCGAGTCTAAAGAATATCGAGGCTTGGTAATTAGCCGAGAGCAATCTCTTGGTACCCTCGTTGGGCTTGAGAATAAGCTGTTGCTGAGTCCACACAAGGCCGCCGGATCTCGGCTCCTTCTGCTCCCAGAGGGTGACGTCTCATATGAAAAGCTGGGAGATCATACAAAGGTCACTGTTGATCTTGCATCTGTCACCAGAGTTCATGCGATCCAAGTTGATGATCGTCTTGGGAGACTAGTGGACAACGGCAGCATCCAGAGCAAGCTGTATCTGGCATATCTGCACGCCCTCACCGCCTTCGCCTTGCCCGATCCTCTGACGAACAAGACCGGCACCGAGCAAGCTTTGGCTATCCTTGGATCCGCGGCTGTGCGCTCCTTTGAGCAGCTTACACAAGAGAACATCGATTTGCTTGGGAGGATCACTCTGTTGACACCGGCTCGCGTCTTCTATCCTCGCGATGCGAGAGTCATGCAAAACGTGACTTGGGATGAGCAGCTGGGATTCATGGCTCAACATGGAAGCTTCCACACTTCCGTACAAAGCATTCTCCAACAAGCTGAGCGCTCTCGAATGTTTTATCCTGGGCAAAATCTTGAATTTCCGGACACCACAGATATCGACGAGGAACTACTCCTCCGAGATCTTGTGCGTACCGCAGCGTTCAGAGTGTCCTGCTTCGGTGCAGAGCATCAAGCAAAGTCTGTGGACATTCGTTACGATTCTCGAGACCATTTTCAGACATCATCTCGCGCCAAGAACGCATATACTGTGGCTCGTATGCTCCAAGATCGATCGGATGCGCTGCCATGGCAACCGGTCGAAGAGGACGGATTGTGGAAAAGAATCAAGACCATGGACATCCTGCACGAGGCTCAGCGACCTCTGGAAGACGCAATATTTCGATACGATGCCGCATTGTTGCAGTCCGACTCCTCCTCTGTCTTGGTAAATCTGCTTTCCCTGCACAAGACGCTGAGCCACAGAAATGGGCAGCTTGCAGATGACTATGCCCTCATGCTTTGGCTAGCTACCCATGCGTTTTCCAACACCACGGATCTAACTCTGCTCCAAACGGTGGTTGCATTCAGCACCGCAGGGCCCTTGAAGAAGCTTCAGCCGCCAGATACGGCTTCGTTGAGGCCTGTGGCTGGCTTCAGGCCCGATCAGATTAGCGTGAAGAACATCGTACGCGAAGCCAAGCGCAGCTTCGAGAACACGCCAGACGCCACTTCCAAGCCTCGGAAGAAGAAGAATGGCCGCCGAACAGATGAGTATGAGACCGAGGCGGATGTCGAACTCCGCCGCGCACTGGACTATGAGCGACACGTCGAGGGTGCTGCAAAGGAGCTTTCGCGCGAGCTTTACAAGCAGTGGCCTTGTGAGACTCTAGAGACTCCAAATTGCGCATTGAGAGATGGGTGCACTGATTTCATCGATGTGTCCAAGGCTTTGGGCGACGTCAGTGCTCGTTTCAAGATGTTACGAGATAACGATCGCCTTCATAGCTATCTGCAAAAGCTGGAGAAAGCAATGTCGGGCCTCTGGAGTGCCGAGTCAAGCGCACCGGAGTTTTGTGCCTGGCCTCTGAAGGACGCACCGTGTAAGCAAAGCAGGCCCGCATTTGTCTCCGTGGACGATATCTTTGCTGGCTTCCGACCGCAAGTTGAGACGCTTCCCAACCATCCAGAGTTCAGTCTCGCGCCCTCTGAGCAGCGCCGAGACTCTACTATCAATGCAGAGACACAACTCCAGGCCCTCATCGACAGATTGTCCAACATACAAGATGGAGCCTATGAGGGAAAGTATATCCAAGACCTTCAGACGAGCTTAGCATCTCTACAGAGTCAGGGATATGGTCAGGCTGAGCGTGGTCTACCTTCCTCGGCGGACGAGCTTCTTCCGTCAATCAAAAAGCATCTTGACGCGTGCGAGTTCCACCTCGGCAGAGTGTACCATGTCCTGAATAACGCAGTGCGCTCGGAACTTCGCAAGCGCAGCGGCGAGCATGAAGGCTTGCAATGGCCGCGCGTGTCCCAAACTCTGTTCCTCGAGCAGCTTGGTCGGCGTCGCTGGGCAATGCTGAACCAGAAGTGGCAAGAGGCTATCGTTAGATATGGGCTGGCGATCACTGCGGTCCAACGCGCCGAACGCTTGTGCAACGCAGCCGCTTCAGGCGCGAACAAAGATGATCTGATTCGCGAGATCGGCAACCCGGGCCATACAAATTGGGATCCACGTCAGTGCCCTGAATCGTTGCTTCTTGAAGTTGAAGGAGGCATCATGATACGCGAGGTGCAAGAACAGATTGCTTCCGAGATGAGAATGCCTTCGTCGGGTATCAACCAGGTTGTACAGCTGAACATGGGCGAAGGCAAATCGTCAGTGATCGTTCCTATGATTGCTACAGCTCTCGCAGACGGATCACAGTTGGTTCGAGTGGTTGTCGCTAAACCTCAATCAAAGCAAATGGCAGAGATGTTGATCTCCAAGCTGGGAGGGCTGCTCAATCGTCGCATTTGCTATATGCCGTTCTCGCGGGCCTTGAAAATCAACAAAGCATCCGCAGAAGCTCTCGAAGCGCTGTGTCAAGAATGTATGAGCGACGGCAGCATTCTTCTACTCCAGCCCGAGCACATCCTTTCTTTTGGGCTCTCGGGTCTCGAAAGCTACCTTTCGGGCAACGGCGCTGCTGGTGAAGTCTTTTTGCGACTTCAAGATTTCTTCGACAATTGCTCTCGAGATATCATCGACGAGAGTGACGAAAATTTCAGTGTCAAATTTGAGTTGATTTACACTATGGGCTTGCGCGAGCCTCCGGAGTTAGGCATCCATCGCTGGACTCTGATACAGCAGGTAATGGACCTTGTCAAGTCCCATGCGTTAACGCTGGCCGAGCAGCGGCCGACCGAGGTCGAGATTACCTCCCGCGAGGAAGGTGGCTTTCCAAGAGTTAGAATGCTTCGGGCGGAAACTGCTGAACTTCTAGTGCATCGCATTGCGGGAGACATATGCAGCAATGGCATGCGCGGCCTCCCCATCGTTCATCAACCACAAGACCTGCGGGACGCCATTTTCGAGTACATCTCCGACGTCGATGTATCTGCAGCTCAAATCAACATCGTGCAGCAAGCTGAGTTGTGGTCAGATGAGGTTTGCCGCCCCTCAATCCTGCTCCTGCGCGGTCTTTTAGCAATGGGTATCTTGGAATTCGCGCTGCATTCAAAGCGATGGCGCGTCAACTATGGCCTGACCGATCGCGTTCCCCCTACGAGAATGGCGGCTCCCTACGTGGCCAAGGACTCTCCCACGCCTAGATCAGAGTTCTCACACCCGGACGCGACAATTGTGCTCACCTCTTTGTCGTACTATTACGGAGGGCTGAAAGACGAAGATTTGTTCACCGCCTTCAGTCGACTGATGACCACAGATCAAAGCGAAAGCGAGTATAGGCTTTGGATCAGAGACGTTCACATTCCCGCTGAGTTCCAAGATCTCAGTAGGGTCAATCTCAAAGACCGTGAGCAGTGCATCACAAGCATATTTCCGACGCTTCGCTATTCCAAGGCTGCAATCGATTACTTCCTTTCGCACATTGTCTTCAAAAAGGAGATGAAGCAATATCCTCATAAGCTCTCTTCATCCGGCTGCGACTTAGGCAAGACGAAGATGAAGCCAACGACTGGTTTCTCTGGTACTAACGACACACGAGAGCTCTTGCCTATGGATGTAGTCCAGCAGGACCTTCCAGCACAACACCACACAAATGCACTTGTACTGGAATATCTCCTTCAGGCAAGCAATTTTGTCGCTCTAATGCCGCCGCCAGAGACCAACATCTCCAACGATGGCGAACGCTTTTTAGAGTTTGTCATGCAACTGGAGAAGCCTGTGGAAGTCATCCTGGATGTTGGCGCTTACATTCTCGAGCTGGATAATCTCGGTGTTGCCAAGGCCTGGCTTCGCAAGAGCTCTCTCCGCAAAGAAGCGGCAATCTATTGTAACGACAATGACCAGCTGTGCGTGGTCGACCGTTTCGGACGCAGCGAGTTGCTGCTGACCTCATCCTTTGCGTCGCGGCTGGACGTTTGCGTGGTGTATCTGGACGAGGCCCATACTCGCGGAATTGACCTGAAATTGCCACCGCTCTGTAGAGCAGCTGTTACTCTTGGACCAAAGGTCACTAATGATCGTTTAAAGCAAGCTTGCATGCGGCTCCGGAAGCTTGGAAAGGGCCAGAACGTGACGTTCTGCGTGCCCGGCGACATTCAGTCACAAATCCGCGAGCGAGGCCAGTTGGACAAAGAGCAGCAAATCAACGTACAAGACGTCTTGTTTTGGGTCATTACGGAGACCTTTGCCGAAGTTCGTCGGAACATTTCACTCTGGGCTGTGCAGAATACCAATTACAGCATTCAGGCCATGAAATGGGAGAAAACCGCTCGCGATGGTCGTCACATTCTGACCAAGGACGCTGCTGAGGACTTCCTGGAACCAGAGGCTCGTGATTTGAACTATCGATATGGTCCAAAGCCTGACAAGAAATCCCCGTTGGCAATTCTTGAAGCACGCAAAGAACCTCGCTTTCGTGAAATTGCGCAGAAGTGCAAGGCGTTCGGCTTGATAGAGTTCCAGTCCCGAAAGCTCAACGAGGAGCAAGAGCGAGAGCTTTCGCCTGAGGTCGATGTTGACGCCGAGCGAGTGGTTCAGAGAGCATTGCCTGCCACACCAGCTCCTCACAAACTCCATGATGATGTTGTGCAGTTCGTCATCACGGGATTCGCAAGCTCAAAGTCAAAGGCATACGGCCCAGCATTCGAGACTCTACGCAACACGAGCGCTGGAGAGGTGTTCGACATGTCTCAATTGAGAGATCAATACCTTCTGGCTACCACAGACTTTGCGCAAACCGTAAAGCACCCCGGCAAAGGCTCCTTGGCAGACTCGTTTCAGCGATCCGTCCAATGGATTCTGACCAGTCGAGACCGACTTACCAATCATGTCAACTACATGCTCATCGTCAGTCCATTCGAGGCACAAGAGCTGCTTTCACTTGTGAGTGTCTCACAGATCGCCACTTTACACCTCTACCGTCCTCGCTACAACGTGACATACCGCGACATGAGCAAGTTAGATTTCTGCACGATTCCCAGCCGGTTTCCAGCACCTGTGGTCCCAAAGGAGCTGATCACGCAGCTCAACATCTTTTCTGGCCAACTCTACTTCTCATCATATGACGACTTCGTCGGCGCTTGCAAGTTTCTTGGTCTCTCACATCTTCCATTCTCGAACGATATGAAGAGCCGCGGATGGAAGGTTGCTTCTGATGGATTCATCGAACGCGATGATCAAGGAAAAGTGGGTGGGCAAGAATCACGTGTGCGAAGCAGTCCTGTCAATTTCCTGAAGGTGCTCTTATCTGTGGTCCGGAGAAATGGTGAGGATATCTCAAAGACGCATTTGGGCGGACTTTTGGATCACAATCTGCTTGGTCCAGTGGACTTTGAGTAGGAGGGTCATTTTGTCAGATGTTGTCCAGGATTAGACACGAATGTGTAGGATAGAGCCCTAGCTGAGGCGCTGTCAAGAAAGATCTGAATAGCATGGAGAGGAGATAAGCTGTTGAAACATTGAAATGATGCTGAACTAGGAATACTCGACATCTTGACAGCTGCCGTACCACTCGCATGGCCACTCTCTTAGCTAGACCGCTTGCACACCATAAAACCGATAAGCTTCTATCTCTTCTGAGTCGAAGATTGATTGTGCGGAGCTGTGAGGCGTGTTATGCTATCACCAGCATGTTGGTCCATATGTTGTTCCTCGATGACCCTGCCCCCAACCTATCCAATCTTCGCTTCTTTCTGCCCCTGTATTCGAAGGGCACTGCGTGCGCTTTGTTGGGTTCGGACTGCGTCGATCCAGCGTTCGAGAAGCTGGATCGGAATGGTGATGACCTCTGGGGCAAATAATAATAGAAGACATCGGCAATACACACATGCTCTTTTCACGTTCGACTACTGTACCTTTGCCAAGCGATGTTGGCCACCGTTGAACAGCGTAGTCGAAGCGTTGCTTCATTGTCTTCTGTCTCGTACGATGGCACACTGAGATCGCTGTTAAAAGTTGCTTTCGATGTAGAAAGAAGACGGTTGAATCCTCGATGGTGTCAGGTAGAACTAAGCTTTCGACGACAGTACCATCCCTTTGAAGGTTATACCGGAGATTCTTGGCGAACCGGTCCCACTAATGGTTCTACTTTCTATGCAAACTTTGGTAGCGTGTCGAACGCCGATTGGGTCTATACCTGTAGCCGACCTCGCTCCGGCTAGGGTGTTAATTAAGGTTAGTAACGAGGGTGCCGCTAGCAACCTTAGAGATTAACTTTGCTAATTAAACCTAAGCAAGTAAAGGAATACAATGCCGCTAAGTATACTAAAGAGACTAGTTTATAGATATAGACCTATAGAATATAGATATAGGTATACTAACTTATATAATATAGCTACGTACGCACTTGCGTACTAAGGAAGAGTCTCGTTAGCGCCGTAGGCTCCGCTCGAAGGATATTAAATTAACTATAGACGAGGTATAGCAACTAGTACTGCTACGGAGTCTATTAAAGTAGCGATTATCGACTACTAGCGATTAATAGAAGGCTATTATAGAGCGCCTTAATAAGGTAGAAGTATAGGTAAAGGACTTAAGGGTAGATTTAAACGTATAGTAATAGCAATAAGCTATTACCGCTCGTAGTAAGGTTAAGGTAAAGGAAGAGCCTCCTATAGAAGGCTCTTAAAGCGAGGAAGAGGTTATTAGCGGCACCGAGTTTAATAAGCTAGCGACTAAGGTAGTAGATTTAAGGAAGGAAGTAAAGGAGCTAAAGGTATTATTATCGTCGTTATTATAGGCTTAGTAGAAGGCCTTCGAGCTAGAATCGAGCCGGCGTTGCAATAGCTAAAGTACTCGTAGAAGAGGTAATAACTAAGCTCGTAGAAGAAGAAGCCGTTAATAGTCGCTTATTAGCAAATAATAGCTTCTAAGCAACTCGATAGGCCTTTAAGTCGGCTATATTATGCTAGTTAAACTAATAGGTGTTATATAGGTTGTATTTAGGTCCGCAATTAAGGTAGGTCTTCGAGGCGTCGTATTCTCGTTTACCTTATAGTATAATAGGCTACTACTTAAGCCGCTAGCTAGTCCTTATAAACCTATAGAGCTAGCACTTCTTTAGCTTTATAAGAGTAACCGTTATTATATAGTTATAGCTGCGGTTAAGCCGTAGCACCTTGTCTAGTAGTAAGTCGCCTTATTTAAAGTAGTAGCGGCGTAGACGAGGTAAGCTAGTATTATAATTAGAGTAAGAGTGTCTACCTATAAATCGCCCCTCCGGCGTACGAGGAAGGCTTCTTACGACAGCTATTACCGCTTCTTGTTTAGCTATTCGAATAGGCTATAATATAGCTATACCTTCTTAAACTAGGTTCTAAGCAAGTCGTATACGATAGTCGCGCTAGCTTATTAGTATTAGGTCTCGAATAGCGTTAGTAGTTGCTCTATTGCGGCATATAAGGTAGGAGTTAATTATAGCTACGTCGAGGAGGAAGTAGAATAGCGGGTACTATAGCTTAAAGGCCTTATACTAAGTACTATAATAGAACCGTAGCTAGTCGTATATATCTACGCTACCTATATAGTTATTATAATAAGCAGCGTATTTCGGTATATACTTGTCCTTAATGCCCTCTATCTAGTATAGGCGTACGTAGTTACGAATATAGGTATTAGTATCCCTCGGCTTCCGTCTCTTCCTCGATTCTCGGTCGACTAGCTAGTATCCAGTAGTAAGCATTTAAACGAGATTTCTGTCCTACTAGATTGGTACCGCTATGTTATAAATTGCCCTACAAAGCACCGTATTAAAGGGAAAGCGCGTCGACTTGCGATATAGGTTAATAGTCTTACCTAAATACGTAGAGAACGAAGCACTAGCCTACGGCTAGCTTTTCGAGCCTATACGTACCGTACCCGTAGCAGCGATACTATACTACTATAGAATAGCAAAGAGAGGTATATTATTAAATAGATTATCTAAGTAAATATAGTAGAATTATCGTTAGAAGGGCAGTTATAGTAGAAGAGATAGGACCGCTTTATAAAGCCTAGACAACTAAGACTTTAGGTTAACTAGCGGCTACGCTACTATAGTTAGTCCGGTTATAACCGCTAGTAGCTTCGCGTAAAGATCGGCTTGCTTGTAAAGGCTCGGCGGTAGGTTAACCTCTTTACCTTTACTAATATTCGCCGCCCTTCTACGCTTTGTTCTACCTATTTAACTATCGGCTTTGCTACTACAACGGCTACGCTAAGAGTGCTGTTTTCTTTGCTACTTAGAGAGCTCTTCTTCGATAAGAACTAGTCTATCGAAGCTAACTAGTATCCTAACCTTCTCGAAGCCCTATTTCTTAGTCGGACTCGAGAATAACTAACTAACGATAAAACTAGCATAATATATAGCTAGTACGTAATAACCGATAGGGTATAGCTTACCCTTTATTATTATTATATACGAAGAGCGTCTAGTAAAGCGAACGAGCACCTCGTTAAGGCTTACGTTAGTACTAGGTGTATAAATCTTCCGCATTTAAACCCTTAACTAATTAGCTAACTACTAAACCTATAACTATAGCAGATTGCCTTTGCTCGACTCGACGGGCTTACTATACTATAGATACGCCTTTAACTACCTAAATCGCTTCTCGGACATGTTCTTAGTAATATTATAAGAAGGCTAGTATCTATTAGTCCGCTAATAATCCGATTTATCGTCCATTTAAATAGCTAATATATAGATAATTATTCCTACGAAGATCTTTATCTTATATAGGTACGCCTTCGTCTACTTTATACTAGAAACTACTGTTTTAATTACTCTAGTCCTAGTATTTATCTTCTTAAACCTAGGCTCTCGAGTATACTCGTTTATATAGTATACTAACTTCTTATAGATCTTATTAATCTACAGCTGTTAGAAGAAGCGCTTCGGTATATTAAATACGTCCTTAGAGGTTAATTTCTCGAAGGACTTGTTACGGCAATCTATACCCTCGAAGAAGCGCTTATTTAAAGGCAGGTATACCTCTAGCTCGTACTAAATACCTCGCAAAGGCAAGTACTTTACTCTATCTATTAACCTCGACTAATCCGGTACCTATACTAGGTTCTTAACGTCTAGCGGCGCCTTATTAACTGCTATACTATTAATAATATCGCTAGTAACGAGAGGCTTATTATCTCGCCTATTTAGCTCGTATTCCGTACTATAACTCGCTCGAATAGCCTCGTAACTAGTAACTACCTCCTACGTCGTAATCTCGTCTATTTCTTTTTCTAGTTCTACTCTAAGGGTACTAACGTCGTATACGGCATTATTATTAATATCGGACTAGTGTCTATCGTCGCCGTCGTCGTCGTCGTCGAAATACTAAGAAGCTATTTATATAAAAGAGCGGTTAATATTAGCCTTCGAGGCTCGAGGTTAATTAGACAACTAGCGAGTTAAAAAAGAGCCGGTTACGGAGTATAGAAAAATGCTATAGCGCTATCCCTAATACTAGCCTAGCAAGCGATAATCTACTATGCTATCTATAGCAAAGCGCGTCCTGTAGGCCCTTGTCTAACAGGGGCTTATGCATGAACGCTCTCAGCCGTCGAAATTTCAAAGGGATGGCGCCGGGGAAGGATCACCTGAGCGGACTTTGCCGATAAAGCATTCCACTTCACGTCTCTCAAAGCTGATCAGCCTGAGCACACTGCACCACAAACTCGAGCTTCTGATGCGTATACACACTGTATAATGTGCAGTTTACTCTCCAGAAGTATTCGTTTCGTATATTGTTGGACGTTCTGATGCTTACCCGGAGGCGGCAGACTTCGCAAACGCAACGTCCATGGCACCTCACATTTTCCTACGGCACGCCAGAGTCGACAAGACGTCTTTACAATGAGAGCAGAAGTCCAGGCTGTTGGCTGCCAAGTTCGGTCCGCGAGAAAGAGTGGAAATCTTGGGTTCAGAGACAGGCGCAGAACAGGCTGATATCTGTGGTCATATGTGCTGGCAGTCCTGTCATAGCGGCCGGCTTGCAATGATGAGATGCATTGCCAACCACTCCGAGGATTGAAAGAGTGTGGTTGAGTATACAAGAGCGGCTCGATGAGACAGTTGAAGAGGATATGCTGGGTTGCTGGACGAGTCTTTGCCATGACTCTGGCTGTCATGCGGCGTAACAGCCGCTGTCGCTTCCTCAACACTTTTGACGACTTCGCGCGGCTCTGACACAGTGTCGGAAGCACGGGTAGTCAGGAATCCATCCCATGATGGTGGAAGACACAGCGTATCACCTCTATGGCTCATATCGATTCAGATTCGAAGAAGCACGTCACTACATTGCCTTGCCTTGCCAGCAGATGCTGTAGGTAATTTTACATATGTGAATAAGATTCCTGCCATTGATGCGACTTTGATGTCTTCAGCAGAGTGTCTCGGCCACCACTTTTGCCCCTGAGGTGTTTCTTGGCACACCGCCGCGGGTGTAATTTTCTTCTCGCGCGCTTTCGCACTCTCTCCTTCTTTTCCTCAGGATTGTCGCAACATCTTGGGTGTGTGTCACGTAGAGGCACACACCCATTATGTCCGCAAACGCTCACGAGCAACTGCAGCTAGTCTCAGGCTAGTATTTAGACAATCCTCATTCCCTTTTCAGGGTGCGTCGAATCTAGCTGAGTGTCTGCCCTGTTTTGCCTGATCGCGTACTGATCTTCTCTAGGGTTGCTATCGCTCGCTCACGCGGCGTTAGCTATTAAATCTCAATCCTCTCCTCAGCATCGCGCTGCTGGACAGTATGGCGCTGCAGCGCCCAGCAGAGCTCGTGACGAGCGAAGCCGTTCACCTCGCACTCAGCCTGCTGCACCATTCGAGAGCCGCGCTTCTCCCGTCGCTGCTGCGTCGTCAACATGGGCGTGGGACGACAAGCTCACGCGCTTCGTGGATAAGTCTGGCAACAATCCCACTCTAGACTCTGATCTTGATTTCGACATGATGGATCCAGGAGCGAGCAGCGCCAACTACGTGGTTGCGTCCCGTCAAGATGATGCCTCACTGCTCCATCATTCCGACTCAGCCATGAAGTCTGAGGATGTGAATGAGCAACTGGATCGGCCAGAGCGATCTGCTGCTGCGGAGTCAGTCTTCGGGCATCCGCCAGAACTGGACACCGAAATGGCACGCTGCGACGACGACGATCCCAGTGCACCCGAGAATGCCGATGTTGACAATGGTGACGACTTTGCAGGTGCCGACTCCGACAGCTCTGAAGGTTTCATCGACGAAGTTCCAGACTTGTTGAAGGCCAGGAGGCTCGCGGAAGAGAGCGAACGTTTCACAGCACGTCTACAAGAGCGGTTCCCGGTGAAGCAAGAACAGGCCCGCAAGGAGATCGAATCGCTCGAATCAGAGCTTGGTGACCCGTTCTCACAGGCGTACGCCAGCATTCTCAGGATCGCCAGAGAGCAGGCGTCTCTGGATAGCAGCCATCAACAACACGCATACACCTTCCCGCTGGTGCCAGTGCCGTGTGACCCTATGCATCCGGCGACGACACCGCCGCTACCAGGACTGGCATGGGACTATCTGAAGTCGATTGCACCAAAGAAGTCCAGCAGCACTGATCACACAGATCACTGGTGTAGCGAGAATGTGATTGTCAACTTGGTCGGCATTGATTCGGACAAGCATGCACCCGGCAGCTTCTTCTGCAAGCCATGCGACATCCGGTACTGGGTCGATGGTAATGAACTGGACCTCGATGAGAGCCTTCGACGCCTCAGTCAAGACCTGACGCACGTCAAAGCCAACGGATGGTCTTGTACAGACGATGCGAATATCGGACAGTTCGTGACGTTGGATGGGGCAAGGAAGGGTACCACACGAGCTGTCGTGCCCGTCTGTCACGCTTTCCACTGGTTTGTCGTGGTCGGTGACCCAGATCTGGAATCACCAAAAGGTCAACGTGTTGGCACCATCACCATTCTGAACTCGATGGACGGCCGGGCATCCCAAGTCAACAAGAGACTGGCCAAGCCACTGATGCAACTGCTTGAAGAGTGTCCGGACTTTGCCTGGGAGCAAGACGATTGGATTTTCGCACGAAGGCTTCACTTCCCGGTGACGACATCAGAGCCGCGCTAGACGACATCAAGAGCGGCAAGCTCACTGTCAGTGACGCACCCCACTACGGAAACCCGATCGACGGTATACATCCTATAAAGAGGCTCAATACGCGCCAGATCCTCGTCGCCATACTTCGAACAGGACCGCGCGAGGGCATGGAGTGGGGCGCGATTTTCCGGCGATACAAGTCTATGCATGCGGCGCTCGAACAACCGATGTCGCCTGAATATCGGCAGCACCTCAAAAACGCAATCAACAGACGCAAGGGTATGTTCTCCATTGAGGATGCAAATTCTCGTCGACACCGACGCCATCACTGAGGAATCGCAAAACAATCCAACGGATGTCGACATTCTTCAGAATGCTCCTCTAAGCCTGCACAATAAGGACTTGTACAGATATCTGCTGGCACGTGCAGAGGAGTTCCGAACAATAAGGTGGAAAGACGGCACTCAGCAGGTGCTTAATAACTTCTTTGGAAACCAGGTCTCGTCGAAGTCGGCCGCATATATGTATGCGAGCAGCATGCACGATCTTCACAACCTAGGGCTAATTGTTCGAGGTGACATGGAGGAGGAATGGCCTGCGGAAGCACTTGCACTCGTCCGGAAAGATAACATGAGGGAGAGAGCAAAGATAGACTACAAAGCCTGGGAGCGCATCTATCCCGAGGCGCATTACGGGACCGTGCAGAAGAGGATCAAACGGATGAGGATGAAGCTCCGCCAACAAGATCATAGACGCGCCGCCTTTGATCACGCTCGAGGAGCTCCTGCACATGTCACTGGTATCGACGAGGACGGGCTTGACGAAGAGGAGTGCCCCTCTGGTGACGACTCTCGAGAAGAAGCACAGAATCCCGACCCCATCGACGAGCATGACGGCGATGGTAGAAATGAGGATGACAATGTTCCATTTGTTGGGATATCTCGAGCAGCGCAAGACCTCGACATACTGGTTGGTGCGCCACTCAGATACAAAGAAGAGTTGATCAACATAACCTTGCGACATTTCACGTGTAACGAAAAGGCACTGTCGGAAGTGCAGAAAGCTCTGCCATGGAGTTCATCACAAGGCGCGGCGCGGACTCACTTTTATAATTGTCAAAACGCACTAGTGGCTCTTGGCCTGCTTCGAAAAAAGCCGGAGCGCCCAATCAGTAACGAAGAACGACGTGCAGTTCGCGCACATCCCGGCCGCATTACCAAGCGGAAGAGCCACTTTTGGCACAAGATTTTTCCGGGAATAGTTCGCAAACGCAGCTTAGGGAGAAAAGTAAAACTGCTGAGAGAGACGATTGCTCTCCAAGACTACCGCTCTGCATATCTACAACGCACTGGAATGGTAGCAGAGCAGTCGATGGATGGGTCGGACGACGAGGACCCAGGCAGCGATAACGAGCAGGAGGCAATGGACGACGGCGAAGACGATGCAGATTGAGATGGCGATGCATACTGTACAGCAATGCAGTCGGCGATGACGCGAGGTATGTGATCCGGTCGTTTTCTTGATTTGCTGACATTTCGCAATCCACTTGGTCCTGAGCACGACCGAAAACTGCTGCTGCACAAAATGACCTACCTTCGCGTGGTGTGTGGTGTCAGTAAGCGCAGTTCGCTTCTTGTTCCCTAGCATTGAAGCACTGTGACTGAAGCGAAAGGTCAAAATCTTATAAACTTTATAACGAGGCATGCTGGAGAGTCTATCTTGCTAGCTCTGTGGATCCTGTTGTGTCGAAGCGAATCTGATTTACATAGTACTTGGTAGAGCCGTTCACAATTGATCATCAAACTCTCGTCTCTCCTCTTGACAATCGTGACACGTTCTCTGGAGCGATCACCTCATCATCCTGATATTCCTCCTCCTGATATTCCAGCTCTGCAATCTTATCTGCTAGACCTTTGACCTCGGCTTTCACGTCCAACTTCAAGCATGCAAATGGTTGAGGCTCTTTTGCATATCGGAGCATCTAGCTTGAGGCCACTGGTGTTTCTCGTCTTGAAGCGAGACTCGAGGTCTTCAATCTGTTTCTTCAGAGCGGCGTTCTCTTGCTCGCTATCCTTCTTATTCACTATCTGGATGTGCTGGTTCATGCTTGGAAAGGAGCCCTTAAGACCACTCGTAGGACTCGCCATGCAAGCCGTCCGTGAGAAGGCCATCGACCTTCTCGGCAAGCTTTCCGACAGCGGCATTGGCATGCAGCGGGTCGCTGTAGCTGTTGGTTTCGTCCTCTTGCGACGCTATGTTGAGAGTTGAGAAGACTATCGACCTTCTCGGCAAGCTTTTCGACAGCGGCATTGGCAGCGGGTCGCTGCAACTATTGGTGTCGTCCTCTTGCGATGCTATGTTGAGAGTCCAGTGACGATGGTTGGCGAGGTTCGAGGCTTGGTGCCTGAGGCACTGATCCTCGCTTGCAGGCGCCTGAAGACAAGCGGCAGCCGGGCCAAAAGAACAGCTGTGCAGCTGTGCAGCCCTCTTATACAACTGTAGTCCGTTTGTATACAGAATATGTTGTGTTGTTGTGTAATTGGAATTTGTGCTTGTAGGCGGCTGCGCATGCCTATATACAAAGTGCGAGCGAAGCCTCCGCCTTGTACCGCCTTAAACTACGCTTCGATTGTAGCGAGGCAAGGGAGGCAACTTTCGCCGCGATATCGTTGTAGTCACGTCGTTCGCTAGTTGTTGCGGTTCTTTGGTCTTTATAGGTCGTCGCGGTGGGAAATCTGCGTTCCATTCGCAGAGAGACCATGCCAGATCATTCTATTTTGCTTCTCGACTGCTCTTCGCCTTCAATTAGGTCAGTGCTGTAGCTAGTCGAGGAGAGCTTGGAGGCACTTGTGGGAGTGGCTATGGTGATACTGTATAGGTCCGAAGGTCCGGCAGATAAAGTACCGTACAGGCAGGTGCTGCCTGAGCTCAGGTGGCCGAGCGATGCGTGGAAGTTGTTTGTTCACGAAGCGGTCGACCTCTGGCACCTCCTAGCGAAGGTCAGGTGACCAAGGGAACTTGGAAACCGCCACCTAATGCCATTAGCCTCGCGATATCTGCGATGTCCAGTATTAAGCAAGTTAATAGCTTAACTAGTAGTGCCCTTTATCGCGGCCTTACTAGCCTACCGAACGCTTATACTATAGTAATAAAAATTAGCTACTAAAACGCCGGTATTCTTATTATAAAGAAGGAAGATAAGCTAATATTCGAGGTCTTCGAGCTCTTACTACGTAATAAAGATATTATTATAACTAAAGGCCGACTTATTTGTATATTCGCCGCAAACGCGATAGCTATAAATTATAGCCTATTAGGTAGGTTAGACGGATTTCCTATTAATAATCGCTTATACGCTCTCTACTATATACCGCTAAATAGTACGAGAAATATAGCCTCGTTCTAAGAAGGCTTAGAATAGTTACGAGGAGGACCGCGATATATACGACGATATATAGTACTAGATATACTTAGGCTCGAATACTATAACGAAGAACCCTATAACGAAGAATCGTAGTAGAGGCCGTAGCAGAGGTCGTAGAGGTCGTATTAGTAGCGGTAGAGTTAGTAGAGCTATTTATTAAACTCTCGTCTCCTTTTACTAATTATAGTAATAGCGTCTATTCTCTTTTATAATATTCCTAGATATAGAGTAATAGCGGAGTCTAGCCCTTATAAATATACCCCTAACCTCTCTTAAAGCTATCGAAATCGGAAATCCTATATCGCTTCTATAAGAAGGGGTAGTATAAAGGTCTCTATTTCTCTTTACGAGGTTGCTAGCTCGGAGTAATAGCTAAGTTAGGCCCTTGTGCACCTATACTAAGCTCTCTTAAAACTATAAATTCGGCTTAAAATTATTTATCGCTTCCGCTAGATAGGATAGTTTGAAGGCCTTCGTTTCTCTTTGTAAGCTTGCTAGCTATAGAGTAATAGCTGAGTTGTACTATTGTGAATATGTCCTAACCTCTCTTTAAGCTTACGAAATCCTATATCGCTTCCCTGGAAAGTAGGGTACGAAGGCCTTCATTTCCCTTTGCGAGGTTACTAGCCATAGAGAGATGGCCGAATTGATCTGATTGAACGAGCATTGACGTGCCGATGCCGCGTTGAATGTCCATCGCCTGCCTCACTCCATAATAGGCCTCCACATTTTCCTGCCCATAAACTTCTCTACACCTTCATCAGCCATAACGTCGTCCGCCAGTCTTCCGGTGACAACAGAACGCTCGTGGTCGCGGCCTCTCACAAAGAAAGCATCTCTTCCAATCCACCGACCGGCGTCCGGTCCGCTCCGAGGTTTGGTGAAGCCTGAGTTCGACCGGTCGAGAGTCAGGAACCAGTGCCGCTGATGGATAGATCCAATGGTGTTGTTAGCCCCAGTGTAAGCATTATTCGCGCGAATGACTTCATTCTCATCGTCTTCCGATGCGTTTCCAGCCTCGATGTCAATTGCATCGGGTATGTGCTCGCGGCTCGCAGAGCTGACCCCTTCTGTATCAGACTCGCCTTCGCTGCTGGTTACAGTAGCAGTCTGAACAGTCTTGGCAGGATCGAGACGGCGCCGTTTGCGCTTTGGCCTCTTGGCATGCCCAGCCTTATTATTCGCGGATGGTAAGCGTAGTGCAATTGTGTAATCCTTTGGAAGCCTCGTACCATGAAGTCGAAGTCTAATGTGTCTTGCTTGGAAAGCATCGAACAAGTTTTGGCTTTGCGAGGCCTCGTTTGCACTTTCTTCGTCATCAGTCATCTCATCATCTGTATTTGGCTGTAGCTTGGGTCGCGCGCGCGGAAGGACTTCGTATTGACCGGTATCCCATATGAGAAGGGAGCCTGTTGCATGAGATGCAGATTCTATTAAATTATTCTGATGTCATTAGTGCCTACCTTGAAGGGATTACAGTTCGAGAGATGAGAAACGATTTCCTACCCATAGATTGTGCACGCGTGTCTCTATCGCCATCCGGTTCGGCCGCTTCGAATTCGGATTCCCTGGCAAGCCATACGGCACGGCAAAGCTAATGGTAGAGGTTTCGGAAAACTGGAGTCGCAGGTCGTAATGTACGCCAGCGACGGGGTGATCATGTTGATGGACAACAAAATGTGCGCCGTGACTATGCTGGTTTCTCTGGTATAGGTCTCGAAAGGCATCTATAGATATGCGAGGACCATCGGTGGGCCTTGAGACAGATGAAAGGTGATTGACAAAGTACGAGAGGTGGTCACGAATATGCAGCTCGTGCGCCTCGATCTTTGCCGTCTCCGACTTGTCCTTGACATCAGAGCTGTCTTGTTCCTGTTCCCGTTCCTCCTGAACATCGAGCGTGCGTGCTGCAGTTGTCGATGCTCTTCTCACAGGCGGAGGTGATATGTCCCTTGCCAAAGTTACCAGCCGAGCCATGATCACTCACTGTGTCTCTTACTGGTTATCCCCAATCGCGTAAACATAAAGAGACGCGTTCTGAAGCCAAGTTGAAAGAAGATGACGCTCTGAGGCGGGTCCGTGCGCAAGCTTTGGTGATCACTGATCCTGGAAAGCGAGCACAAGACTTTGTAAGAATAATCCATACCTCACACCATCGACCATCCAACCATTTAACACGTCAATCAACTCGACACATCAAATCACAATGTCATTCCTCTTCGGTGGTGGTCGGCCTCAGCCGTCATCTGCAGAGAAGATTGCTGCAGCAGAAGCTGAGATCGAGATGGTCTCTAACATGTTCAACCAGTATGCGCAGCGCCTTTTCCTACGCAACCACCGTTGACTGATCCTTGATCAATAGACTCGTCGATACGTGCACGAAGAAATGCATACCGCCACAGTACCGAGAAGGCGAATTGAACAAGGGCGAATCCGTGTGCTTAGACCGCTGCGTCTCGAAATTCTTCGAAGTCAACATTAAGGTCTCGGAAAAGATGCAAGGCGAGGCGCAGGCAAGACAGGGCGGTGGCGGAATGTTTGGTCATTAATGGACGATAGCAAGAGGAGAGTAAGGATTGGTTGAGCTGGCAATCTGAGATACGCTTGAGCATGAGTGAGGGCAAGATGGATGCAGGAGACAGCGCACTCTGCGGAAGGCGCATGGCATGTCCGTATACGCATGTATGATACAGCTCGCAGTTGGCCAGCCACCATTGCGACGAGGGCAGCAGGCGCAAGGCGCGCGCTGTACATATACTGGGACATTCAACTCAGGATACAGCATGAAACAGATGTGGCTCACATGGAAGGATCGGGCGAGTCAAGCAGTAAGCTCGACGTGTTTGCTGTTCTATCATGCAGTATTTACAATGAAGGTGCCGTCCACCCGTCAAGGCCGCGAAACCATGCAATTCCCATTGCCCAACGCCCACGCCGCCCACGCACATGCGATGCAATGCAATGCGATTCTGGTATCATGAGTCGTAATCATGCTTTCTCAAGTCTTGTCCTGTCGCTTCGCCTCGGCAACGTCCAGGGCACAGCACAGATGACCTGTGACTTATTAGCGCCTTCTTCAATGACAGGGCTGTATAACCTACCTCTCCCTCACTATATGCCCAGAAATACACAATAGTCGCGACAAAATAGTACAGTGCCGGATTTGTGGACTGGTACATCAAGATTGCCGACATGCTTGCAAACGGCAACCACATCAAGCGGACCTCGAGGCTTCGGTGTATCGGCGAGCCGGCCACAAACTTGACAGGCCATTCGTATATGAGGGTAATGATTCCGACAACGAGATTTATGATCTGAAGGATTGGGACGGGCTTCACTGCAGCGTCGAAGTTCTTTGTGAGCCAGTCGAAGAAGAATTTGGGCCAGAAGAAGCCTTCAAGAGCGGCTGCTATGTGGTCTGGGTGATTGTTAGCATGTATGACTGACTATAGATGAGCTGTATATGGGTGTCTTACAGATAGCAGCCGTCAGGACAATAAGCCGAGCCCAGTGATTCTTGATCAACTTGCCCATGGCGTTGGTGAGACAAGCTCAAGTCAATATGCGCTATACAGTCTGTATGCGCTTTTGGCTACCGATTCTGCTGAAGGTATCTCATCGTCCAGAAAGGCTTTCATAAGAATCGGACAGGGCCCTTTGGAAGGTTTGTACCCCAGTTGAAGAGGGCTCGACGTGATCAATAGCGCCCTGGTCACTTGTGGATAGGGCAAGCTGAGAGATATGCGAGGTGATAGAGGAGTGCAAGCGGGAGAGACCTTACGCAATGGGATCTACATTTTTCTGGGCGGGCGATTCGGAGCGGGCTGACTCGTCACCAGCCGTGTGTCCGGAACTGGAGTGAATGTCTGCGTGGCAGAAACGCGGTGGGCAAAGTGCTTGCGGGTTGGCAAGCTGGAAGCGCCGACAAAGACGAATCGTTGTCGACTCTGGCTTTCTCAGGGAAGCTCTGCTCTCTGATTGGAGCTTGACATTGCGGAGCACATCTGATGGCCGGAAGTCAATCTTGGCCCGACTGCTGCTTCAACCACACATCTTTTTTTTACCGTCTTCAAATCCTCCTCCTGTGCTCCGAAACTAATGGCACGAAAAGTTTCCCCGACGACTTCGGTCCGGTATGAATGCCATTCTCGAGCTTTTCGGACAATTCACCTGCCTTGGGAATGCGAAGAGTCGGAAAGGCCTTCGAAAGGAAGCGTGAGTCCATCAGCCAATTAGAAGCAGACATTCACTGTGCTGGTTGCCAAGTCACTAGCGCCAGCGGTTAAAATCTGATTCTGCAGGTGCTGTCGGCTCGCGCCGCCCAATCCTGCAAGCACGACGCGCTCCGCTTGCACAACGCCAGCACGCGGTCGGATGAGCACGCAGCTTTCTGAGAGGTTGGACACCTGCGACCATGCCATGGCGGTGGCGGCTACAGTACCGTCACGCATCACGAGCAATCGGTAAGCATAGGCACGGTGCGTGCTTCTCAAGAAGACTAGAAGGACTGGTCACCTTGGGAACTTTCTGAAAACCGAGCAAGAGCAAGGAGAGCCAGTATTCCCCAGATACGACCTTTGCGACATGAGCCGGTAATAGAACAGGACGAGCTTGTCGCAAACCCACAACCAAGGCCGCAGGCTGGGCCCAAATCTCGAAACCTACAAAGCGCCAGACAAAATATCCAAGAGACCATGGCAGTCCCGAAGCAGAAGTCATGGCTTGCGAAACAGCTTACGCCGCGAAAGCTACTCTTCTACTGCGTATTTCATGGCCTACATATCCTAATATTCATAATTGGCTGGTGGAAACAAGCGACAGATCAGCGCCTTGCACCGCTCAACACATTACAATTCAGCGTGTGGTTCTCTCGTGGAGCTGGACTATGTCTCTCCGTAGACGTTATGCTCATCCTCTTCCCCATGTGCCGGAATATCCTCAGAGAGATACGACCCAAGATAAGGTGGCTACCACTCGACGAAAGTCAGTGGTTCCACCGCCAAGTCGCATACAGCTTGTTGATCTGGACCATCGTACACACAGGATCACATTATGTGAACTTCTTCAACGTTGAGCGAAGTCAGGTCCGGAAGGAGGCTGCGATTGAGGTCCACTATCATCAAGCCGGAGGCATCACTGGACATGTTATGCTTTTTTGCATGTTGATGATGTACACCACCGCACATTCAAAGATTCGACAGCAGAGTTTCGAGACTTTTTGGTACACGCACCATCTGTTCATCCCCTTCTTCTTGGCAATGTACACGCATGCAACCGGATGCTTCGTGCGTGACAGCCTCAATCCCTATTCACCTTTTGCCGGCAAGCCTTTCTGGGGACACTGCATAGGCTACCAAGGTTGGCGATGGGAGCTCATTGGAGGTGGTCTCTACCTATGCGAGCGAATCTGGCGAGAGATCAGATCGAGACGCCAGACAGAGATCATCAAGGTCGTCAAGCACCCTTATGGTGAGCGTTGAACCTTTCTGACGTGTGGCATCGAATACTGACGTGAACACAGACGCCGTTGAGATCCAATTCCGCAAGCCCAGCTTCCGCTACAAGGCCGGCCAGTGGCTCTTTATCAATGTCCCATCAGTGAGCAAGCACCAATGGCATCCCTTCACGATTACATCGTGCCCATTCGATCCATACGTGAGTGTGCACGTTCGACAAGTAGGTGACTATACTCGCGCGCTTGCCAACGCTCTCGGCGCCGGAACCGAGCAGAAAGAACTTTACAGCGGCCTAGACCCAATGGGAATGTACGAAGTCGCGCTCATGTACGGTCAAGAAATGCCCAAACTCCGAGTTGATGGTCCCTACGGTGCACCGGCCGAAGATGTCTTTGAGAACGAAATCGCAATCTTGATCGGAACCGGCATTGGTGTCACCCCTTGGGCAGCAATCTTGAAGAACATCTGGCACATGCGATTATCACCCAATCCACCAAAACGACTCCGAAGAGTAGAGTTCATCTGGGTATGCAGAGACACAAGCTCCTTCGAATGGTTCCAAGCTCTGCTCTCAAGTCTGGAATCTCAAAGTCGAGAAATGAGCGGCGCAGGCAGTCATACCGAATTCTTGAGAATTCACACTTACCTCACGCAGAAAGTGGATGCCGATACTGCTCAAAACATCGTGCTGAACTCTGTGGGCACTGATAAGGATCCTTTGACTGAGCTTTCCAGCAGGACGAATTTCGGGCGTCCTGACTTCAATAGGTTGTTTGTGGCTATGAGAGAAGGTATCCTGAACCAATCGTACATCGCAGGTATCAACCAGGGCGGCAGAACTGATGTCGGTGTCTACTTCTGTGGCCCGAACGTGGCGGCTAGGGATATTAGGAAGGCTTGTAAAGAGGCTACGGTGAAGGAAGTCAAATTCAAGTTTTGGAAGGAGCACTTTTAGTTGCAGCAGAACAGTACTTACTGTACAGTGCATGTGCATGAGCGGAACTGGCGTGTTTGGGAGGAAGCTCGATGGCATATGACGAAATTTTATCTACCTCCTTCTCAGGCTCTTCTTGTAGACCTCCTTCCACGCGTGTATGTTCCATCTTCATTTCACGTGGGTTTTAGCGTCGATCGGCGCATTCGCTCTGCATTCCGGATGGAGATGCGGCCGCGAGATAATAGCTCTTGTCCCGACTCGTCTTTGTGGAAGATATCTGCAGCACCCGTGGCACTCCGGCAGGCACCCTTGAGGCCCAGGCGATCAAGGTAAGGTGGTGATCAAAGAGAGTTCCCGACAGCATGCGTTGAAGTTGTGGGCATGCACACCACTTTGCAGCTTCCTAGCCTCATGAAATCTTGTACGCCTTCTCAGCCGTGCCTTTCCAGACCAAAGCCTTGTGATCATCATTAAGCCTCAGACTACTATGATCAAGCAGTAAACCGACCACATCCTTCCACACGACCCATGAGTCCTCTCCAGCAGGGCCTCTCACATTACACACCGGCCAGTCGCTACCAAACATAACCCGACCAGGCCCAAACGATGCGAAAACGTGCTCGACCCAAGGCCTCACATGCGTCGCGATCGCAGCCGCATCCGACAGGCCTTCGGGAATCTCACTCAAAGCCCCAGAAAGTTTCATGTAAGTCTTCGGAAGCGCAGACATATGTTCGATGACCTTAACCCAGCGATCGAAATCCGGACCATTAGGGAGAAAGTCTGGTTTGCAAAGATGATTGAGAACGAACGTGACTTTCTCATCTTCCGACACGTCGACGTGAGCAGTCGTCATGGCTCGAGATATGAGTTCCAATTGCCAAATTCCCCCGGAATGCTGATCGACACCGACATCAAATGCGAAACTTCGTTTTCCGAGGAGTTTGAGGTTGTTGATGAAATGTCGACTGGAAACTAAAGTCTTGAATTTCTCCTCGTCGAGGATCGCTTGGAGTAGGAATCTGACCCCTTTGACTCGTTTCCACGTTTCTGGTCCAGCGGCTTCTTCGGCTAGTCGAAGCCATTCTTCGAGGACTTCTGTTGATTGATCCATGGGTGCCCACGCCACGATTGCCAGTAACATTTTGCTGTCGCGTTCGCCGTATTTGCCTTCTGCACAGTCTCGGAGGAATTTGATCTCGTCTAGAGGCCCTTTCGCCCAGTCTTTGACTTCTCCCCAGGGTGGACTGTATCGTACATCTGTCTCGACGTATACGACGCCGGTGACTTCGAAGTCTGTTTCTGAAGACCCATCCTGCTTTGATGCAGCGTAGTAATGTGATAGAAGATGTTCTTTGGCTAAGGGCATGCCCGGTGTCATCCAAGCATGCCCTTCCTCATTGCACATATGCTCAGGCCATAGGTGAATGTGGCTATCAAGGACACACCGCGGAGCCATTCACGATGCGGTGGGGAAATTCGTATGCTTGAATGGTGGCGTGATGTTTCTGTCGGGACTTCTTTGGCGTTCGGGTCCTGTCAAGAGCGGCATCAATGATAATGGCAACGTCGATTGAGCGGCATCATTCCCACCCAAGCCTGGAGTGGACTTTGATGGCAAGCGTCCGTCTGGCTCTCGCTTCAAAGCCCACCGAGGACCCCTCACCTTGCAAGCAGTACATCATCTCGAGCACAACTTTCCTGCCATGGCGCGTCTTCACGCCTACGGTCGCGTGGCCAGCACAAGACTGGTTGTTGGTACGCATGCGGGATTAAGCTCATTCGCTGAGTTGCGAAATGGCACTTCTACACGGCAAGGTCGCGGCCATCACGGGAGCTGTGACTGGCATTGGAAGAGCGATTGCCATTGACTACATCAGACACGGCGCGAGTGTTGCCGTGAACTTCTTTCCCGATGACAAGTCCAAGAAGAAGTTTGAAGAACTGCAAAGCGAAGTCGGACCCGATGCAAGGCTCATCGGTATCGGCGGAGACATCACAAAGCCGGAGACGGGGCAAGAGCTCGTGAGGGCGACAGTCGAGAAGTTTGGGAGGCTAGACGTGTTCGTGAGCAATGCAGGAGTCTGTCAATTCGCAGACTTTTTAACGTGAGCCTTCTTCAATTTCGACTGCGCGTGCCGTACCTGCTGACCCGAGCAAAGGATGTCGCCCGACCTCGTCAATCACACCATCTCTACCAACCTCAACGGTGCCTTCTTCGCAGTCCAGGCCGCGGCTCAGCAGATGGCGAAGCAAGAGCCTTCAGGAGGGAGCATAATTGGTGTATCATCTATCTCAGCGCTCGTTGGAGGCGCCGGCCAGACACACTACACCCCTACAAAAGCCGGTATATTGTCTCTGATGCAAAGCACAGCATGTGCATTGGGAAAGTACAACATTCGATGCAATGCTTTGCTCCCAGGCACTATCCGGACGCAGCTCAACGATGAAGATCTTGCGGATGAGGAGAAGCGCAAATACATGGAGGGTAGGATACCACTGGGAAGATTGGGCCAACCGAGAGACTTGGCAGGTCCAGCGGTCTTCCTGGCAAGCGATCTGAGCGAGTACGTGACGGGCGCGCAGTTGCTGGTGGATGGAGGCCTATTCGTAAACCTGCAATAAATGCTGCTGTTTGGAAACATCCTAGAGAGCGAAAGCTCACTGCGTCATTTGGGGCATCAGACAACGGAATCCGAGTGAATCGGAACGTCGTTCATGGCTACAAGGCTGGCATTAGCTCCATCAATCAAATCCACCAAAGTCCGAATCACTATCTTCAGGCGCTGCTTCCCGAGAACGGTTTCGGCTGCCTTGAATGGCCCCTTTTCTCTTGTTCTCTTCTCGGCGCACGTATCCCGCCTTTGTGCTGATCTTGGCTTTCCTCGCGGCTTTGGGGTCTTTACTGGCGCCACGTGCGGTGCGAGATTCAACACCATATTTCCTCAGATCGTGTTTGGCTTTCTTCGTCAGACTTGGTAACGTATCCAAGAGCCATTGCTGCACACCGCCCTCCTGGCTAGCTCCCGCTTCCGCTTTTTGCTTCTGCGCAGCAGCGACAGCATTGGCAACGTGCTTTATGTATGGAACATCTTCCTTGGTGTACAGCGTAACAGCCACGCCGCCTTCTCGGCCTGCGCGCCCTGTTCGTCCTACCCGGTGTACGTATGCAGCGCTTGAGGTCGGTATATCATAATTGACCACTCCATTCACACCTCGGAAATCCACGCCTCGCGATAACAGGTCGGTCGTGATGAGCACCCATATCTCGCCTTTGCGGAATTTAGTCATGACCGTGTCGCGAGCACTGTCTGAGAGGTCAGAATGCAGCACTGCAATCCGACTAATGCCGCCAGCTTCAGCAGGGATATCGTAGAGAAGCTCAGAATGTAGCGCGACCGCCCGTTCGATGGTTTGCGTAAAGACCAGGAAGGGCAATAATAACGGAGGACCAGCTTCAGAAGAGGGCGTTGTTGGATGCAACAGCTGTCGCAGTCCCATCAACTTTCCTTGTTCTGAAGCAGCATATATCAGCCTGTGCTCGACATTAGGGACCGCAGAGTCTTTCAAGCCCACCACAAGACGAATGAGAGGGCTATCGTCTTGCACTATGCCCAGCTTTGCTTTTCTCTCACCAATCACCGATATTGCCAACTCCTCGATGTTACTACCCATTGTTGCTGACCATAAACTAACCCGCAATTCCACATGAGGCAAAGCGTGCCAGATGCCGAGCGTCTGCTCGCGGAAGAGCGGGTCAAGGAGTACATCTGCTTCATCCAGAACAAGGTATTGAACATCTGGTAGTTTCGCATCGCTCGCAGACACGATTGATGCCAGGATTCCTGGAGTCGAGACCAGGACATCCGATTTCACCGACACCTCGCGACCCTCACTGTGATCTTCGTCTTCGTCCGAATCCCCATCGCTGTCGGTCGTCATGGCAGACCCCAATCGCATTCCCTTCCGCACCTGCGTGACTTTTATGCCTGTATTGCGAGCCAATTTTCGAATCTCGTTCACGATTTGACCAGCGAGTTCTTTTGTTGGCGCCAGAATAATTCCCTTGCTACTCCTCCGATCGCCTGGTCGTTCTCGTCTAAGCCTTTGAATACTGTGCAGCAGCGTGATCGCGAACGCCAGCGTTTTGCCACTCCCGGTCGGCGCAACTGTCAATAGATCTAAGCTGGAAGAATGAGCAGCGGCAAGCGGTCGGTCTGCAGAAGAGAGAACGTTTTTGGGCTTTTCCAGTAAGAGCGGGATTGCACCTAGCTGTACTTCGGTGGGCATTGTGTACCCTTGTTCCTCAATGTTGGCTGAAATTCTACTGGAAATATCATATTGGGCCTCCAATTCGGCGAAGGAGCACAATGGCTGTGGGAAAATGGAAATTTTCTCTGCCCTTTCGCTCTTATCCTTCTTCTTGGGCGTCCCTCGCTCTGGTGCCTTCTGTGAGCATGGCGCGGCATTGAGCCATGTGACCTTCACTTTGTGCTCTTTCAGTATACGCTTGCGCTCATCAAGAGAGATCATGGCAGGCTTCTTCGACGGTAGATGAGGTGGATGCGCCTCTTGCTTTTCGACATGTTTTCCACCGATGGCACCTGCCTGAGAATCGGTACCGCGCGCATCATTCCGTGAATGATTTCCGAAGAAATTGAGCTCTACGGTCTCTGGTGGCTCGCCTTTCCCGCGTTTGCGCTTTTTTGAAGTCGTCAACACAGTCGAGACGCTGCCTTCGCCCTTGCTGGGAAATAGTTGTGGCGAGGCATTTTGACCGCTGGACGGTGTCGTTGTTGTTGCAGTCTTTGCGCTCGGGCTCCTGTTCGATTTCTGTCCACGCGCCAAAAGCCTACGTAAATCCATCTCAAGGAAAAGTGTTTGGAAATTGGCGGCGGCAGGAGCAGTTGGCTGGCGGTGTGCGGCTCTTCTCCTGCAGTAGGCGAAAGTCTGGTACGCGCGGAACTAGCCGTCAAGATTTTGGCATTGAGCTCCGGTTCAGCACAACATCACCAATCGAAGGTCTCTCACACTCCTTCAGCATCCCACAGTCATGGTCTCTCCTGCCATACCGCGGCTGGTCCTCCGGCAAACTCGATTCATCGTCCAGCGACGCGCCGCCTCAACTACGTCCGAAGCCGCAAACGCGGCATCAAAGAGCGCAACTGCTGCTAAGGAGACCGCGCAGAGCACAGCATCAAAGGCATCAGAGGGCTTGTCACGAGTTACAAGCTCAGCCGGCCCGGCACTCAGCAAGGTAGCCAGCTCCGCAAGCAATGCGGTATCGAGCATCGGGGGACGAACCGGCAGAGCAATCAGCTTTGTGCAAGGTTAGATGGCCTGGAAAGAAGCAATCAAGGAACTGTGCTAACATGCGACGCGAAGGTCTCGTTCCACACGTCGTATACTATGGCAAGGTTGCGGGAGAACTTGGGAAGATCATCTACAATGGTCGCAGCATGCAGCCACCGTAAGTCTCATGAATGCCCAGCTCTGCACGCACCTTTGCCTAACGCACTCTGCCAGGTCCATGCAAACCGTTCAATCCTATCTCACTACTGTGACCAACGTGATCCGCAACCCTTCCGCAGCTGCTAGCCTTGGATCAAAGACAGCTCAGGCTGTCGAGCGATCCGCGCAAGCCGCCATTGACCAGCCACACTCGTTCCTAACCAGACTTCGAAACCTCGACTCAGCGACATTGACCCAGGTCGGTATTGTTGGAGCTGAGACTATTGGTTTCTTCTCCATCGGTGAGATTATTGGACGATTCAAGCTTGTTGGCTACAGAAGCAGTGCACCTGCACATCACTGAGCAACGGGCATATAAGAGGTGACGTGGAGAGAGCGAGAGAGAGGCAGCTGAGATATATCCTATAGACACTGTGATCGAGCTTAAAAGCAGTTCTCTCACAGTCGGGGAAAGAAATCGCGCCTTCAGCAAACAGCTGGCGCCCGTACCTTTTTTGGGCATAACCTGAAGCATTTTTTGCCTCTAGAATTGACGTGCCGGACCTGTATCTTCTCCTCTGCGATGCCACTGCCTGCGATCCCTCTCACATGCGATCCTGAAGAGTACTTGCTACAGCTACAGGTCCTCCCGGCAGAAGCCTCCCGAGCCTCGGCAGTCGCTGCAGCCTTAATCTGGTATGCACCTCAACAGCAGCACAGTGAAAAAAAACTGAAGATGAAGAACATCAACAAATGGCTGCACATCGAGGAGTGACCTTCAGTCAATTTCCGGTCCGCAGCCGGTTTTGGTACGTAGTTGCCCCCTCCAGCTTGCCCTTTATAATGAAGTAGAACTCGAGGCACAACCTAATCTGTCATTGGCGTCCGTGAGGATTCAATGCTCTTTTCACCGTGGACGCATCGGCATTCGCGTACCGTAGAACAGGTGAGGTGAGGTGAACTCACTCCGTCAAAGTCCGTCTCACCTTCCTGATATCGCAGGCGCTAAGCGATCGGAATCGGAACCTGGCCTGAATGTGGTTTCCAGAACATCTCTTTCTGTGACGAGGCAAATGCCGACAGTCTCGCGAAGCGAATACTGGGGCACGCGGGCTGTGCCAACAGGCCGGAGGAGATCCTCGTCCGGGTACTACGACTTCTGGACAGCGATAATAAGGTCTATCGGAAATCCTACAAGAGGTCAAGAAGTCTCACAACGGCAGTAGCCAATGCCAATCCCTGCCAAAGAAAAGACATGGAAAGATCCAGATGTCTCGGAGAAACGTTCCTAGCCTGGACCTGCCTGGTGAGAACTGTACCGTACATGAGCCCTATAAGGCACAGGACATGTGGAGGCCTCCGATGGGATGGATTTGACGAGGCTCCGTGAGTTGCGACGCGTCTACAACCTAGACACTATCTAGAACCGGTACTCTGCATCGCATGGTGCCGAGAGGAGATTGGAGGGTGCCCCCAAAAAGGCCTATCTTCACGGTAATGACTACGACATCTCAATACTACCATAATCGTGCTACAGCTGCCGACCATTGTGAAAGAAGCCATTAAAAATAACAAGTGACAGCGCACGGATAGCACCCACTAGACAAGACGATGCTAGGCGCATGATGGGTCCCTGGTGACGCCCTCTCAAGGAACGCTATCCGGGCTACGACGTTTCGCCTACCTGCATTAAATGAAACCAGGCTGTAGCCGACGTTGGAATTATGGAGCAGACACGCCTTGACGAGACGTCTCACAAGGATACCATCGTCAGACTACGTGGCATTAGTCAATGCATATTCCTGGCTGCGACGCACATCTCTACCGGCATGTCGCGCCACCTGAGGCTTGTGGCCCATACGTATGTGAACGAGCAACAGCTGCCACGTGATTAGCATGTGCTCGGAGAAGTCAGCCATGAGAGATGTCTCGAGAGCAGACGGCGTCTGGCATCTGTTCAAACACTAGCCGCCGACATACATGTACCACGGGGAATGTGCCTTTTAGCGCTCCTGGTTCAGAACGTGGATCTAGCGTTGCTGTGTGGTAAACTCAGGATTCACCTCCCCAAGCGCTATTTTGCCGCGCGGAATCATCATCCGCGAGGCATACAAATTGGTACCTGCATAGACTGAGATGGATTTTCAATGCTGTGCAACTCTCTTACTGAGAGTCTGCAATGTTATATAGAAACACGTAGGCTTGGATTTGTTTTTTTGCTCATTTGCTATCGGCATAAGTAGATTACACTCCGGCGAAGTACATTCACAGAAGGTAGAGATCTCGTTTCGTCGGTACAGAAGCACTAATTCAGACAGAATGAGAGGCCTTGCTTAGCCGTAGCGAGAGCCGCGGGACAAGATCCGCAAACGCTAGAAGCATAGATAAGGCGGTGGAACGATAGCAGCGACTACGTCCCTAAGCAAAGTTGCCTACTCTAAAAGGAACGGGGATGCAGGCGAATGTGCGGTCTCGGTGGCTCAACGTTTTCATATTCACGCTATGCAGCAGTGCTGGAAGCTCCCAGGACCCAATGTAACTACTATACAAGCTCGCAAGCATGAGCTTCAAGCGAGATGCAATACTATCTAGGATGAAGGCGCATATCGGCACGGGGAAAGCATTCCACGCGCAGCGCTATAAATGCCTGCCATTAACCCCAGAAAGGCTGGCAAGCAATATGCAGCGTTGCAGCGAGCACGTCGGCAGGGTGTAGGAGCAATCAAAGCTAGGCCGGATCATTAATCAGTGTGATGCTCGCATACAGCGGCCATAGCGGATTCGGCATTTCTTTGACGTCAAGCTCAAGCAGTGCTCTGGACAGCTGTCACGGGTCAGCCCAGGCCAGGCAATTCGCGTGGCCCGTTGTGGGTTGTGGACGAAGGAAGTCTCGAGCAATATAGCACGCATAGGGGGGGGGGGGGGGGGGGGCGCGCTCTCGCAAAACGCCGAGCGCAAGCAGAGCACTTCGATCAGCAGATGCGGTACCCGATGTAGTAGTGAAGAATGGAGAGTCCGAAAGCTGCGGATAAGATATAGTAGCTTACGAGGCAAACATGTGCCATCCTCAACATTATTGCGATTCTGGCATTCTAGCGAGCCGCGAGCAGCAACACGGATGGATGCGCGATTTGGCATGGAGGTACTGTACGTACCTGTACCCAGCAGACCAGGGTGGTGGTAATGAAGCTTTTGTGCATGCACCTGTTCGTTAGTAGTGTGTGCACACACGGTAGGGATGTTGGAATACACGCTTCTGCAAATGCAGCATTGCAGCCTCTGTACACTCTGTATAATACACTGGTGTCCACCGGTGCACACACGTCGGGTATACCCGGATACCAGGATATCCGAGGATTATTAGGTGGCCCACCGTGGCCTGGCCGGCAACATGTAGGATATCAGCGTATCCCATAACCCCTCCTTGCATATATACGCCAGCTCAAGTTTGCGCCGCCGCCGCCGCGCCGCCGCTGCGTACGTGGTGTACTACAGAGCGTGTACACCATACACAGATTTGTGTACTCCATCCCTAACACACGGGTTTGTGCCGGCTGCAGTAGTTCTACAGTCTAGCGCAGCGCAGTACTGGTGCAGCGCAGCAGCTGGCATCAGTCTGGGCTAATAGTCATCGTCGATAGATTTGGGGGCGAACCCTGGGGGCGTGAGGTGGTGACGTCGCATGTCGCATGTCGCACGTCGCATTCCTCAACGCCTTTGATGGGGAACGAAAGAAAGGGTTTGGTGCTCACACCCTCAGGAGTCAAGGCATCATAGCCTACCAGCAGTACCAGCAGCAGCGGACAGGACATGGGCAGCAGCGCGCGTGGCTCGCCGGCTACGGCTGATGGCCGCTGGTGCTGGTATCTCCCTTACTGTCGGCAATGTGTCGCTGAATTTCTTGCCTCTTTTAGTTGTGGCACTGACGGGCAACGAGGCGTCGGTGCGTTTTGGCAATTGGCCTTTGCTCGCGACCGGCGACCTGGAGGCAACCGCTGGCTGGGCTGGCTGGTGGCTGTGGAATGTGGATGGCTCCATGTGCTTGCCGCCGAGATTGATCCAGTCGACGCACAACGGGCGTCCGAGGCAGAGCGCGCTGGTGCGAGCAACAATGCCAACGCCGGGCTGGGTGGCCGTCTCAGGGAATAATAATAAGAATTGTGCTGGACGCGGACGCAGACGCGGACGCCGCGGCGCTAAGGCGAAGGTGCTCGAGCAATGCAGCCCTCACGCTCACGCCAACACCAGCCTGGGCAGCGTCTGCAGCGGCGACTGGCGAGTTCACGTCGGCCGCGCGCCGTCCGCCATCCGCCGTGCACCGTCCGATGCTGAGATGCTGATGCTGATGCTCAGCGCTGCACTCGCGCTCGCGCCGCAGCAGTGCCTAGTTTCAGTCCAGACTCCAGCACACTTGCAAAGCATGCGCATCCGCAAGCATCAAGCATCCCTAGCAGCTTCCTAGCTCATGCAGGCCCCACCCCAATAATCCCATCCATCTGCCATCGCTCTTCTGCTCGACGCCGACCAGGCCAGGAAGAAGAGCTCTCTGCAGCTTAATTCGGCTGGAGTGGAGCACCAGCAGGCTCGCTGCTCAGCATGCTCGCGCCTCTAATTCTAAACGGTGATCTCATCATAATAAGCTATCTTTGCCCTTTCGCAGCAGAACATGCCTAACAAACCGCCCAGCGAACAACGGACCCGGCCCCTAAGCGCTTGCTCGCTCGCTCGCTCGCTCGCATGACAACCGAGGGTCCGTGGCCACCCATATATCTCAAGCCTATCCTCTGATCTTCCCTTCGCACTCGCAGGTGTCTATGTGTGTCGACTCCGGCCTTGCCACCTCTTCCTCTCGTTTAGCAGCGCAGCGCAGCGCAGGCAGCATGGGTTACGCTTTGATCGCTGTCGCCGTCTTTCTGTGGTATGTCGACCGTCTCGCGGAAGCGGCTACCAGAACTCTAATCTCGCCAGCCCACGTGCGCTGACCAGTCGAGCAGGTTGTTTCGTTATTTCAGATTGATTGTTAATTGCATCTCCCACTGGACCTTCAAGCCAATTCCTATTCCAGCCAAACCGCAGTACACGTCGCAGCATGTCACCATCATATTACCGACAATCGCTACGGGAGGCGAGGAACTCGAGACAACTCTGTCGACCTGTCTAAAATCAGAGCCCTACGAGCTGCTGCTCGTCACGGTCGACGGCAATGCCAAAAATTTGACCGATCTCGCCAACAGAATCAATGCCAATAAGATACGTGTCTTGAGCATAAGGGAGGCCAACAAACGTCGCCAAATGTGCCGCGCCATCCCCGAAGTAACGACCAAGTTTACCATCTTCGTGGACGACGACGTTGCGTGGCCGCCGAAAGTGTTGGAATGGATGTTGGCACCATTCGAAGCAGACGAGAAAATGGGCGGAGTCGGCACTTCGCAACGCCTGAGGAGGCGGGCCAAGGCCAACGGGATCATGGAGGCCATGGTCGATTTCCTGGGCGCTGCTTACCTGGAACGGCGAAACTTCGATTGTTCAGCCTGCCTGCACATCGATGGTGGACTTCCATGCTTGTCCGGTCGAACTGTGGCATATCGAAGCGACATCCTGCAAGACCCGGCTTTTACACATGGCTTCACGCACGAGGTCTGGAACACTATGCAGCTGAACGCTGATGACGACAACTTTATCACGAGGTGGATGTACGCGCATGGGTACAAGATTGCTATGCAATACCACAAGGCAGCGGAGGTTCAGACCACACTGGAGTCTCAGCCGAAGAAATACCTGAGCCAATGCTTGCGATGGGTTCGCAGTAATTGGCGAAGCAACTTGACGAGTTTGTTTGTTGAACGACACTATTGGCAGTAAGACTGATATTTTCCGCCACTCGCTGCGGCGGTGAAGATTCACGCTGACTTTGCATAGTTCACAACCGTGGAGCACATATGCTGTGCTTCAGACCACGTTGACCGCATGGAATTTCGTGTGGGATCCGCTGAATATATATCTGTGGTGGACAATATCCGCAGGTTGGTCAGAAAACGACCGTTTCGCGCTGAGAGTCTTCTTGATCACTTGGATTTACGGCTTCAGCAAAACTGTGAAGCTTTGGGGCCATTTCATCCGATACCCTGCAGATGTGGTATTCATACCAGTCTACATTGCATTTGGCTATTTCCATACTCTTATCAAGATCTACGGATTGCTCACACTGAGTGAGGTAAGCGCGAAAAGCATAAGCTTAAATGACGACTGTGCATCGCTGACCGCCTTTTCACAAAGACCACATGGGGAAGCAGGGACGGAGCCGATACCGACAACCGCGTCCGTATGATTCGACTACCAGCCTACGACTCAACTACACCTGACGGCCGTAGCTCTGAGACGTTTGACTACCCTTTGCTGCACACGGCCACTGCTGAAGACGAACTGCCTGCATACCTGCCCGCATACGAAAGTCACAGGAGACATCAGACCCCTCCATTTACGACCCCATATCATGATTGACGAGTGTAATGTTTGCGCACGCACGATACCCAGGCATCATCTTCGTTTCTTGCATTGGCACCGCGTATAGAGGCTAGATGAGGTGCCGCGGCACGTTTTGCCATGAGAAGTGGCACCATCTGCCAGGAGGAGAGATGCTATGCTTGGCCAGAAAAAGTTTTTTTGGTCTTATTCAGCAGACATGTTTGGCGAGGCGCACTTGGGTTGAAAAGTTGGGAGCACGGCCAGCATTTGTGATGCGATTTTTCATGCTTGGCCGAGCGAGATTGACAATGAATGCAGCGAAAGGCATGGTGTTCGGTATGACTGGGCGGGCTTAAAGCCTTTTCTGCACGCGACAGCTTCCATTTGAGCGTTCACAGCGACGACATTGTACAGAGTATACCATCGCAGGGCAACGCTGCGACCGAGCACGTACATACACCTTGCTCGCCTTCAACAACAACAACAACAACAACAACAACCATTCTCATCTCCAGCTTCTGTCGTCTAGCTGCTCTCGCGTACCTGCAGCGTGCGACGACAATCCTGGTGCCGACTGCTGTGGGCCTTTTCTTTCATGTCGTATCTCGACAGGCCAGAGTCCAAGTAGTATATCAACATTGCATTATCCCAAAGGACTGCGGGCGGATCGAGAACATGGCGAGCATGAGCTGAGCTCTGCGGCTTTGCCAGTTTTCGTCGGCCGCGCTCGAGCTGACACAATGGAAGCGAATTTGGGAGGCTTGAGCACCAGGGCACGTTTAGGAACTACTGTACATCTGGCTAGTTATTAAGGGCCAGCCACCATCTGCAGGTAGCCTTGCTCGTGCAGGTGGAGCAGAAATGCTCGACGATCATGAGACGACATCATCAATCATGTCCACACAAGATGACCACCATGTTCATCAGGTAGTCCGCCAACAGACGCCCGAGCCGCGGTGCTTACATCTCCACACCAAGATTGTTTATTATTTTGATCTTCAGTCACGCTGTATACTGATTCAGCGGGGCCGGAAGACTTTGAACAAGCTCGAAAGATACATGTACTGGTCTCGGTGCTTGCAGGGATCAGGGTCGAAGGCAAAAGAGACCGTCGCCGCCGGTCGTCGTTCGTCATGCCCGTCATTATTATTGCCCGTCAAGTCCTCTTCGGCCCGCTGATTGCGTGTCTGCGAACTCTATTGCAGATCACAGGCGTGCTCGAGCAGTGGCATTATCATTACAGGACATAGTAGTAGTAGTGGCGGGCGGCAGGCCTGGTGGCCTCGGATTTGGCTCCTTTCAGAGCTCCCAGGCGTAGCGAAGCTTCCAAACGGAAATCGAGCTGGAGGGGGGTCAAAGCCAGCATCTCGTCTACGTGCATGGAAGCTGGGATTTGTGCCGTGTCTTACCATATGAGGCTTGAGCAATTGCACGCAGCGGTTGCCAACGCATTCGGCAGTTCACCAATTCGCTCAGAGGAGTCCATTAAAATAGCTGATGTCGTGATCTGCCGCCTGCGCGCTCGGCCAAACCTTACAATACTGCAGCATCTGAGACTCCACACGCACTTGTGAGTCCAGTGCAGAGATTCACTTCCTGCTTCTGTCTCGGCACAATAGCGGGGTTCTCGGCGGCCGAGGAGGGCAAGAGGGTGTGGGTGTGGTGCTCGTCCCGCCGATGGTCCTGAATCTGGTTGGAAATGATGATCTGATGTTTCTCAACTGCCAACACTATTACCGTGCACCCAGCTACCCCAAGCAAGCAAAAGCGCGATGCTGGCCGAAAGGGAGCAAGGTACTTGCCCATACCGGACGCCGGACGCTACCCTCCACCTGCAGTTGCACCGATCTCGCCCGTGCACCCCATGCGTAAGCGGAATCACGCTGCGGCGAAAAACTTCTTTCACATGCCGCCGTCTACTAATCAAAAGGGACTGCCACGGTCAAGACCGTGCGCCGCGCATGCTTCTGCACGCGATCGGACCTCCTTGGATACATGGAGAGACTGCAGTGCGAAATGCTGAGTTGCATTTTTCCACTGTCCGAAACATCCTTCCCTGCCCGGGCATAAGCCGACACCCAACACGAAGAGCTCCAAAATCTGGTAGCTTTGTCGCTTATTATTATATCGCTGTCCGGTGAGGAGCACCACCACCCAGCATTCTCATCAGCCCGCAACCTACCTTACCACACGATCAAGCAAAACCGACACGACATGACGAGTCATGCGATAGATCTCGACGTCCCTGATGGACATCCTGCCGCCACAAAAGTGCTGACGCGGTACTGATGACTTGCAGTTTTCACATGCAGGGCTTGAAACAAGAAATTGGCCCACACACGCCACGCACATGAAAGGGTGAACCTTGAAATCAGCTATGCGGTTGGGCGTCTCCATTCTACTATGCCTTCTCGTCTTCGGCCTTGAACTTCTCCTCAAGTTCCTTCAGCCCTGTAAACACCTTCTCCCACTTGGCCCATTCTTTGTCACCCTCCGGAAAGCCACCCTGCAGCGGGAGACGACCACCCTTTGGATCGCCCAAGCCCCAGACCCTACCAATACATTCCTTCATACCAATCGGGCCCCAAGCAGCCACGAGTTTCTCGCCTTCGCATATTCTGAACTGCAAGTCACGCATGGTATCCATGTCCTGCTTGGTAGTACCCTTTGCAGAGCTGTCGTTGAAATGTTTGAAAAGTCGGGTTATGATGCGTGGGAAGCAGCCGGCAAGACCATCGATTGCAGCCACACCGCCAATCGTAAGAACTGGAAGCAAGTTTTGCCCCAGTCCGGTAAACACATAGAAGTGCTCGTGGTCAATACGAGGAGATGCAGCGATCAGGGTCTGGTCATCAATAATTCCATGTGACAGCTTGGTCCCGACGATATTTGGGTGTGCTGCAAGCTTTTCGAATGTCGCCGGTGCGATAAAGATGTTGTTGGTCACGCCGGGATAGTGGTAGCTGATATACATGGTTAGCGCGCCTGCCCATCTCGTATTTCGTGGTTGGTTGTCACACGTGGTTTGTCTTACATGAGAATTGGAATTGGGGATCGATCGGCCACCACTTCAAACCATTTCTGGATACCAGCTTGACTGGTCACAGGAGCAAAATACGCTGGTCCAAGAACCATAGCGTACTCTGCGCCCGCCGCCTGGCTGTCCTTGATCAACTGTACAGTCTCTTCGATGTTCTGTGATGCAGTGCCTGCAATGATCGGCCTGTCCTTGAACCCAGCATCATCTAATGCTTTCCTTTGACTCTTGATCAATTCGTGTCGCTCGTGGTTTTGGATGAAGATTGCCTCGCCGGTGCTTCCGAGAATTACAAGTCCCTGGATTCCACCTTTTACGAGGAAGAGCGAGTGCTCCGTCTGAGTCTTGATGTCGATTGGAGGCGAGACGGGATCGTACTCTGGGGTGCCTTCTTTGGCGAAGAATGTTGGCACTGGGACATAGATGCCCTGTGGTGGTGGCTGCGCTGGAGCTACCATTGTGAGGATCAGTAAGATATGTCTTGGTTGGTAGGATTCGTAGCAGAATAGCGCGAAGATGTAGTAATGTGTCCAAGCCTTTTCTTGAGAACAATTCAGTCTACTTTTGTAGAGCTCTTGTTACGGGTACGCGACTGCGTCCAATTGCCGATACGGTTACGGTATCGGCCAGAGATTGGACCCCCACATGTCCATTGCGAGCTCACCGCTGCTCTGCTCACTCTGATGAGTGTTCCCCGACGGCCCACGGCGGAACATTCTCGCTCAAGTCTGACCTGAGGGTGTGTCTACTTGCTGGTCGGTGGATCGGTGGATTGTCGATACTCAGTAATCTTCCACCGATGCAATTAATTTCCGATAACCGCTTTTTAAGGTAGACAAATCGGTGGATTTGAAAGACCGTGTACTGCCAGTCGCTAAGGCGGTAAATTAGTCGCGACCGTGGTACGTAGACGCGTAATTCGAGCTATTGTAAAGCCATTGTATCTATATATCACTGTTAGTATAGTATCCACCAAATATAGCGCCGAAGAAGGCTAAAACGACTAATTCTACGACTCCTACGAAGCGTAAGAATACTACTAAAAAGACACTAGTTAGCAAGAAGTCTAAGCCGAGTGCTAAGCCTGCAGTTAGCTCCGAGTTTCTAGAGATTAGTCGATAGGAGGCGGTCTATAAGGAATACTTCTTAAAGGAGGTAAAGAAGCTAAAGGACAAGGGGTTAATAAACTATAGCAATAGCTTCTATATCAAATACTACCGCCGTATTGCTGCGCAGATAAGCTTGAAGTTCAAGCTATATTTTAAGGAAGAAGGCTGTAAGGCGCGCTAGCGGACCTTTAAAGAGAAGTACTATCTATATACCGCTTACTTAAAGTATATAAGCGGCTAGAATGGATACCCTCTAAAGCCTAGCAACGAGGAGGTTACTAACGAGCACTTCCGGAAGCATCTAGAGTGTAATTAATAGCGCGACGAGTGTCTAGAGTTTGCTACCTAGCTCTTTAATATTATCGAGTTAAATATAGCGAGCGGCAACGAGGCGGGGATTAGTACTAATCTTGCTTAAGACAGTAATACGGATATTAGCGGATCGGACGAGGAAGACGACGGTGAAGGTAAAGGTAAGGAGGCAGCGGAAGAAGGCGAGGCGGCTACTAAAGTGCCACTTCTAGAAGGAATAACCGCTAAGGAACGAGACGAGTTAATTGCGGCCGACGTTAATAGCGGATTAGACCTATCGATATTGTTAGAGTTAGAAGTACAAGTACTCGTTGCCGCGCGGCACGTAAAGGCGTATACTGCGAAGCGAGAGGCTACTAAGAAGTAGGCCAAATTAGACGCCGAGAAGAAGGGTAAGAAGGATAATAATACTATACTTAGTCTTATAAAGAAGAGCTAAATTCTACTATAACAGACGTTATCGGCTTTCCTTAAGGCTACTCGAGACGACGCTTAGTAGGCTCGTAAGGATGCTACTATTAAGCGTAAGAGGGTGCGCACTAAAGAGGCTGAAGCGCTAAAGAAACGCGTAGAATATAGTATAGACATTAATACCGGAGATGTCGCTAATCGCCTTATAGACGAGGATATTCTAGTAGGAGTTAGTATAGCGGATCGTGCCCTCCTTGCGATAGAAGTAGGCAAGCCTAATATAGGGTATATCGCTGTCGTAAGGAAGTAGGTACGAGATAAGAAGAAGAGGTCTCATTTAGACGAGTATTTCCGCTATGGTGCTATAGGATATTAAACCTAGGCCTCAGCTATTGCCTAGCATTAATAGCTACGTATATCCTAAGTATCCGTATATATAGAATAGCCCTTTGCCGTATAGATATAGTCGTTAGTAGTTGGTTGCATTTTTGTAATAGAGAGAGAGAGAGTTATATCGCGTAAGAAGGTTATTTTCAAAGTACTAATATGCTACCGAAGGTCGAGAAGTTCGATAATTGGGACTACTTTTTCGTTCAAAATGTACGCTAACGTCTATACTATTGATTTGTATAGAGGTGTTGTTAGTTTTTGCTAACAAATCGCGGTTACGTGCGGGGTCTTTTATATACAAAGAAAAGATATCCCGGCGACACGAATTATCAAACCTTACTTTCTAGTGCTAAGAGCCTAGCGATTAGACGTATACTAATATTGAAGGAGAGCGAGCAATAGTTAGAATATAACGGTTAGAACATAGAAACAGCGGTCCTTACCAAATTCCTTATACAATCTAATTAATCCTGTTTTCGATATTATTCTATTAACATTACTAATCCCCTACGCCTAAAACTCCGGGTCCTAGACTTCTCGCTCGTCTATTCTATTGTCTTCTAAATACTACTTATAATCATTATACATTCCCTACGCAAACACCTCTCGAAATCGCTAATATAGGTCCTCGTTGTCCGCTATAACGACCGGCTCTTCGTCCTCGTCCTAACCTTCCTCGACTAGTAGATCGAGTATAGCTAATAGCTCCGTACGAAGCGGTTGTTTGCTATAGCAAAGGATAAAGTTATAGACTATAAAGCAGGATATAATAAACCTCGACTGCGAGCGGATAGAATACTTCTCGCGAGCGCCGATACGGACAATCTCGAAGCGCTTCTACATTACCCTAAATAGCCGCTCTATAACGTTACGAAGTTAAGCGTGCCGAAGGTTATATAGCTCTTCCTTATTATCCGGCCTACGTCTAGCAGCCGCCTGTTCTCGAAGGTAATACCTTATCCTTTTATATAGTACGAGAAGCCGCTTGTCCTTAAAGGAATAGCTACTATCTACTAAGTAGAACTTGCTAGCAGGTACGTTAAATCCCTTCTAATATGCCTTCCGCAATACCTGACCGTCGTTTCTAGCTCCTTCGTATCTAATAAGTACGTACTAGACCTTTATATCGAAGTTATAAGCCGCTATTACATTCTACGTAATGTAATTCTTCCTATAGCGATATAGACCTTGAATTGACTATAGCAAACTAACAGGTACGAAGCAACTATCTATAGCTCTAACGGCGTTCTCGAAGTACTTGAATTTACTAGCATCTCGTCTAGTTACGAGCCTCTTATAAGGCGACTAGTCGTCCGGTTGTTATATATATATATCCGCTATATAATACAGCGCAATACTAACCTCTTTAATAATCCGCTCGAAGGTTAAATTGGCGTATTAATAATGCCGCCTTAGCTCTCGAATAGTTGGATTATGCCTAACAAAGTCTAGATAGATTATCACCTTCTTAGCGACCGTAATATCGTTGCGCTAACCTCTATACCGTAGAAGCCCTCTTTCTTCTATCTCTTAGATTAAACTCTTCAATACTAGCGGCCGTAAACTAGTTACCTTATAACACTCTTGCTCCGGTCTATATAGTACCCGAAACACCTTATATCGCGCCTTCTTTGGCTAAGTTAACGTCCTTATAACACCCGACGGTCGATACTACCTCCTACGCTGTTTCCGCTTTAGTAAAGGCGCGAGGGCCGTATACTAGCTCGCTATTACTATATATAATATTAAGCCGACCTAGAGCTTCGGATCTATTATTTAATGTTACAAGGAAGAGCTTAGAAAGCGGTGGTATAGAAGAGAAGATAGCATAGGCTATACGCGTGTATCGCTAATCCACCGATAACCTACTTTCAAACCGCGTTTTCGGTAGACGGCTGGACCTTCTAACAATAGTATACCGCGCTCGGACGACGCTATAGTAATTAATTACAATCCACCGACGATAACCACCGGAAATAGAAGTAGACAAAGCGGTGGATATAGTCGGTGGATAAACCGGTAGAAAGATTATATGAGAACGCACCGGTCCACCGATCCACCGACTAGCAAGTAGACACACCCTGAGACCCGCGCGTCGGCGAGCAATATACCGAGGCGAGCGTGCTTGCGTGGTTGTATGAAGGGCAAGCCTTGATTGAGATGCAGTGCTTCGTTCCAGAATCAACACCATGCTGTGAAATGCGGCAGCCAGCTCCTGACCTGACTTCGCCGACATATCAACTTCCCTGTATCCATGGTTTCATGCCATCTCCTGACTCAAGATGCGAGGCACTCAGGTAGTGGTGTGCATGGAAGAAACGCCACTGCTTTGCATACATGTAGCAAACCGAAAGGCCAAGGCCGTGCCGGTTGAAGTTGTCGGGGCTGCGAGCTCGAATTTCAGACCAATCTGCTCTTTCTCAATGCACTCATGAGAAGATGGATGGCAGCGCAATAGCTGAGCTTCCGGCAGACTCACACACAAACACGACAAGCCTCAGTCGCGATACGATCGCAGTCAAGAATCTGCAGCTCCCATTTGGCGTGATTGCTCCCGATGTCTGGGGCAAAGCCAAAGAACAACCCGCTCTGGTCTCCATCCATCTTTTGCTGAATGGCGGCTTCGCGTCGGCGTCCTCGAAAGACGAATTAGACGAAAGCACGATACATTACGGAATCCTCGCAAAACGTGTTCGGGGCTCATGTCGAGACGGCCAAACGGCTGGAGATCTGAGTCAGAATATCGAAAGCATCATTACCGACATGGCGCGGAAAGGGAGCGGACGCTTCGCCGTCGCCAAATCTACTGTTGATGTCCAGCTTCCCAAGGCTTCAATGTTTGGCGATGGAATCACTTTGAGCGTGGCGACCACCTACGACCACACTGGCAAAGCCGTGGCTGCAGCGCGGATTTTCAGCTTGAAAGGTGTCAAGATCATGACTTTGATCGGAGTCAATTCGTACGAGAGGACGAATACGCAGCCGCTCATTGTTGATCTCCTGCTGCATTTGCGACCTCAGGCACACACGACCGACTCAAACAGCACTGTGGCCTTGTTCAACCTGGAGCAGACTCTGGTAGAGGTATGACATGGAACGTGCACGTGATATCAGTCAGAGAGCGACTTACTGATCCGAGTAGATCATCAAGCAGACGGCTTTCGAGACTTTGGAAACTCTGGCGGACTTCACCGTGACGCAGCTCAGAAAAAAAATTCTGGATGCTGTGCTGCCGGGAACGAAAGTCCAGCTTCGAATCGAAAAACCTCGCGCTATTGCTTGGGCTGATGCACCAGTCGTCGAGATCGTGCGAGATGTTCCTTACGCAAAGAAAGGCAGTAGAGCTGGCAGCTCTGTTACTGCTACACCCCAGCACACGAGACCTTCAAAATCTGTGACTGAATCGATATCGTCTGGAATTGAGAGATTGAGTGTCATCAAGCCGTATAGCGCGTAAGGTTGAGTTCGGCACAAAGCGTCTTCTCGATGGTGCTAGGCAGGCGAAGAATTCGAGTGTAGAAAAGAAGAGACAAATTCTCGACCAGGCGTTTTCTATCGATGTTTGTAGAGGAAATGGGCATGGCATTGACCTTGTTGAGGTCCGATGACTGTTTGTAGTAACGATGCTTTGAAGCCATGGACCTTCCTTCCTTCCTTCCTGCTCTCGCTCATAAGGCACAGTGCTAGGAATTTGAGAAAGAACCACCCAAAGTACAGTGCAAGTCAAGCGTAAGTGGACTCCTCCTCGTGGCTCATTTGCGGCCACTTCTTGGTCTGGGTCTGAGTCTTGAGAAAGCCTCACGAGAGCGATCAACATGGTTCGAGAAGAAACATAAAACTATCAAATGAATCGGTCACTTCTCACACGTGCAGGTTCTCGCTCTAGATCTAACACAAGCTGATTAGAGCAGCTTCTCGGCATGTTATTCGAGGTAGCTCGAGAGTAGGCATCCTTTAACCAAGTGAACTCGTCGCCGCTCACTTGCACCTATCCCATACCTTTCGTCTTACACAGGGCGAACAGGATCGCCAGCGTGCATTGAGGGGAGATATACTCAGGTCAAGTAAACGTGTCTGCTTCATTTATACTGACTTCTATTCCAGGTCTTATACAACGTTAACAGGACTGACTTCTTGCTCCAGGTCACACTCAATGCGAGTGAAGAGCACTTCCTTGGCATTTGGTTCGGAGCATTCTGATTTAGCGGAGACAGATCCCAGGCTGTGTGATGTTCTCGTCGCTTACCTGGCCTGGCATCTTTTCTGAGGCCTGTCACAAGGTTAACGTTCATCAATATGCTTGATTCGAGACGGAATTTTAACCAAGTATGATAATTTGATCGCCTCAATACCTTACCGATAGGGGCTTCTTCGAACGAAGTCAATGCAAGGAATGTCATGCGATTGAGTTCAACAATACTATGGAGAACAGGACTCTCGAGTCCATGAGGAATTCCCTGCTCATGATTTCAGGTACCTCAATCCCTGATCCGACCGTCCTGCTAGAATCACAAGCATAATTTTCCACCAAAACGCCTCGCTCGCTGAAACGCACATCATCAGAATCAAAGAAGCAAAAAAAAAAAACTTCAATCACAACCTAGAAACCCCCGCCTCCATCCTCATGGGCAAAGCCCTCCTCGTCGCCAAAACAGCCTGCGTAATCTCCAATCGACTCATCTCAGCCCCAACATCTCCCTGATCACCCCCAAACCTACCCTGCGAAACAGCATCCGCACTAGCTTGGAGTATCGGCATGATACTGTCCCGCGTACTCGGAATAAGCGCAGCAGTCTGACCCAGCCATCTCGCCAAATATGCCTTAAACGTACTTTGATCGGTGTTACAAGAATGATCGGCGTCGCAGTGTTCAGTGAGAAGATTGTTTGGCGCGAATTCGCGGTGCGTGGCAGAGAGGAAAGCGTCGAGATGGGTCTGCCATTCGGGGTTGCCGGTGTGTTCGAGCATGATTGCTGCGCCGTAGAGGTAGACGCCGTTGTTGTAGGACCATTGTGTTGGGTCCATGCTGGAGCAGTCTGGGGCATGGGTACCGTCGTAGACGGAGTAGGTTTTGTGATCGATAATGCCGACGGCCCAGCTCCATTCGAAAATTTTGTTGGCTTGGTCGATGTAATATTGTTCGCCGGTATATCGTGCTAGTCTGGCGGCGAGTTGGAAGGCTAGGCCGTTGGTGATGGCGTTCATGTAATGGTAGCCGCCGTTTGGATTTTGCGGGTCGATTTGCCAGCCTATGCCGCCTAGATTGTTTGTGCAAGAGCCGGTGGTTTGCCATCTTGTGATTACGGTTGCGAAGACGTTCTTGGCTAGCGAGGGCCAGGCGTCAGGAGAAGGAGCAAATTCCGCTTGGGTCATTGCTGATAGTCCCCACCAGAGTTGGTCATCGTTTCCAGGGATGTTAGGACCGGAAAAGTCTCCTGAGCCGGCTTGTGCTTGGATTCCGGCTGCGACTTGGGCGTCGTATTGAGCGTCATCGGTATAATGTGAGTAGTGGGTGAGTGTGTTGTGCATTCCTGCGGAGATCCACGACCAGTATGGTGCCGGGAGCAGACCGTTTGCCATGGGGTATTTGCTGACGAGGCCCTGCGCTAAGGCCGATGCTGCTGAAGTAGTTGCCTTCATTTTTGCTTTGCTTTGCTGTTGAACCGGTGCGGCAGTAGCCATTAATGCTGCTGCCAGACTGAAGCCCAGAGCCAACGCCTTGGAGAAGACCATGGTGAGACCTGAGATGCGGAGAAAGAAGATTTGGTAGAAGGAAGCGTTAAATGGATTGCTCGAAGGAAAGAAATGATACTCGGTCTCGTGGTATAAATGGACTCGTGAAAGCCGAGGACAACGCAAAGGAGAGCGCGACGAATGACAGCATGACAAAAGAAATCGGTGACTTCGTGATCTCGTTAACTCGTGAGCGAAGGCATATGCGTACACAAACCTATTCGTGCTGGAAGCCTTTTATCATGCTGTGCTCAGACACGTAAGGAGGTACACATAGGTGTGGAAAGGCTGCGAATGCATTGAGCAACGTCGCTGCGGTCGCATAAGAATAGGATTTGTACTTTGCTGCGGCAGAGCCTGTGTTCCTGCAGCAAGATTAGCGAAGGTTGTGATATGTGGTTGCCACGTGGGAAGTAGATGAATAAAGCACTGTTTGGTAGGCGGCTTACAGTACGATTGCGATTATGAGAAATTCGTGGCGCAGCGCTGCGTGCATCCTCTTATATCCATTTTCCATTGGCTGTGGTCTGCAGCACGGAAGGGTGCACATCGTCCCAAACGTAACTATGTAGCATTTTCTAGTGCAGCATTGCATCAGAAGCCACGGGCAAGTGACTGTATGAGCTTCTGATTTGCCTTTTCAACTGAGCAGTGGCCAGAAAAGTTGCATAGTCCGGCTCGCTTAATGTGACAAACCTGTCTGAAAGAGAGCGGTGTCTCAATGTTTGAGGCTTGTGAATCCTGCCCTACATTCCTGATAGGTCGTTGGAAAGGTGGGCGAAGCCAAGCCTCACAGCTTGACCTTTTTTAAGCCTTTCTCGCACGTCACAAACAGTATCCTGTCTCGAAGCCTCGCCATCGAACATGAAGCCTTCGAAGCTCAGAATGCTTGTGACAGCTGGCGGGAGCCGCTCGATCTTCTGGCTCAGGCTGAGAGGATATTCCCCGTGAGTTCCTACGAGAATTTCCGCCACCAGCAAACCACAACACGCCGTTTGCATGGACTGCCCTTTAATACATTCGGCCCACCCGTCATAAAGTGTCCGTGGTTGTTTAAAGGCCCGAGGTACCGAGGGCAGGAAGACGTTTGAGCAATGGCCCAGCGGTGTCTGATCTGAAGTGAGAGATGACTGTGCATGAAATCGTATGGCGTCTCCTGCTGGCCGTGCAAAGTCAAAGTTATCAGAAGATGTTGCTCTGTGGCTGCTTTCCAACCATCATCCGCATTAGCTGCAGGCAGCCACTTGGAGCAGTGTCAGGAGGAAGTGGTGCCGGATTTGTTTGCATTCTCTTAATCCCAGATGATGGCACGCAGAGCCATGACGATTGACACCGCGGCTTTGCGTTCATCTCCTCACAGTGATGCAGCAGCTTCAATAGCTCCAGCTCCCTTGAATGCCTTGGAACTCGTGATCTCAACGGTGACCGGGTATTTCCATTCCATGAATTTCGCCCACCCTGCTCAACACTTAGTATTCTCCTCATCACATCGTTCCGAACTCTGGCTTCTCTTGCAAAACTCACCCCAGTATGCACATTTCCGCCCAAAGTATTTGCCGAGATACGGTATGAGCACCAAAGTCAACATGAGCTCCAACTGTTGCAAGCTTTCTCTCCATTCGCGCTCCGCATCTGAGTATTCCTCCTCTTCACTGGGCGACACTGATGTGCTTGAGCCGGCCGAGGATGAAGGCAGGGAATCGATATCGTCTGTCGGCGGGGGAATGTTCGCGTAAGACGATGATGGTTCGGACATGATGGCGGGGAGAGAAGGAGGCCAGCAACTCTGTATGGGGAATCCGAACAGCGTATCAGCTGTGTAACAAGTGTCCTGTGATCCGAGCGATTGTATATCTGTATTAGAGCATAGAGCAGCCAGAATGCGGATGCATGTGAGCGGCACTTCCCAGATCGGCTGAATCTGCCGAGGATCCTTGTCCAAGATCCAGGAACGCGTTTCACTTCATCCGTTCATCGTCACCAACACTTCTCTTCCAGCATTCTACAGAAGTACACTCGCTCAAATCACTTCCAAGCAGGTGACCATCATGTCGACCGCGCATGCAGACGGAAAAGTGGACTATTTTTGCTATGCGAAATGTTTGGGCCCCGAAGCGAGCCTTGGATGATCAGCCTTCACGGAAGTGTCGGTCTGAACATGAATTGTATTTATTGCGTTAATATTCCTCCATGTTGGGAATGAGTTACAAAGAACAGCATAACGATGGGCTGGCTTTCCAGTATCACAGGAGTTCGCGAACGAGCCGCTCTGAAAGAACTCGTCATCAGTCCGTTTCTCCAAAGGCCCCTATTCTCAAGACGCTTCTGACAGACTCTACTAGACCGCGCCGAGTTACGCTATCCTTCAGTTGTCAGTACATGGCGTCAGCAACACGCAAGACAACATTTTCAGGTCCAGCAAAGCGCTCCCGGTCCTTTCATTATTCGTGTAATCAAATACGATGGACCTGAAGTCTGCGTCTTCAAAGCTGCTCTTAGCAGTTATCTTGGCTCCAAACTGTGTGAAAGCGAGATCAAGACTTCGAAGGTGAAGGCTTTGGAGGATTTGGCAAGGATGTTGGAGTGGCGGGACTGGTAGCACGAATCGGATTGTAGCTGCTTTAATACAACGGTGAAGCTCGAACAGGTCGAGGATTTCGCGTGGTCCTCGAGGCAATTCCCTTGTCATACGCCCCATATTTCCTAACGACCGCGGTTATTTGCGGACTCGTTCGCAGTATAGACACTGGATAGGAAAGTAACGACGCGTGCCCGGAGCATTTCGAGAGAGTTCTGTGTCCAAAAGCTTCCTCTGCAGGGGAAAAGTCTGTTATCGAGAAAAACCTGAGAACAGCGATTAAAGCCAAACATGGTATATAAAGGTTCTGCGCAGTGCGCACTGTGTACCGGTATGAACAACGCCGGTTGCTCGAGTGCTTTCCATATTTTAAAGATATGTTCAGCTATCCCATGCCAGCGACCACCGTGGACATTGTAGGCGGCTTCCCACACTTCTCGCGACTCAACACACCTTTCTACTGAGTCTTGAAGAGAAGGATAGCGCAGTGACCCAGATAGAAGTAGATGAAGTGCTTGGTCTCTGCAGCAGAAGCAATTGTCAGTTACGTAACCTCGCAGTGTTGACGAGTCATGCAATATCGCTCACCGTGGGTGACAAAGCTGCCGAAGTTCCTACCAACAATGCAATGCCATGTTGCACCCTTGCGCTCGTCGAACTAGATCTATGTCAGAAATGCTGGTTCGATTCTGTCTGGAGAAATTGCGTACAGTTCGCTTGATGTGTTGGGCGATTTCCTGGGGCCAAATATCAGTATCGGTCGCTATGGATACTTAGAGTCTCGCGCATACCTTCTCGACGGTGAACTTGGCCATGGCTTCTTGCGCTGTAAAATGTGTGAGCATAAAGTCGTTTCAGGAGAGTGCTCGAGTCAGACTTACCGACTTCAATGGCTTCCTGCTGCATGTCCTCACTCTATTTTGCCGTCAGTAAGTTCATCAAGCGTAAGACATGACGATTTGTCAATGATCCTCCTTACCATGTCGACCGATTTGATCTGAGCTATATTACAAGTCAGCCTCGCGATTGTGCTTCACCAGGGTCATTGGAAGGGCCTACCGTCAAGCTTGTCAGCCTTGTCATCGTACTTCTGCTCGTTGTCCGCCATTTTCGTGTCTTTCTGAACGTGTCTTTGAGTGTGTCGAGATAAGGCAGACAAGAGCTCCAAGGGTCTATACAAGAAAGTCGTGGTTTTGTGGAGTGTGTGTGGGAGGACTGATGTTATTCGAGGTCCAAAGTTTAAATCGAGGAAAGCGCGTGTGTCTGTGCTTTCGGCTCACTCCCGTCGCCGCCGCTGGAACCAACCGAACGGCAGCAGCCCTTGAATTTTTGCTTGCTTTACTGCTTGTAAATACATACGGCAAGTTCAGCGCTGTCCATGCCTCATCGCAGTCCATGGCTGCATAGCACTAAGCGAGTGTGCCTCCATATGCGATCAAAATGGCCGCCTCACGCATCTTCGTAAAGGGACTTCCACATACTTTCGACGAAGCGAGCTTCCGAACACATTTTTCGCAAAATGGCAGACAAGTGACTGATGCCAAGATATTTCCGAATCGGAGGATTGGCTATGTCGGATACAAGACGCCAGAAGACGCGCAGAAGGCCGTGAAGTATTTCAATAAAACCTTCATTCGCATGAGCCGTATTGGCGTGGAATTGGCGAGGCCTGTCGATGATCAAGTCCAGGCCAAGGCAAGGACAGCGGCGCAAACAGCTACACCCCAGCCTTCAAAAGACGTTGGAAGCGCTGAACTGAAGCGAAAGAGCGTCAGCGAGACAAAAGAGAAGGAGAGTGATCCAAAGCTGAAGGAGTTTCTGGACGCATATAAGCCGAAGAGCAAGAAGAGGGAATGGGAGGCCGAGGCTGCACAAGTTGACTCAAATTCGCATTCTGCGGAAGGCCAAGCTATCGATAGCCAGAGCATGGCCTTAGTCGACGCACATGACGGAGCGAGCGATGATGAGTACGAAAATGTGCCCAAGAAGACGAAACGTGCAAAGCTTGAATCCGAGACACCTACGGCGGCGGCACCTGAAGTCACGAGCGTTACACCGAATGTCAGTGATGATTGGGAAGGATTCGATAATGAGGCAGATGCCGAAGAGCGAATAGAAACCGAAGCACAAGCACCCGTATCAGATATGGACTGGATACGATCAAAGACAAGCCGGACTCTAGGCCTGCTCGATGACGAAGAGGAGCAAGACAATGCTGCGCGTGCAACGCCGAAGGACGATATCGTGGCTTCTACCCCCGATCCGGTGCCCGTACCGGAAGATGAACCTATTTCTGTAATACCGACACCACCAGCTAAAGATGATGGCTCGCAGCCACCTGTCGACAAGGATATCGAATCTGTTCGGACGACCATGCGCCTCTTTGTACGCAATTTGCCGTACGATGTGCAACGAGATGACCTGGAAGCCGAGTTTGAACCTTTCGGCAACCTTGAGGAGGTGAGTTTGTTTATTTCTCCTTATCCACATAACGTGATGATCAACCTGATAGGGACAGCTTATGCTACGGCATTTGATTAGACCAAAAGAGACAGTATTTTAGTAGATGCTTGTCATGTCTGACATGTACCTTCTCGTTGCATTAATCTGCAAGGCATAAACAATGAACGCGCACTGACCGGTCTGCAATAGGTCCACATTCCGCTTGACAAGAAATCTGGCTCGGCAAAGGGTTTTGCATACATTCAGTATAGCGACCCAGACTCTGCCGAGCGAGCACTAGTCGATCGCGATGGTCAGACCTTTCAAGGTCGTCTGATTCACATCATTCCTGCTTTTGCCAAGAAGGAGAGCAAGCTGGACGATTTTGAGCTGTCCAAGCTGCCTTTGAAAAAGCAACAGCAGATCAAGCGTAAGCGAGAAGCTGCGAACACCATGTTCAATTGGAACGCCCTATACATGAACCAAGACGCAGTCGTCTCAAGTGTAGCAAACTCGCTTGGCATCTCGAAATCAGAAGTGCTCGACCCAACGAGTAGTGATGCTGCTGTCAAGCAAGCCCACGCCGAAACTAAGGTGATTCAAGACACGAAAGACTATTTTCGCTCGCAAGGCGTCGACCTGGACTCTTTCAAAAAGAGTCAACGCGGAGACACTGCCATTTTGGCGAAGAACATTCCTTATGATTTTAGCCGAGATGAGCTGAAGCGCTTGTTCGAGGAGCAAGGAGATGTCAAGCGTTTCCTCATGCCTCCTTCCGGCACGATCGCAATCGTGGAGTACGCGAACGCTGCTCAGTGTCAAACCGCATTTGGAGCACTTGCATATCGCCGAGTCAAGAGTTCAGTGCTGTTCTTGGAGAAGGCACCTAAGAACCTGTTCACAGGAAAGCCGGCTCCACCCGTCGCTGCCGAGCATAGTGTAGAAGCTAAAGCATCCAGTTCTGACCTAAAGGTCGCAGAGCTGAATGTGCCAGACACTGCAGGCCCTGCGACGCTTTTCGTGAGAAATTTGAACTTCACCACCACCACGAAGCTCCTCACAGATACCTTCAATACGCTTGACGGCTTCCTTTCCGCACGCGTAAAGACGAAGACAGACCCGAAGAAGCCGGGCCAAGTACTAAGCATGGGCTTCGGCTTCTTGGAGTTTCGCAGCGCGAAGCAGGCTCAAGCGGCGCTACAAGCGATGGATGGCTACACGCTGGAAGGCCATAAACTTCAGATTCGTGCCAGTCACAAAGGCGCTGACGCTGCCGAGGAGCGCAGGAAGGCCGACGCTGAGAAGAAGGCTGCCAGCGCCAAGACCAAACTTGTCATCAAGAACTTGCCTTTCGAAGCATCAAAGAAGGATGTTCGTGCCCTTCTCGGAGCGTATGGTCAGCTTCGAAGCGTGCGCGTACCCAAAAAGATGGATCGCGCAGCACGTGGTTTCGGCTTCGCAGAATTCACGACCATCAAAGAAGCCCAGAGCGCTATGGAAGCCCTCAGAGATACACATTTGCTTGGCAGACGCCTCGTTATCGACTTCGCTGCAGAGGAACCCGAGGACGCTGAGGCTGAGATTGAGAAAATGCAGCAGAAAGTGGGTGCTCAAGCCAACAAGGTGGCCCTGCAAAATCTCACCAGTGGCGGCCGGAAGAAGTTCACTACACAGAAGAACGATGAGGATGCAGGGTGAATTGCGTAGTTCCATATCGACCCGTCGTTGCTCGGTCTCAATGGCCAAGCTGCCTTTGCGAATAGCAGACCTGTCCGATTCTGCAGGCCGTTTCGAATGGGAAGGCAGTTTGCTCACACCTATAGCTGTGCGACACTCGCTGTCTGCACAAGCAGCTGTGATCGCCAGCTGTACGACACTCGTGCGAACATGCGACACACCACACGCCCTGGACAGAATCATATCTCTGACGAAGGAGCGACCATGCGTCACGTGCTATGCCAGCAGCCCAGTTGTAACACCTCCTTGCTTGCCGCGATGCGACCTCTTATGCAACCGATGTTACCGAGATGCAGCGTCTGAGTGCTTGCAGATCGGTAAGAAGATCTGCGAAGAGTTGACGCGACAGCCGGTCCGGAAGGCACTGCCTTTTGATCTTCGGCGACGCGGTCGACAACAATGCCACATTCCGTCGCCTTCAATACCGCATTCCATGCCTTCGTGAGAAATGTCTCAATTGGAGATTGCCTCCACGCCAAGCCTCACAACATCCCTCCCTCGATCAACTTTTGCGCAGGTCTTCGCAACGTCATCTGCCTTTCCCTTGCACTCACTTTGATGAGCGCCGAAGGGCTGGTCTAGGCGGGTCTGCTTGATCGGTAGCTCAGCCGATCCACCTTTGCGCATCGCCTGAGCAGGCAGCGCCGAGATTGCGCGCGCTCTTCCTTGGGTCCCTGTGCGCTACACAAGACCAGTCAGCACTCACACCCTTAGCTGTCCAGATTGTAGGTTGGTATATACTGTCTTGTTGGCTGGCAACCAGATTGTCCCACAGTCCCTTCTGCCTGGAAGTGCTGCCGTTCCTTCACTACACATGTTCAACTGACCATCAGTCATTCCTTCGAATTCATTTCTCAAACACGTTCTTCCCTTTTCATTGACGAATCACGGCGTGCCCGGGCGATTCGTAGGCTAGACATTCTTCGCTGAGAGCATTCTTTCTCTGCGTGCCTTCCTAAAGCTGGACTGGATCGGATTGCCAGAGCCGTTGACAATGCTTCAGCCTACCCAGGTCTTACCTTCGAATGCACCGCCACTGCACGAGTCCCATCATCATCTATCGCGGACAGTGCTTCAAGAGCACTCCGGCAATCGACAGCAGAACGACTATTCATACCAACAACATGCTACGGACACAAAGTATCCCACATCGACACTCACAGAGAACACATGCGCAGGCCACCAGCAAGCCTATAGACCAGCTCATGTATATCAACAAACGCCGGCGCAGAGAAATGCCCTCAGGTATGGAGCACGTCGAACTAATCCATGGGCAACCGAGCAAGCCATCCAGAAGGAAGCAACCTACCTCCTTCAACGTTTCAGAAGCTCAGACGCGTACATGGAGTATCGTAATCGACAACACAAGGACGACAAGGGCGGACAAGAACAGAAATGGCCCGACCGGTTGGAGTTCGCTTTCTTCAAGGGTACGTTGATTGCGGTTCATCTAACCAGCATAGGAAAGTGCTTATGTTGGAACAGCTCTGGTGAGATGGCCACCAATGGGCCGACGCAAGTTCCTCCACAAGGAGAAGCAGCGAGGTCGAAACGAGTTAATTGCCGATGCCATTGAGGAGGAAACCGGCGAAGCCAGGACTAGAAAGCAAGTTTCAAGCCATATCCAGGTGCTGAAGCCGTTTGTCGAAGGCGATGCTCATATCATGACGAGATATCTCTCCAGTGAAGACCTCCGCAGAGACCGACACCAAATGTATAGCGGTAGCCATCACAGCGTCTACCAACCGGGAAGAAAGATGTCAGGCTATCCCGTGGTCGTTCCGCCATACCCTGTGAGATCTGCTGGACCCACAATGTCCCCCACTCACCATCACAGTCTAGCCCATCTCAAAGGCAAGCTCGAGATTTTCGAGCCCACCGATTTTCAGATGTTCGTGCAGCGCAAAGTCGACGAGGATAACATTGAACGACTGCATACTTACACTGCATCCATCACTAACCCCAGGCAACCTGAGAAACAATCTCCCGACTGGACCAAGTTCAACCAGGACTTTCCGTTGCTTGCCCTCATGCATTCTAAGACGCCGCTGGACTGCGATATCCTGCTCGCAGAAGCTTCGATCGCGTTTCCAACCGAGAGCTTCAAACAAGACAAGGATCGGGTGGAGCTTGGCATTTCATTCATGTGTAAAAGCCGCCACTTGCCTGCAAACGCTCAAGTGATCTGCCAGAATAGCTTCTATCGTAATGGAACGCTACTGAAAGAGTATGGCGGAATCGATCGGGTCCCAATGACCAAAGACAGAGACGGAGAGCCGATGGAAACGCAAGTCAAATTTGGCAGCGCCTTCTGGGCACGAACACTTGCTCATCTTGCCGGCCGCCTGAAAGACGACTCTGATCCGTCAAAAGATGCCAGGGAAGAAGTCGAAAACTACATTCGAGGCATCACCGCATCTCAAGAAATTGTCCTCAAGATTCCCGGTGGAATTGATAGGCTCCTTGTAATCTACTGGCAATTCCGCCTGTCGACTGGCAACCGCGGACGAGCATACTGGATGCCATTAAAGCTCCCACCGGCATCAACTCCAAGTGCATACGAAGTCGACCAAAAATCCGAGCGCGTTGACAGCGTCTACGGTAACTACAACAGCCAGTCATCCTACACCATTAATGGCCAAGACCCATATGCCGTATACCAACCTTTGACTCTACAGTCGCCGTTCGAATACGACAACACCTCATCGTCGGCAGGATCTGCGACATGGCCCACGCAGTCCCTCGATGATGGCTCAGGTGGCATCAACACCGCGCCACAAAGTGCCGTGGACACAAGTTTCCCGGATAATGCCTTCGACTTCACTGGCGGGAACATCAACATCTCTTACGATCCAAACATCATGGACTTCAGCAGTTTTGATACAGAGGCGTTTAATTTTGACCCCACCACTGGAACAGCAGATTTTGCCACAGACCCTGCTTTACAAGACTTTACTACGACGGCGACAGAAAGTCAGACTCAGCAGACACAACCAATATCTCAGAACTATTCTCAGCAGAGTTATGACTGGTGCGATGACTATGCTTCCTTCAACAGCCAGTCGCAGCAGCAAGTCCAACAAGCAGCAATGAGCGCTGGAGCAAGTCCGCGGTATGCTGAGAATTATGACTACAGTCTACCGACCACCGTCTCTCAGTCGCAAAGCCAGCCAACAGCTATATCTTGGGATCAATACGATACGCAGTACGAGCAATCTTGGCAGCCTTCGCAGCAAGAGGGACAGGCATATGGCGGCGCGGGAGACAAGGAGGAGGACTCACTTGCTGGTCTCGCGGATGCGAAATATTGGCCAGCTCAGCATGGGCAAAGTCAAGGTGGAGCTTATCATGCCCAGTAATGATCGCACGGCAGTAATAATGATTAATGATAGTTCTAACCTGAAGTGTTAATGGACTGGACTTCAAACGAGCTAGGTAGACTACGTTGTGCTACCATATTCTAATGTGTAAGTAGTTGTTTTCGAAATTTAGTTTCTCACAGATACTATCTCCTCTACGCCCTTCAGAATGTGCAGGCTGAAGCCAAATCAATCGCCCATGACTCAAATGAATCTTGTAAACAGCGAAGCTTTTCAATGTTGATGCTTCACGCAGCATCGATTGACAGCTTCCCACACGAATACAAGTCAAGCGCGCATGGTCTGAACGACTTAAAGACTGCGCCATTGAGTCGAGAATGATTGTCGAGAGAATGTGGAATCTTGATCATAGATGTGGTGTGGTGTAGGGCAGCACTTGGTGGTTGGCATGTGATAGGCTTGGCTTTCGACTTCAAGCTTGCTAGCTTTGTTTCGGCATCATGACAAGAGTCTACCACTGGAACACCGTCGTCAATCAGCGGTAGTGACGCTGGTCAAATGCCGAGATGCAAACTATGAGGACGGAAATGGCCCGCAAATTTGCAAAATTGGGTGGATATCAACGTGCTTTTCATGCTTTCGTACAGATCTACAAAGCGCGATTCCAGCGAGATGCTTATACGGTTAGCATCTAACAGCGTGCGATCATACAAGCTCCCGACTGCACGTTCGTAGGAGCTGTCATTCGACGAAGACGTCTAGTCATCGCCACCCATGCCGCCACCGCTCGTCTTTGCCTGCTTCGCGCCAACAATGTCGTCCACTCTCAGCAGTAAGCATGCAGATTCCACAGCAGTCTTGATGCTCTGCAGCTTCACAGCTTGTGGTTCCCAGATGCCGAAGTCCTTCATGTCGACAATCTTTCCTGCGTCGCCATCGATACCCCATGTGCTGCCTCCCTCGGCATGCTTCGCTCGCAATTGTGTCAACACTCTGATGGGCGATGCACCTGCATTTTGGATGAGTGTGCGAGGAATGACTTCCATTGCTTCTGCAATAGCCTTGTATGGCCACTGCTGAACACCTTCGATCGACTTGGCTGTTTGGCTTAACCGCACCGCGCATGCCATTTCTGTTGCGCCACCACCGGGTGAGAGGTAAGGATGGAAGATGACGTTTCTTGCCACACCCATCGCATCTGCCAGATTTCGGTCGATTTCGTTCAGAATGTCTTTTGATGGTCCGCGGAGGAGGATAGTGCACGCCTTCGGGTTCTTGCACTTGGTCATGAAGGTGAAGTACTCGTCGCCAATCTTCTCGATCTCGAATAAACCACATCCGGTTCCGACGTCGCGCTCTGTGATGTCGTAGACGGAGTTGACAATAGTGGCACCCGTAGCACGAGCGATTCGGTTGTTGTCGGTCTTTCGTACTCGTCGAAGCGCGGTGATGTTATTCTTGACGAAAAAGTGTTGTGCAAGATCTGATACTCCCTTCTCGGTGATGACAAGATCTGGCTTCACAGCGATAATAGCATCGCACATCGCTCGCACCTGTTCCTCCTCAATCTGCAGAATCTTGTTCCAGTCCTCCTCTTTGGTGACTTCGATATTCGTTTGTGATTCACCCTTCTTGTACTCCAGCGTGCAGTCAAGGAGAACAACCCTTGGGTTCTCTATCCGCCTTCGCATCTTTGGGTGTGTGATGTCCTTGTTCAGCATGACTCCGTCGAGAACTCTGCTGTCTTCGATTTCTCCTCCAGGCACCTTCTCCACACGCGCATACCGTTTGATATCCACCTCTTGCTTGCCACCACCAGCATCGAAGGTCACGGTCCGCACGGCGACCAGTGCAAGGTCGCACATGAGATCTGAGTAGCGAGATGTGAATTTTGTGCCGATCGAGGTAGCGATCAGATTTCGCATGACCTCGTTATCGTTGATGTCGACCGGTATTGACACATCCTGGATGATCTTCAATGCGTCGGCCAGCGCACGCTTGAAGGCCTGGATGATCACGACTGGGTGGATGTTGCGCTCCAGCTGAGGCAGGGAAAGAGCGAGGATCTCTCCTGCCAGAATAATGACAGTCGTTGTGCCGTCTCCCACTTCCTCGTCCTGCGTTCTTGCCAATTCAATCATGCTTTTCGCCGCTGGATGTGCGACTTCGATCTCTCTGAGGATAGCGTGGCCGTCGTTGGTAAGGACAATACCCCCCATAGGATCCAGCAACATCTTCAGCATGGCTTTGGGACCCAGACATGATCGAATGATATCGGCGACGGTCTTGGCGGCGGTGATGTTGGATTTCTGTGCTTGGCGACCAGTCTGGCGATCGCCAGTGGCAGTGTCTGTATAGCATCATTAGCATGGCGCCGTGTTTCTGCGCTGTAGGCAAGCATACTCATAACCACCACTGGGGCCTGCATCTTTGCTGGGCGCTCCTTGCGCTGGTAAATCGACGATGCTGACTGATTTTCCTTCTTGGCCTTCGCTGGTGCCTTGCAAATCTGCGACTCTGTAGAGGAGGTGACGTCGGGCGTGATATGCTCGTCTGGTGCTCCCTGAGAACTTTTTGGAAGTCGCGTTTGGAGCTCACGCGCGGCGAGGACGGGTTCATCCGCTTGGGGCTCATCAAATATTGACGGCTCGTAAACTTTCAGCCAACCGAGCCGAAAGCGATAATAACGGTGGTGCTGTGTTGATGGTCCCACCAAAGCCTCGACTCGACCCAGACAACACCACACCTGATCTCTCTCACACTCTCACCCTGCTCCTCCGACACCCTCATATATACACCGGCGACCATGACCCGATAGCCAGATCTACTCACCAAAAATCATGAAGGACCCCTTTCCCATCCCGCCGCCAGCGTGGCTCATGTCCACGACCCAACCTCTTGCCGACCTGCTTGCCCTCCCAACTCTACCTCTCCACGCACACGAGGTCCTATTTGCCTTGCTGCTGTATACCTCCATACAGACCGTAATCTCGCCTTTTGTCAGCTCGCGCGTCTTTCCGGAAAGATATAAGAACTTCAACAAGCGAACACGAATCAACTGGGACGTGCATGTGGTGTCCTTCTTTCAGTCAACCCTCATCAGTGCTTTGAGCTTATACGTCATCTGGTATGATGAGGAGAGGAAGGACCTTCGGCCAAGAGAAAGGTGGGAAGGTCGCGTATGGGAGTACACAGGCATGAGTGGCATGTGCCAGAGCTTTGCGCTGGGATACTTCCTATGGGATCTGGTCATGTGCAGTTGGCATGTTGACATTTTCGGTGTGGGCATGCTGGCTCATGCTGTCAGCGCTGTGTCAGTTTTCGCTCTCGGATACGTGAGTACCAACATCCAAACAAAGACGTACTTACACTGACTTGGCGCACCCCCAGCGACCATTTATTTACTTCTATGCCCCCATATTCCTGCTTTACGAACTCTCCTCACCCTTCTTGAACATCCATTGGTTCTGCGATAAGCTCGACCTCACTGGATCACCTGTTCAGGCTATTAACGGAGTCTTCTTGGTTGGCACCTTCTTCGGCTGTCGCTTGCTCTGGGGCAACATTTCATCTTTCTGGGTGTTCTATGATGCCTTCCATGCTGTCATCTACGGCAACTCGGAGCTCACTAAGCTTGAGACTGGTGCGCCGAAGCATTTCTCCACCACAGACCTGCTGCAGATATATAGAGATGAGCAGGGTCAAAGATTAGCTTTCGCAGGAGAGCAGAACGTGCCAATGTGGCTTGCCCTGGTCTACCTCGCAAGCAATTTGACCCTCAATTCGCTCAACATCTTCTGGTTCGGCAAGATGATTGAGACTATCAGAAAGAGGTTTGATCCACCATTTGGCACGAAAGGAACCTCTGATGATGACGCACACGACGCCTCGGCTGGAACGGACCCCACGACTCAGCTTTACAGCAAGCCAAAAGGCAGCGTCAAGAAAGCTCGTGAAATAGCCGAAAAGGCAATGGGTGAGCCTGTGGCATCAGAAGAGCACATTCAGATTCAGAGGGCGACCCGTGGAGACAGCAAGAGTGTTGAAGTCAGCGGGCAGAGGACCTTGAGGACAAGGCGGAAGGCTTAGTACTCCGTCGCCATTGCCTTGGGTATTATGCTTTTGGAGGCCATTGTGATTCCATGTTCGGCTTGGGTTCTTAGAACACCGCAAGGAGAATCTTTTGCTTAGTTGTTTTGGGCAAGCGAGGAGTACATCCGGATTCAGCGATTTGACATAAATCACTCACATTATGCACATATTAGGAGAGCATGGGCTATGATTGATGAGAGGTATGCAGAGTACTCGTAGCCGAGCCTAATAACATGACTTTGAATGAAGCCAGCGCAGCCTTCAGCGCCCGTGCACGCGAACATGCCTGCGATACAAGAAATAGTCTAGCCTGCTCTGACTAGGAGTCCTGCTGACGCTCACCGGCTTGTATCAGCCTTATTCTTCTCGACACTGGCTTGGTCATTGAGAGCCTCCAAACACTCCTCGGCCTGAATAATGGACCGCACTAGACTCATTGCATACTCTGCATATTCGACACTATCCCACTCCACCCGGCCCAGGTCTTCAAGATCGAGAGTCAAGACCTCATGTCGACTCTGGTGGTAGAATTGATTCCCCACCCACCCTGGCTCCTTCTTTCCTGGCTCTGGATCAGTCGGTTGCTTCTCGTCGAGCTCTGCAATGAGTGGAATGAGCTTGATTTGAAGATACTTGCAAGCTATCTTTCCAAGGTTGTCGGGAGCCATTATTTTTAAAGTTTTGTTGCGGCTTGTGATTGCTGAATCGATCGTCGCGGCGAACTTTTGCCACTTGGGAAGACCAAGCATGATCTGCTCGCGGTTATCGTAGGTGGGAGGCGTCAAGACATTCTTGGTCTTTTTGGTGGGTTTCGACATGTCTCTTCTGGGGAAAGCTGTCCTACTCTGGTCATCACGATATGGATCTGAATGTAAAAGGCTTTATATCCTTGATATGACACAGCGTGTTTGCCGTGGGGTAAACGAAGATCATAGGAGAGACTTCTGGACAGCGACGCTCAGCAAAATCATGTCACCTAGGCTTTCCAACATCATTTCAACACTTCATTGTGCTACGTATCGCGACGAGCCGGGGAATGCTGGAGGCGTTTCTGGCCGCTGGAGATCTCGATCATCCAGGTTCCATCCATTCACGCCACGGTGTCCCCTCCCGCTCATAAAGAGGTCATCAGCAACGAAAGTCCTGTTCGGAGCGCTCTTGGTAGGCTTCGAGGCTGTCAAGCACCTGTTACCCCACGAAAGGCCCCATAAGATGGATCACGACGCTCATCATCTTCCTCAATAATTTCAGATTTGATCTCCTCGGCTTCCGCCGCCCTCTTCAGCTCCCGCTTTGCCTTGGCCTCCTCTTCAGCCAGCGCCAGCATTACTTTCCAACTTTCCTTCTTGACTTCCCAAGTCAACTCGATCATCTCGAGAACATAGTCTTTGGCATCGTCTTCTGTCATCTTCCTGATCTGCACAGAATCCTTCGGCTCAAGCGATTCCACATCATCATCGATGTAGACGAAGCTGTTTCCAGGGGGGACGTTTGTATACTGAAAGCCCTTCATGATGCGATTGGCAAATTCGTTTCCCTGGAAGTAATGTGGTCGCAATTGGTCCAGGCGGAGGAGATGCGGCTCGAGATTATCGATCTCCACGTAACACTGGTATTGCGTGTACTCGGCGGCAACACGAGCATCGAGATCTCTGATATCGGCTTTCGCAATGGTAACGCGGCTTTGTGGATTAGACCGCAGTGCTTTATTGATCATAAGCGCAAGACCTTTTGGTTGTATACCAGGTTGCCATTCCGATGAGTGTGTGAAGTTGCATGAAGCGCCGGCCCTGTTACGGCCAGCAGGGTGCAAGCAAGGTAGAGGGAGATTGTGACCCATATTGCTGCAGGTTTCCTCAAGCTGAAGATAGTCTGTAGCTCCGAAACTGTGCTCACGACTGCGAATTTAAGTCCTGTTGGAGCAAACAAGTAGTGGCTCGAAAGACTTCTCTCGATCATTCTGGCACATGTCTGCTGCGAACAAAGCAGTGCTTCGTGGCCTCTGCAACTTCTCCAGGCCGTTCACAAGAAGAGAGGCATCCGGATTACCTGGCATCGCAAAGCAGGCGCCTTCTTCATTCACAATGAAGCAAAATCGACGTTCACATCCCAGCACCCAACCTTCTCGCCATCGCTGTTCGAGAACTGTGGCTTGGAGCATTCGTCTACTTCTGAAGCCCCGGCACATGCATCATACCCTACTTCACTATCTATGACTTCTACGACTCGATCAATAGCAATATTACAGGAGAAGAAGCGCCGAAACCACCATACTTCCTCGAGCAAGGTTCTTGCGTAGGAGGGCATTGTAGGAATTTTGGACAGAGAGCTTTTTAAGGGATGTGAGGATTTTGGGGTTCTGCTGAGGCCTTCTTTTCTGCTGCGATGTTTTTGGAGGCCGGATTCGGAGGGGCACATCCTGGTTTGAGATTGGTGGTTGGTTTTGGTTGAGGTTTGATGAGGATTTTCAGATGCTGGATGTTGGTCATCTTGTAGGGGAGTGGCAGTGTGAGAGCAAACGAGGTGAAAGGCGGTTTTATGTGAGTAGAAGTGAGGTTGTGAAGAGGACAATGGTTTGGACATTGCTCTTAGATCAGGAGAATGAGGGAACGATCTGGGAAGCACGTCGTGAGTCCAAGCAGAACTGATACGATTGAGTGAAGACTAACTACCTAGACTGACTGCATCCAAAAAGCCTGCCGATCTAAAAATAAGATGGGAGCTTCCTTAACGAATGCCCATACCCACGTGTGCTGACAATAAAAGAACGGTTCAGAGCGTAATGATAAACCAAGAGTGGATCACTTTCCTCCAATCTCCGGATTGAGCCAATTCGGCTTTCTTGTGTAGTCTCTCCGCTCTGTTTAATTCATATAAGGCCTGCCTCTGTTGTTTTTCCTCCGCCTTCAGCCTATTCAACTCCTCCTTTCTCTCCTTGATCATCCCATCCTACTTGGCAATCTTCTCAATGATGTTCCTGGACACAATCTGAGATTCCTCTGCGGTCATTTCGGGCAAAGGCTTTAAAGAAGGCACTCTGTAAACCTCATCGGGAGATGGCGTAGGCAGGGGTCGGTTCTCCAGCAGACGGACGGATTCGTTGAGTCTGTCGTATTTCTTCACACGACCATAACAGCCATTCAGTCGATCCTCAAGGAGTATGGCGATATACTGGCGCCACTGTCAGCGTCTATAGCTCTCCTGTGCTCGAGGACATTATACGCACATTGGCGTCATTGTACTATCTCTCGATCAATGTGAAAATCTGCTTGTTGTTGTTCTTGGAGTATAATTTGAGGGTGTAATCGATGTTGTAGTTGATGTACCATTGCTGTATATGTATGGGCGCTGGCATGGCCATTAGCTCTTGGTGCGCTGCACAAGGGTGCGACCTACCATCAGGGTCACGGAGACGAAAACGTGTCATGTTCCTGCCGAGCCATCCTCTGGCCATGTTTGTTCGTGATCTGCTCTGAGCCCGATAGTAGATAGTAATGCTTGGATCTGCTATAGATAGACTGGAGGGTGTTTGCGATTGCTGAGATGGGAAGTACGTGCGAAGATCCAGAAGTTAGCTCTCCAGAACAATCAAGAGAGAAGGGTAAGTCATGGCACACGCCTGCCTTGCGAGCATGGGAAGGAACGCTGTGAGTGGAAACCCAAGAGAATGCGCTCAAGTGAGCGCTGCTGCTGTCATTTCTCAAGAGCTAGGCAAGCACAACTTCGTGACCTCCAACGACCCCTAACATCACATTCACCACCCCTCCCTCCCGTTTACTGTCAACCTCTCGATAACCTCATCCCTCTCAAACCCAAAATTCCTCAAGAACTTATCCCTGGCTCCAATCGCCTGGACATATTTCATCATCACCTGAAAAATCTCAACATCGTAAGTCCTAACCCTCTCAGTATCCTCTCGATAAATCTCCAAACTGTTCATCGACTCTGTATCATCGTTCAGAGCAGGAACTTCCATCTGACTGATACCATTGGCCATCGAGACTTGCAATTTCTACGGGGTAGACGCAGCACTTCATGGCTTGTGATGGGTCGATGTCGGTCTCTTTGGAGTCGTAGGTTAGGTTTGCGATGCAATTGTCCCGTTATTCTTGAAGGCTCTTGTCCTACATATACTCTCCGTGTCTCGAGAAGTCGTTCGACGGCAAGAGCGCCCATGTCGCCTATGTCTGGGAATTGTGGCTATTTGTTCAGCTGAAACACTTTCGCGGTCAGCCAACGCTCTTAGAGCTGAAGTCCAGGCACTTTTGTGGGATCAGGTCCCCGAAAAAGTCGTAGGCATTTCGAACGCAACCACTATGGGAAGAGACGCCAATCAGCAAGAAATGGATGCGCAGACCAAAAACCTCATCGACCATGGTCTTGCTGCTGGAGACTTGCCTTTCGAAAACGGAGCTTCAATCAAAGATATTTACCTCAGATCGACGAGCAAATATCTGCATGCTCGACAAGAAGTAAGATGATGAAGAGGCTGAGCGTGGGAGATGAGTCTCTGATCCTGCAGTGGCTCGGCGAGGTAAGATCATGATCTTGAGTTGCGCCCGATATCATATGCTTCACGGATGTCTTGCATGCTCATGTCAGGGTTCACATTGTGCCGTTGATCGGAGCTTTGAATGGATTCCTGATTTCTCTCATGAGCGACTGCGGCGGAGACGAGATGGACTATCCTCACCGCAAGCCGCCCAAGTCGGGAACGAGGTCAAACCAACAATCAGCCTAGCAGTCTAGACGACAATACCACAGGGTGCAGCTCAGGCTCTCTTCAACGAGATTCACGTCTGAATTGTTGGCATAGGAAATTACCAGTTCGTGTTCGTTGGGCCTCGCATCTTCGCAGGCATCGGCATAAGAGCTCTGATGGTTACGTCCGTATTTTTGGTATGAATGTTGTCAGTCTCAGTTTCAAACGCGTTGTAGGGGTGCCAGGATGGGGGCAGCCTGCCTGCATAACTTACGAGAAGGAGCGAAAATCAGTCGTGGCTATTTGACACCACCAGATTCTCGTAACGTTACGCCGTTACGGTACCTGCAGGCTTCTATGGATAATGGAACGCGTTCTTCGCTGGGGGCGCACGGGTGGTGCAACGGTTGAACGGTGTAGAACTATCTGAGACGGAAAAAGTGTCGAAAGTTGCCGATCCGTCTGCGAAGCTTTATCGCCCGAGAAGTTTGCAAATTGCAAGTGCACCCGCTGACCGCTCGTGCTCTTGCTTCAGGCTTGTTCGCTTTGGGAAGGTGCATTCCATCTCGTATTTTCTAGTCGCCAGATGCTATTTTTCGAGAACATAGCTAGCCGCCGATCATGAGCCACTAGCCATCGTAGCATCGTCTCGCACGGGACCTCCACCAAGCCCCGGCTCTCGGTGTTGGTGTTGGACAACACTACTACTTTGCCTGACACCACGACCGCGATGCGCGGTAAAAGCGTTACCCTATAGCTGGTCAATCGGGCAACCTAATAAAACAAACGCCATTTAGGGGCTGCTGTTCGGGGCAATGGGCGTTCCATACCTCCAATGGGAAGCCGGCCCTTGTGCAAGCATTCAACAAGGTCAACAAGGCTGCTGGTGACCGCAATGAAGCTTAATGCAAGCACGCGTGCGCTTGGCGGAAGGCTGTATATATGTCTTTGCGCAACAGTCGTCTTGCTGTTCTCGTCATTATTGAAGCTTCGTCGCTCACTGGAAACTGACTTTCGTTCATTCATATCTTCTCCTATCCTCTTCATCATTCCCTTCTCCTCGGTCAAGATGCAGTGGATCACCATCGTCGCCCTCTTCGCAGCCAGTGTGACTGCACTTCCCAAACAGGAAGAAAATCAGGCAAAGGATTGGTGCTGGTATTGTGGTCATGGCATCATTGATGGAGCCATCTTTGACCCATACGTTTTCGACCCCTGGGCTCCATTCTGCCCAAATGTCTTCAACCCGTAAGTCTGGCGACATCTGCTCGATATCAACGGCCGATGCACCTGCTGATCAGCCATCAATTACAGTTATTGCCCCGAACCAGGACGTGCAAAACCATTCTGTACGGACGGCGATGTCAATGGCTGTTACTTTGCTCGGTGTCGCTGTGCCGGCGCGGTTACTGGTGCTTGCGACCTGTTGCACCATGACTACCCGAACATCGTTTATGACCCATTTACGGGATCGGTGAGTGATAGTGAATTATGTCCATATCGAGATCGCACTGACAGTCTGTAGTGCATGGACACGAACCAACGCGGCATCGAGTACCATGGCTTCGCCAACTACTGTGCCAGGGCAGGCGGTTTCGTCTCTGGATGCCTTCCTTGAGCAGCAGGATATGAGCAAGATGCCCGCGGTTACCTGTCACGCCGTCAGTCAGCCTTGGATAGTGAGGCGGATCGGCAGGTCGATGAAAGACGTGATTCTACATCTGTCTTGGACACAAAAAGACGTCGGTTTTTTTAAGCGCCTGCTTCTGTAAATATCTTTGCCAGTGTAGTTGTAGTAGGGAAACCCGGCTTAGCGCAGGCATATGCGTATCTTTCTTTCCTACTATGCGACATATAGACAAGTATGTATACGACTATAGACAACAATATAGCGGTAGATATATACTAGAATAACACCTAATCCCGCTATAGAATAGCCTTCGTTACTTCTCTTCCCTTCTTATATATACTTACAATACCGCCTCTTAAAGGTATATAATACTACGTAGACCCCTCGCAGTTAACTAAGATGCAGTAAATACAAGGCATACTATACTCAGTTCCCTGTATATATACCTATACCTACGACCTACCCGTCCCTCCCACACCAGTACGGAAAGAACGTGCAGCGATGTATTCGTGTTGCCGAGTTGCGCTGTTGCACATATCAGCTGCGATAATCACCGTTGATTGGGATCTCTCAGTAGCTACGAGGCAGGCCAAGTGCTTTCTCGCCGATGAAGTTCATGATCATCTCTCGCGACACAGGCGCAAGCCGAGGGACGAAGCATTCTCTCAAATATCTTTCGACATGATACTCGGCAGCATAGCCCATGCCGCCCATGCTCATCACACTTCGTTCGCACGCGACATACGCAGCCTCTGCTGCAACATATTTGGCGCTATTAGCGGCCACCCCAACTGCATGCTGCGTGATTGTGTCGTCATATTCTGGATTATCTGGCGAACTCTGGTCGTAGAGTCTGGCAGCATGGTAAGTCAGTAGCTTTGCAGCCTCCAGCTGCATGAATGCTGATGCAAGTGGATGCTGGATGGCTTGATTCTGCCCGATGGGTCTGCCGAAGACGACGCGTTCCTTTGCATAGCTCGTTGCCTTCTTGAGCGCTGCGTATCCAAGGCCGAGCGCCTCTCCTGCCAAAAGGCAACGCTCCGCATTCATGCCGTGGAGGATCTGCTTGAAGCCTTTGCCTTCCTCGCCAATCAGCGAATCCTTGGGCACGTAGTAGTTGTCGAAGAAGACTTGGTTTGCGTCGACTGCTCGGCCGCCCATCTTGCGGATTTTCTTGATTTCTAGACCCGGATCGTCCTTGTTCAGGTCGATGTAAAGCATGCTGAGACCTTCGCTGGACTTCTTGACTTCTTCGATTGGCGTCGTGCGGCATAGCAAGACCATCTTCTGGGCCACCTGAGCATTGGTGATCCAGATCTTTTGTCCAGTAATGCGATAGCCGTCTCCGTCTGGCGTTGCAGTGGTCTTCAGCTTAAGTGTTTCAAGTCCAGTGTTCGGCTCCGTGACTCCGAAGCACGTTCGCCATTCGCCGCTGATGATCTTGCTTAGAAAACGGCCACGCTGTTCTTCGGTCGCGAACTTGGCAACAGGCTGTGTGGCATAGACATTTGCATGTATCGATTGCGCGCCTGCCATTCCAGCGCCACTTTCCGCAATTGTTTGCAGCATCATCGTGGCTTCCGAAATACCAAGCCCAGAGCCTCCCAAATTCTCAGGAAGTGCAATGCCTATCCAGCCGTCTTTGGCCAGGGCGGCATGGAGGTCACCGGGATATTTGTCGTTGTAGTCGCAGTCCATCCAGTACTCGTCGTCGAAGTTCGAGCAGATCTTCATGACAGCGTCCCGCACGGTCAATTGCTCTTCTGTGAATCCCGAAGTCTCCATTAGCCGCCTGTGCGGCGTTACAGCGAATCCGCGTGCACGGCATTTTGATGGTACAGGCACTGCTGGACGCGATATCGACGCAGCCCGAGAAGCAATGCGAAAAGACGAAAGCAGATGCTTTGCCATCTTGCGAACGCGTGACAATGTACGAATCCAAGAGTAACACAGGTGACAACTACGCTTGTTTGCAAAAAGGACGATATGTACAAGTCAATGAGGAGCGATTGAAGTCGCCAGCGACATGGCCATATACACCTCGGGAATAACATGCGGATATTGTCGTCAATGCGGGAGTAAGAGGCGAAGAAAAGCAAAGTGAGGAGGTAGTCACGTGGTCTGGCTCCTGCTTCGAGAGAAATGCCAAGAGTCGCGCTTGCCCGTTTCGTGGAGCAAGTAAACATTGACGTCTGAACTTCAACACCTCGCGACGACGCCGCACCGACCCCCAGCGACACAGCGGCGCCTTGCCCGCTTCACGACCGCGACAACTCTTGGAAGCATGTACATATAGCAAATCAACGACAGCAGAACAGCGTTTCGGCGCGCATCTTGGCAAGAGTCCGGAGTAATCAAAACACGCACATAAACACGGCGAGAGACAGCAGAGAGCGGAAAAGGGAAATCAATCATGGCGGCGGTAAAGAGTCGAACGATGCCGGTGGGCTCCTCGCAATGGATCCAGAGCGAACGCGACCAGGCGGCGGATATGATCGAGCAGGAGGTGGAGGAGTTCAGCTTCAGTGTGCGGAATGAGCTGGAATGGCTCAACGAGCATATGGCCGACATTTTCTCCAACAATGAGGTGTAAGTACTCCTCATGATGATACGTGGTAACGGCCACTAATATGCTGTAGCAACTTCGCAGACATGTTCAAAACTCCCGGCAAGCTGCGTGGAAAGACGCCCCGGACAGCTCGCAAGCTGAATGCTCTTGCACCACGGCAACCGCTGACCGACATCTTCGCGCCAAATGCTCAGCCAGCGCCTGCCCCGCCGTCAGCACGAAAGAACGCGTTCTACGACAAAGTCGCGCAGTTTCAAGTACCCGAGCATCAGGAGAATCGGGTGCCGCTCAAAGCGCCAGTCAGTCGGGGTACCAGCCCTCAACGCGCCGGAAAACCATATACGGACTCTGGATACCATGGCATGATGACTGAGGATGAGATGGAGCTGGACATGCTCACACAGACGGACACAATTGCGACATCATCACAGTTTGGCGGGACGCAGAAAGTGCCTCTACGTGACGACCAGCCTCTGTCGCAGCGACTACGCCATGCTAAGGGAGACGACACTGGAGCTAGCGACGACTCTTTCGTTTCCGCCAAGGAACAGAGAACCCAGGAAGTGGAGACGGCTCCCGCAGCGGACGAGGAGATGGCTGATGTGCCTGGTGACACCCAGCCGTGGACACAGGAGGAGATTGCGCTCATGGAAGAAGTGCACGATGCGAAAGCTGGCCCAGATCCCGAAGACGAGGCAATGGACGAAGCTGAAGCTGAGACGCAGCCAGACAATGATAAGGAGAACGATGTCGATATGGATATGGAGGACGCCAGCAACCACTCTGATGCCTCCAGTCCTGAAAAACCGCTCAACCGAAAGAGCAGCTTCACGTTCTCCTCGCTGCCGGCCCGAGAGCCACTCACTGCGAAACGAAGTATGGGTCACATGGATGCGCATCGCAACAGTGTCTTCAACAAATCTATTGGTGCTAAGCATGCCGAAAGTCAGAACGAGGAGCAAGCCGGGCCAGCAAGGGCGATCGATGCGCGAGCCCACAGCAAGACTACAGCACAGATGCTTCACGACCGAATCAATCTGCTTGGAAAGACCAAGGAGCCGAGAGCCTCCAAGAGCATTCCTTCCATCGCGCTCGCAGCACAAACAGCATATCCTCAGCTTCCGGGTTCTGAGCAGCATGAAGCCGCCACGAACAAGACCTTCGAGTTCCCTCAGAAAACACCCACTCTAGCCAACGCGCCAGTTGAGGATGACGATGATGACTGGATAGCGCCTACGAAGCCTGCGCATGCACTAAACGAGAAAGCATCCGAAGCAACGATCACACAAACTAAACAGCATATATCATCGCCAGCGAGACCAACAATACATCAGAAATCGATTTCGACCACCATCATGCCATCACCTACTCGTGATGATATGGCTCCAGAGACTCGTCTTCAAAAGACCATGTCCGTCTCGCACCCCAACCTCGCAGAAGCATTAGAGTCCACCACCCCGATGGGCTCTCCAGCTAGGAAAGGCAACGATGGACCATTGAGCGCGTCTAAGAGCAGACTTTGGTCAGCTTTGAAGTCGGCGAAGAACATCTTCGCATCCTCTGCCAGCACCAGTGCGGCCGCCAAGCTGGAGGCGCACAACAACTCGCCAGCATTCTCTAGGTCGCCCACCCGAGATCATGGCGAGGAGTCTCACAAGCTGTTCAACATGCCTGGCGCTATTTGGTCCAAGACTGACGTGCTGGCCAGTCCGGTGAGAAACAACTCTGTGATCTCTTTCAGCCCAAGCAGGAAGACGAGGCACTCCAACGAAAGCGACAGGAAACGCGAAAAGGAGATCAAAGCGCAAGAGAAGGCTGCTGCCGAGCTTGAAAAGGCACGCGAGAAGGAGCGCCACAAGGCTGCTAAGCAACAGGCCGAGGAAAAGACCAAGGCTGAAAAGGTGGCAAAAGCAGAAGCTGCGAAGGCAGAGAAGGAAGAAAGGGAGAGGCTGCAGGCTGCAGCAAAAGCTGCTGCTGCTGAGCCTGAGCGTCCTGCGACTTCTGACAGTGACAAGGTGACGGACAGCGAGATGCCACCACCTCCTCCACCAAAGTCTGGCATGATGGCTGCTGGAAAGCTGAGGGCTCCTGGTCGACTTATGAGGCCTACCAAGGAATCTGCGAAGGTGGCACCAGTCAACATTCGCGTTGCTTCCCAAGCACAACGAGCTGCACAAGGCCCGGCTACACAGTCATCCTTCTCAAAGTCGCAGTATGGCGACCTGGCCTCATCCACTGCCAGCAATCCAAATGGGCCGCGAGCAGGCTCTGCTCAAGGTCATCGTCCCGGTGCCGCAGGCGGAAACTCTCGCGTCAAGGCTCTTGAGGCTGCAGCTAGAAAGAAGGAAGCCGACGAAAAGGCGGCACAGAAAAAGCTCGAGCAAAAGCGCGAACTGGAGCGTAAGCGTGCCGAGAAGGCTGAGCAGGAGAAGCGTGCCGAGGAAGAACGCAAGGCTGCCGAGCAACAGCGTAAACGTAAAGCAGTGGAGAAGCAAGCAGCAGAGCAGAGAAAGCGGGAGCAAGAACGTGCTGAGCAGCAGAGACGTGAGCATGAAAGACTTGAACAGCGCCGTGAACAGGAACGTCTTGAGCAACACCGTCGAGACATGGAACGTGCGCGTCAAGAAGAAGAAGCACGCAAGGCCAAAGAAGCGCACGACCTGGCCGAGGCTATCAGACGGGAGCGCGAGCAGAAAATGCAGGCGCAACCTCGTGGCGACCTACCTGGCACTCTTCGTCAGCTGACCAAGAATACTGTTCCGGCTGTGAACCCAGCAAAGCCTGCAAAGAGACAGTTGCCAGCTGAAGACGAAGCTCCACAACCGCAGCGGCCAGGCATGGTACGTGGCCCGCCATCCTACCAGCAGACAGATGCAAAACGAAGGAGGACAAATGAGGAGCAAGATGACCAGCCTAACCAGCGGAACTCTGTAATGGCGCCTCCCAAGCGGCCTTCGACGTTGCGAAAGGTAAGAAAAACATTTTGCTGCAGCTACAACGCCTCCGCGCAGATTCTGACAGTGCACAGGAAACGATGGGCAAATTCTCGGGCTATACACATGCGCCTCCCCCTGCCCAGCATCACGCCAGCATGTTCAAAGCGACAGTGACAGCTCAGCACCAGATGCAGCATAAGCCCACGCATCCAAGCCAACTCGTGCAAACATCAAGTGCACGTATCCCATTCGCTGAGAGTAGTGCTCCGCCGGCGCCTCATCATCTCTCCAGCACGTCTTCGCATTACGATGCTACCAAGTTTAAGACTCCCGCGAGGCCCCAGCAGGCTACTAAATCCGCCAAGACCACACCTCACTACCCACAAGGAGACAACATTGAGCTACCCGACATCGCTACTGATTCTGAAGACGAAGACTCCGAGGACGAAACTAGTGGTTTCCGCGCGCCATCGTGGACAGCATCGCCCGCCTTGCGAGAGCTGTTAACCCAGCAGCAGCTAGTTGACCCCGAAGCTGTCTTTGGTCCGATTCCTGATCTCAAGATGGACGAAGTGTTCAAGAACAGCAAAAATCAAGAACGACTGAAGCGATTCCGTGAGCGTGGAAGCAGTGCCATGTGGGTGGAAACTGGAGATGCCGTGACGAGTGCGGAGAAGAAACGGGATATGGAGCTTCGTGAGAGAGTCGTGCGAGAAGGTGGATGGCGGTACGAGCCTCACGCTTAGGAACGTAAGGCCACGCGCAGTAAGCCAAAGCAATGATTGATTGTTGGATGTCTGAGTGAACCTATGGGATTGCGAAGTATCTGGTATGCCTTGGCGTTTGGAAAGGATAGGATGGAGGGTATGATTCCTTTCATCGAACCTTTCGCGTTGGGATCGTTCAGTGGTCCAGGACCGATGCCTAAGAATTGTCGTACCGTCAGTTGGGAGATATGTTTAATCAGCCTCGACTCATGTTCAGGTTGTGCCCTTTGTGTCTTATCTTTCGTGACTTCCCATTCAGAACTTCGCCTTCGGTCTAGATGTAATTTTTCTCGACCTTATCAAAACACGGCAAATAATACTCTTAACAACGCCTTGTTCCCCTCCACCGTGAATTTCGTCCTCGTGAAAGCCTTCTCATCTTCCAACAGCACGGCCCTTGAAGGAATTTCTAACTTCTTTTCATTTACGTTATAAAGAATTCAATCCATGGCGAAAAGAACATTGTCTCCTCGACAAAATCTCTCGTGATAAGCTAGGTAGCTTCTCGCATCCTTTTCTTTTCTTTTCTTTCCTCTAACTCTTCTTGACTCAATCTCACTCTTCTTCTCTATTCTTAAGCTAGCCTCTTACTCTAATAATCCGAAAAAAAAAACATCACCTATCTGGAGTCATCGGTCGTAAGTTATAGCGTTCGAGAACTGTGTCCGACTCCATCACTTCTCTCTCTCCCCCCTCCCCAAAATTGTCATAAGACCTTTTAGTTGAAAACACGGATGTAATAATCCAGACGTGAGAATTCCCTCGGCCTCCTTTATTACGCCGCGCGAGATTTTCTTTTCTTTTTTGTTTCTTGCGATCTGGAGTATCGTTCTAGACCCCCCGGTACTATACGTAGATTCAGAGCTAGTCGCTGCAAGATCTAATCCTAGAATCGAATAACCAGGCTGCTGGGCTAGGCCTTGCGAATTCGATGTTGTGTTACGATATTTTTTTTTTGGCTGTGCATATTCTCAACTTGTGCCCTGCCTGACTGTGCATACCCGAGGCAGGCATGTCGATTACCTCGAGTGGCCTTGGTTGTGGACGAGTGCCTCTCAAGACTCAACCTCGCAGGCGTACGACCTGCTAATATCTGAAGGTTTGGCGTCGAGACTCGAGAAGCGTGGCTTTCGTTGCGGTTGCAAAACCGTTTTCGGCGCATCTGATCTATCCGGGGTTGCGTCAGCCACTTCACCCCTCGCCCCGGGCTCGGGGATTCCGGCCATACGTAAAATCGCTTTTTCTTAGTAGGCTACACGTAAAACTCGACATAGTAGTATATTGTATAGTATATAGACCGGGAAATCGAATAGGGGTGCGGTTAGGGTTAAGAAGCAGTAGATTTCCGTTACATTAGCGACTAAATTGCGACCGTAGATAGTCAAGATAGACCTGCACAGTGGAACATAAGAAACAGGAGGAATACACGCTTTAGAATGGGGTGGACGCGCCTGCCAAGGATTACATAAGAAATGGCGACAGTGAGGTCCTACAGCTACTACACAGTAGCACACACTCGGATAAACTGGCTAATATAATACCTAGACTCGCGGTTCAATACTGTATACACCTGGATATCTATATAGGACTGGAACCTACCACTATATCGAGTTTTACGTGTGGCCTACTAAGAAAAAGCGATTTTACGTATGGCCGGAACCCCCGCGAACAGCGGGGAGGAGTGTGTGACGGAACCCCGGATAGCTGGGAAACTCATGCAGGCATTAACATGCACGCACAAGCCTCAAGGTCATGGGGATGCGGACATGGGTGCTCTTAAAGTGGCAGATTCAAAGCGTCATTAACAGGGGGCCATGTAGTGTTCTGCGCGAGTCTGTTGTTCGTTGTGAAAGTAGTGAGGTCGTTCTGTGCGGCAGGTCTGAGGGGAAAGCTAGACATTATTGGGGAAAGGGCAGAGCAGAGAAGACAGTGAGGTGCACACGGTAATTTCACTATCTGCACAAAAAACTAACATCATATATCATCAATCATAGATCATCTCGCAACAGCACTTGAGCGAGCATTGAGGTATCCAACAAAACTCCGAAGCCAATGCACAAACCGTGCGGGTATCCAAAAAAACCAAAGCGCCCAACGCTCATGAGATGTGATGAACAAATCCGCCTCTCCAAGAAACCCAAAAAATGCTGTTGCTGTGGATGTGATGTTCCTGACATGACTCGAGCTTCGAAACCGGCCGCATCATGCTCTGCTACCACCGCAGCTGAGCATGCGTGTTTGTATCCACGTGCTGAAGCGCGTCCAGCCACCATCGCTGCCGTGGTCATGCGACGCGCGGGCACTATGAAATTGTACTTGTCCGGCTTTCTCGCTCTGACCAGGCGTAGTTCCATACCTCGGAAGGCTGGCAGCGTGAGCAGGTCTGCAGTCCTCATAACTGCGTGCAAAGACTTTCTCCTGCTCAGCACCACCCGTTGCCGTCGCGCTCGATGACTTGCGCGGCTTATCCGGCACCAACTGCCTCAATGAGGCCATGGCATTCGGCTTGTCCTGCGCATCAGACTGCTTGCGCTGCTTCTTGGCCGACTTAGACGCTTCCGTCTCCCTCCTCTTCGCAGCCTCCTTCTGGGCTTTCCTGTCTTTATCGGCTTCCTTCTCTTCGAACTTGCGACGAGCTTCTAGTATGCGTTGATCGCGCGACTGTGGCTCCGTGTCGGATCGACGACCAAAACCAAATGGCCTGTCGGAACTCGTTCGCGAAGAGGGAGACGGCACATAGTCGGATCGATCAGTGTTTCTCCGTGGACGGCCCAATTTGGACTTTCCAGATTTGCCAGACTGATTCGATCGAATGGACAGGTTTGACTGGGAAGTGCTCGTGAGTTTAGGCACAAGACCCAGGTCGCTGGCTGTGTGTGACTGTGACAGAGGCGTCGGATTCGTCTGGGGTGTAGAAGAGATGGACATGCTTCTCTTGGATCGGAAGCCTGGTCCGAGGCCGAATTCATTCTCAACGACATCTTCACTTTCGTTGGCTTCATCGTTATTGACGGATGAAGCGTATGAGCGTCCAGGCGGTGGAGTGTACGGTCGGGGTGTCTTGGTCATGGGGTGGGTGAAAGGCTGTCCGGGTTTCAAGCTTCCAGATCCAGTTGAGATTTGAGAGCCAACACTTGTGGTTCGTCCATGATGATGCCTCCGGCCGGTCTGGGCAAAGCTGACATCGGCAGCAGCTTTCGTTGCGAAATCTTGTATACCCAAGCCTGCCAACCGGTCGTTCTCGGCCATGCTTTTGGACAGATCGATCGTTCCCTGGTCTTCTTTCGCAGATGACATCTTTCGCAGGTACGGTTTTATCTTGGGTGTCGAGGTAATCGATTGCGGTAAGGCGGCAAGATCGGGAAACGGTTGCTCCTCGTATGTTGCGAAGGGCGTGGTGAAAGTGTTTCCATTGCTGGTGAATGGACTAGGTGGACGTGGAAGGGAGCCTGAGCCTCCGCGTTTATGTAACTTTGCATGGTTCCCGGATGTTGATTTTACGCCGACACTGCCAGAAAGTGGTGAAAGCGGAGAAGAGGTTCCGGAGTATGAGGGCATATTTTGTCTTGACCCAGAGCGACGCAAGGTCTCGGGAGACACTGGCGACAAGTTGTTCGCATCGTCTCTGTGAGATGGAGTCGAGCCCGAGCGGAGATTTCGAGTGGTCAATGTCAGCTTCGGGGTATGAGTGAAGGAAGGCAAAGTGTTGCTGCGCCCAGCGCTGCGGTTGTTATGAGAATGATGGAGGAACGAGGCCATGGTGCAGGCGCGGCGCTCGCTGGTTGCATGCAATACAATGCGATTATGCGAAGCGTGTGGCTTAGCCGATCCAGAGCCTGGCCCAGCTGAGCGCACGCAAGCCAGCACGCGGATAGCCAGATGCCGTGATTAGCAACAATGCAGATGTCAGGAAGGCATCATGTTGCGTTGCGTGCAGAGGTGACGGCTGGTAGAATAATAATATGGATGGCGAGATGCGCTCAGGACACGGCAGTGCCAAAAGCAGCAAGTCGAGGACTGCAGCAGAATGCGGGCGTGGATGATGATGTTTGCGTTGTTGTTGGTCGGCGCAACCAAGATGCAACTCCACACTTCCTTCCAATTAAACGTTGATATGCGTGCAGATCGGGGCGGGTCTCAGACTACACCATCTGCGATGAACTCTCGCCTTTAGACTCTCTGCGAGCCATTCTTCGCCCTTCAGCAAGATTAATGATAACGTTAGTGAGTGTCTCACAGAGTGGTGGAGAGGGAGGATGAAGTCATCATGAAGATGCTACACTAAGTTCTATTATTCAAGGGTGGGCGTAATCCAGACGCTTTCGGCTGTGCGCGGCATCCTAAGTTATGCTGCACGCAGATGGCCTTCTTTCTGCCCGCCGGCTAGGAATGCCATAAGCCGTTTTCCTTCGGCGTGGGAGAGAACGACTCACGCGACAGAACCAAGGCTGAATCGCTCCTCTGCCTGAGGACGCGAACGCCGGCTGTCTCATATTCATGTCACCTGCCTTTCGATCCCATCCGGATATCTTCAGCCCGAGATGCGCCCAGGATATTGCTTGCAGCCATCGCACGTGTGAGACGCTCTGACACTTTCTCCGCACCCGGCGCCGGTGCCGCATTCCTCCTCCTCCTCTCTTCTCCACTCCCGCCCGTCTCAGCCTAACCTCCGCCGCAAGCAGCACTGCTGTCGGAGTGCGCCACAGATGGTGTAGAATACCTGAGCACGGGCCTTTTCGCGGAGCCAAGGTCTTGAATCAGAGGAGGTGCTGATACAATGATTGTCCAGCGTGGCGTAGAATCGGTGCCGGAAAGGACGTCCCAGACTGTCTTGCGAATGCAGGTCCAGGTGTACAGTAACCGAGGAAGATATCAGACTTGGTTCCGTTGACAAGAACTTGGCTTTGATGCGAAAATGGCAACTGCCAACTGCCGTCACATCAACACAGATGGCAAGGAAGGCACGCACAAGCATTAGGTAATTGCAGGCCGAAGTTGAGGAGTGAGAATACATTACAGGAAAGTGTCAGATATCCACCAAACACGCCGCCGCCCAGCTCGGAGAAAGCGTATACTCATGACCCAAACGTACCATTCAATGAATGGTTCATGCGTATCTCCGACCCCGTACTTTCTCCACGCATTCATCCTTTTCCCAACACTGTGGCAAAAATCCCATCACCAAAAATGAGCCCACTGCAATGCTCGCGCTGATAGCTGGAAGCAGAAACGTCAAGAACATACGCGCTGCTGAATAAGGGCCTTTCGTCGTTTTGCGAATGACCAGTCGCAAACTTGAGTCCATCGCCTTGAAGACACACACAGCCCAGAGGACCATGGGAATGTAGTTCTTCATTGTGCATCGCACTCTCACTCTCTCGTGCCCCTCATGTGTAGGGCGGCAATTGGAATCTACCACTGCTACTGGCCGCGAGATGTTGAAACAATACGTTGTAGCAGCAGCGATTACCCATACTGCGATGGCGACGGCGTCGCTTGGATCCCCACCGGCGTCGGCTTCGGTCGATTGATTCTTGATCTTCGGAACCTGATTACCGACTGTTGGCTCTATTGCGCACGTAGTTGGATCGACATGTGCTTTTGGCGGTGGAGGAGGACCACGTTCCAGATCATCGTCGTTTGATTTGATTGAGGTGGAGGCACTGAGCGGGTACATAGGGAGAGCGTCGCCCATGGCGGTAGCTTCCTCGGTGGTCGTGTAGGACGGTAATGAAGTCTCAGATCCCTGCGGCTCGAAGCTCTGTCGGTATGCCGGGTGGAAAGGTGCGTCTGAAGTCATCTTGTCGTGATGACTGGGCTGAGTAATAACGAGGACGAGGATGTAAGCTCTATTGCTGGGCTTCGATGAAGATGTATCGATGTTGACGTTGTCTGTGTGATGATGGTGAATTGAAGGACGAAAGCGACAAAAGACAACCCAAAGGCCAGCTGCACCTGGTCAATACCATGGGAAGGCGTTCGGAAACAGAGCTATGCGCCTGACGTAGGAGCATGCGGTATGATGGTCGGCAGGAAGCTGCGAGAACAAACATGATGAAGCGCGACTTCCATCAAGGAAAGCCTACAGTCAAATTCGTCATCTGTCGTATCACTACATACAGAGGACGGGTACATTACTGATCATGTACAGCGGATAAACGTCGATCGTCCACCAGTGTATCCCTGGATCACATACTGTCGGCAAGATCGGTAAGACCAGAGGTCTTATCCAGGACCTCGGAAACGATAGAGGTGATCTTCTTAATGTCGACGGAAATGGCGGCCTTCGCGTCAACGAGAGAGAGGGCGCCAGCATCGACACTAGCAGTGGTGGTGTTGATGGCACCGGTCACGCTCTGGACCTCAGCGTAGAGGCTCTGGACAACGGACAGCACCTGAGAAACCTGACGCTTCTCGGTCGGTGCAGCGAAAGCTGCGCCCATGATGGCTGGGACGGCGAAAAGTGAAAACTTCATTGTGGCTGTTGATTGCTGGACTCGAAAGAGTGACTAGGGTGAGAAATGGAATGATCAACAAGTTGCTGTCGTGAGGACGTCAAGAGCGTGGAACAGTAGGGAGATGGAAAGAACTGAGAGGAATACTTGGCTCTTGTGTCTGCATTAATTCTCCTGAAGCTATAGTCTTCATGGCGGGTACCGAAGAGCTTTGATTGTTTGTCCAGGGCGTGCGACGTAGCGTCGATATCGTTGCTAAGTATTGGTATCAACTCTGTTGATGATTTTCGGCGAGGGTGGAAGCGCTATACAATGGAGAATGCGTCTTTCGGAATTGCTTGCCATTCTCCAAGATTGTCTTCGGCCCAATTTCTTCAATTGCTTTTGGAATTGCGGCGCATCTTGCTAGGGGAGTAGACCGCTGCTTATCCCAACTTCCCAAGACGTGAAGTCGATCAAGTGTGAACTGGTGATGGCGCTAATAGGTGACAGAGTTAATGTTGTCAGCTCGTAGGGATGTGACTCCACCGTGGATTAGCAATCACCCTTGTATACACCATGTAATATACGGGTGTATACTAGGTGTACACAGGAGAGGGCCCACATTAATACCTCGATATCTTAGCAAATCCGACCGCTGACGGCGCTGAGCCTGTATCTCGGCTGTTATCCGCGAATTGCATGACTCCTCTATGAGTGTATACTAGGCATCCGACCTCGAGGGCTGTGTACGTGGTGTATTACACGCTGTATACACGATACACTGGATGGTGGGCTCCATCACTATCAGCTCGTCCATTTTGCAGTTGACTAGGGTAGCATCCTCTCTGAAGGCGACTTTCAGAGATATCGGCGGCGTTGGAAGGCTGCAGTTCGTCAGAGCAGTGCAATCCCGCAACACATTCGTCGGTTCTTCTGATTCAGACCTGCCCGTTTTGATGTAGTGTGCTTGGAAGTATCTTCAATTTCCTCCCATCTCTCGCAACGTCGTCATAGCAGGAGCAAGGGCTATGTCATGAATTTTCGGTTTCTCTTCGGCGTGCAGAAGATCAACGCAACTACAGACTCTGTCCGCATCGGAGTGACAGTGGATACTCGGAGGCGTATAAAGTCCCATACCAGCGTCCGAGCGCCTGACCCACAGCTGACCGGGGCTTCCGACCTTGTAGAGCGGCGGTCGGCGTAGATTGTATACGCTTCCGCTCCTGCGCGTCGACGCGTACCGGTTTGTTTAGGTTATTGTTTTCTACCTTGCTATCGTACCTTACTATCGCTCCGCGCTATCGTTTCTATCTCTTCTATTATTTAAATTATACCTTTAATATCTTCTAATACTATATTAATTGCGGACTACCTCGGAGGAGGTAGGGATAGGGATATTCTAGCATCGTAGGTATAGGGTAACTTCGCGCTAGGTATAAGATTACGACGAGAGTAGAGCATAGTCGGAATCGCTAACTTTTCGGTAAAAAAGGAAGAAAGGGACGATTTAGTCGATTCTAGTAATAAAAACGCGTTAGTATTCCTAGACTATCGCCGCCCTCGAAAGTCTCGAGTTCCAGTTAAGCTAGACTCGTACTACGCGTTCTTACTATATACCGATAACCTCCGCGAATAGCGTAAACGAGCTATTCTATATAGCTTCGACGACTCGTTTAAGGTACCGGTAAAGCAATAGTACGCGTTGTTACTATATACTAATAATATATAGATAAAGAACAAGAACTATATCGAGAAGAGTAGGCTAGAAACGACGCGTTATGTTTGCCGCTTTCGTAAGCAACTATACTAGAAGTCGGATAAGACTAAAGGGTATAGTACGCGGCGCTTTAATAAGAAGATTAAACGCGCGCAAGGCTGCCCTATAACGATAAAGGTATACACTATATATAATAAGGATAATAGGTCTAGTAAGCTAGAGATTGTCGTATGTCGAGTTTAGCGTATAAGCCGCGAGGATTACTCGGACTACTACTAGTTAGATAACTTCGACCTCTTCCGCCGATATAGCGTATTATTAACTACTATAGGGCACGAGGTATACTATAGATATAAGCCGAGTACGGTATAGAAGACATTAAAGGCTTAGTACGACCTAGTAGCGAATACGCTATTTAAGGCCGCTAGCGGCAATTTTATAATAAAGTACGACGTACTTAATTCTAGTCGCGCCTTCCGGAAGGTATATAAGGATAGAAGGCTCGGCGGCGCGTCGCTAGTATAGCAAACATAGAAAGAAGATGTATTCGAGTAGTATTAACAAGGTTAGTTAATCTTATTATTATTATTAAGCTAGGGCGTAAGGTTAGAAAAACAGCTATACGGACCGTCGCGCCCGCGTATCCGGACTCCGATTAACTAATAGATCGACGCGGAAGTCTATCTAAGTTATTAGCTTAATAGATAAAGATATTAGACTCGATTACCTACGAATACTAGATATAAAAGGTAGAATCTCGAGATTCTAAAGTTCTTCACCTAAAGCGGAAGCGCCGTAGAGCCTTAGCTTCGAGCTAATAAGATAATTTAGAAGCTACGGTAATACCTCGGTCTAGCTTCTAGCGCGCCTTAGCAGACCGAACCTTAAACTTTAGGATTCTTTTGTTTATATTTGCGGTTTTCTATTATAACAATTACTAATATATTATTATAGAAGGGCTATTTTGCGAGAATATAGAAGCTATACGCTAAATCGACAAAGAGACTACCTACGGCGTCGTATATACTAGCAAAACTAGTATAGAACTACTTAAAGCCTATCGTACGATCGCGTTTATAAACGCGATATATAAGACTAATTACCTAGATTAGTTTCTTTATACTATTATAGTAAAGGATAAATATACTATTTCTCGTATAGCGGTATATATACTCTTACCTACTAACGACGGCGATATTGTTACGGAGTTTTTACGTACTATAAGCAGGTAGATAGGCGGTATTTAGGTACCTAAATTCCTTCTTATAGACGACTTAGTAGCCGAGCGACGCGTAGTTCAAATAGCATTTACGACGACAATATACCTACTATACTACGTCTACGTTTAGCGCACTATCGACAGACGCTTTAGCGCGAAAATCTACTAAGAGACACGTAAACACCTATACGCCGCCGTAGTATACCGCTACTCGCTCGAAGGCGCGAAAGAGTCGCTCTAGGCCGCTATCGATAACCTCCCCCGAAACAGCGATTATAAGTTAAACTATATATATTTAGTTTAAGACTTCGGTAGCGATATTCGCCTATAGGCAAACTACTATCGCGTTTATAACGTGCCTACTATCGTTAGACAATATAAGGATACTAATATAAATAAGAGCTTTTACGCGTATCTTAAAATAGACGGCAATAAGTCGCTAATAGCAGCTAACTTTATACTAATAGGCGTAGCTATACAAACAATATAGGAGGGCGAGCTTAGAGACCTTCGGTCGGACATTGCTAGTAAGCGTTAGGCATTAAACGTATACCTACTTACGCGCGGCGACGACGACGAGCTCCGGACCTAGCTTCTATGCCTTCTATAGCCTATTTAGCGCAAGATTAGTGCTAAGATTAATCGCGTTCTTAACAAGTCTATATACTAAGACCCGAAGCTATTATTAACCGAAGTAGGCGCGCTTACCTGCGACTATAAATTCTTCTGCTAATATCGCGTCCTTTACGCCGACCTCTAGTATTATTACCTTATACTTAAACGCGTTATTATTAAAGATTATTACTAGCAACAATAGGTTAATATATTTGCTAGACGCGCTCTCGAGGTCTACGAAGAAAACGCTTCTAAGTCGATAGTAGTATAAGAAGACGCCGCCGCCGCCGAGATCGTATATACGCCTACCTATCGATTAAACGTCCGCGAGGTACTTACTAACGCGTACGAGTTAATCTTTTAACTCGAGCGCTTATGCGACTAATAAGGCATAGACGAGAGCGACAAGCAACGCGAGGTTATTATCTCGAAGATGCTAATAGTCTTCTATAAGAGTAGTAATAATATTAGAAAGGGCTTTACTAACCTCGTCCTTACTTACTTTAAGAGTACTTATCCGGAAGCTATTCTTATACTAACAAAAGCGCCGCCGCCGAAGCTATTATAAGCGCTATTACTAAGCGATATTATATCGAGCTATTGCCTTCTAAAAGCGACTAACATAGCGCCGCCGCTAAAGAAGCGGAAGGGTAAGAGCGTAGATACTATAAGTAAGAAGCCGAAGCGATCGAAGAAATAGGTAGAGAAATAGGTAGGGTAAGAATATATACCTAAGCGAATACTAGCGGCGCTAGCTTAGCTAAATTTTAGTAAAGAAGCGCCGTTAGCAGTTCTAGGCGGTATCGACGCGTTCTTATCGCGTTTTCCTTTAAATTCCGCCGTTACGTAGGTCGCGTAGGTAACTAATAGCTTCTATATGCCTCTACCGATACTACCGGTACTAAATAGATAGCAATACGCGCCTCTAAGCGCGATATAGGTCTATAGTAGCATACCTTATATACCGCCGCCCTCTAATATATATTAACGCTATTAAAATAGCCGTAATCGCTAACTATACCTCGAATTTTGCTATACCGCTGTTTTGCTAACAAACTTTAGCTTTATTTTTAGTAATATAACTAGTATCTACTAGTAGAGAATGCGGGGTCGTTAAACACTATAAAAACAGTGCGAAATCTATTAAATTGCGACTATACGACCTCTTACTATTAATATTTAGTATACTAGCGGAAATCGCACTACTACTACTACTACTACCCTAACCTATCGACCTAGTAACCGCGACGTATAGAGACATCGATATTACGTTTTCTATAGTTACGTATACTACGGAGCGGACTTCGATATCTTACCGAGTCCGCTACGGCAGGCTGACCCTATTCTTAGAAGGACTAGGGGCTCGGACGCTGGTATGGGACTTTATACGGGCCCGGATACTCTGGTATCCCTGCATTTTCATGGATTCGAACGAATAGCGCTGCTCAGAATCGACGGTCCGCGTTTAGTAACTGGCACTCCGATGCGTACAGACTCTGTAGATCTCCGTGATTAATTTCGGTTCTCCAAATTGTGCTTTGCCGGCCGAAGAAACGTGATAATACTGCAAGCCTATTGCCCATCATAGTAAATCTGGCGGTGAGCAGTATTGGGTGGCTGCCTTGGGGAATGTCCTGCGCAACTTGCAAGCAAGGAATACATTATTAAGCAGGGGAGAACAGTTGATGTTCCAACCTTGAATTGTCTGAAGCGACTGTTCCTTCATCGCGACGTCAAGGGTAAGCATAATGAGACGCAGAGCAGAGTCCGCCCGGATGTTTGGGAAAACAAAACCCTTGTCCACAAGCGCGACAGCACCAGATCAGGGGGTAAGCCTCGGAGCAAGTGACTCGATGAAGGCGACATGAAGAGGAGGATCCAATTGTGAAGGACTTGCGATGCTCGAAAGAAATACAGCTCATCCCGATATCAAGGATATAAAAAGGTTCGCAAAAGGAAAATGTTTGGCAGAACTTCCATCTTCGTTCAAGATCCTTCTATCCTTCATCAGAGACCAGAGAAGAACAGGAACAGACCGCTGACCCGCAGTCAGGTCGCCTACGAGGTCCGAGAGTCTTTGTGCTCAATCTTGTCACCAATCCCAGTGCTCTCGCCACTGGCGCTCCTATTCTGACGCGAGGAGCGTCGCTTGTTCTCGCCGTACAGGATCGCCAGTATGTAGAGCAGTCCCATGATGCCGGCGCCGACACCATATCCAATCTTGGCGCCCTTGCTCTTTCCTCCAAGTTGTAGACCAAGGCCTCCATTGACGATACCAAGGAGAATGACGATACGGCCAACGCTCAAGTGGAACCAAGACGAGATAGTCCGGCCTTGCGTCTTCTTGTACATGCGATGATGGAGGACGCCCCATAGTGGCTGGGTAAGCATGAGACCAAAGACGACGGTGCCGATGATTGGATGGCGGTTACTCCAGTAGTGCTCTTTCGATGCGTAGTAAGCTCCAAGACCGAATGCAATAATGTAGAAGGACAGGCCAAGATACTGAATCGCGGAGTGTATGATGAGCAAGTTGGGTAGATTGCCGACGCGGATGAGAATGCCACCGATTGGAAGGAGGAAAGCAACGGCAAGGCAAGCGAACACAGCGTGAGCGATGATATAGGAATCCGACACACCGCCACCGATTGCTTGTGTGCTGGCTTCGGAGGCAGTGGCTGCCAGGAATGGGTTCGCATTTGCAGACACTGCACCTCCTTTGGCACTTGCAAAATCCCAATTGAAGCCGCCATGGTCATCGTGATAAGAAATCTCGGCTGCAAGATCGTCGGATTGGATGGGAGTTCCGGACTTGGAGGCGTAGATCCAGGTAGCGCCTGTGCCGGCGAAGTTCATTGAGCCTCCATTCCAGGAAGAGCAGCCAGCACATCTCACATTTGCTGTCAATGTGCCGTTCTCAACGCCAGATCCCTTCAAAAGAGTGACATTTGCGCCTTGACCATTTTGGTGCTGTGGCTCAATGTGGCCCTTTCCCAACCTGGGAGACACGGTGACGTTCATTCCGTTCGCAGATAAATATACCACGAATATATTGGCGCCAGCCATACCCTCGCCCTGGCCAAGCGCGATCCATTCGTGCGAGGTCGATGGTCCGGAAATCTGGAAAAAGATGTCGCCATTGCCAGACTGTGCTGTCTGGTCGGGAATGGAAAGTGAGAAGCAGATGCCCGATGTCGAAGGACACGTCTTGGACACAGCTGCTTGGGCGCTTGCGGCTGTACAGGATTAGTGAGTGCTCCTGTTGAGTCGCGGTACGACTACTTACATAGTAGGAAAGCAAGAGCAAGCACTTGGCCCAGAGATCGCCTCATCATGGTCGGTGTCGCAAGGCTGTATGTTGATCGGCTCTGGTGAATTATACGGAAAATTGTTGTACCGAGACTGCTGTTCACCGTGGAAGCTCGGACTTGTTGAGGATATTCGAGAGGTATGAAACTAACACGTTATATACATATGAACAATGGCAGCTTCCCTTGCGACTCCTTGAAGGCAACATGCTGACCCTTGGTCCAAAGCATGTCCGATCCCTAGCTGGTTTGGATCGCGGGAGTTTCATGGTTCGACAAAAGCGTCATAGACCAGTACAAAGGAAAGGAAGCAAAGCCCCAAGCATCTCGGCCAAGGCAATAGTTCTAAAAGGGCCAATTGGCATTCGTCGATTACACGCTTTGGAAGCCTCGTCCAGTCGCCGATCACGTTAACTGAACACCCCTACATGTCAAATCCCGGACATGGAGGAACGACTGGGGAGGCTGACGAACGCAAATCTCCTTGCTTGCCCATTGCAATACCAGAGACATCATCAGCAGCGCGATCCCAAGCCGACACGCGTAGCCAAGAAGCAGATGTCTGCAAGGAACAGCCCACTATGCAAGCTGACAAGCCCCGAGACTATGATACGAATCAATAATCATCAGCACTGCCTCAATCCTCCCGGTTCCTCTGCTCGGAGTGAAGAGAGACATGGTTGACGTGATTGCATTGCGTGTGCAATGATGATGCTGCCGGGAGTTAGTTCTAGGAATGCCAGCCAGGCCTTGCCAACTAGGGCAGTCTTCAGAATCCAAGACAAGTAGTGCGGTTGTCTGGGCTGTGAGTTGCCAAGATAATCCAACTGCCGGCTACTCGTAGGCAAGGTGTGGAGACATATATAAAGAAGCAAGGAGTGATGAGCAACAAGAACGATGATGCGCATGCGACGCTCGGCATCGCAGAAGCCGGCTGACATGCTGAGTCAGCCCACACATACTATACATCCTCTCTTTCTATTCTCCATTCGGTTCTTGAGCAATTGCCCTCCACAGTGTTGGTCAGAGTATCGAAGATGCGTAGAAAGAGTCACTGGTGCGAGCTAGGCCATGCGAGGAGTTCCAAACAGGGCCGAGAGCTTTCTATTCTACTGTATAAAAGCTGATACATTTCGTCTCGACTACAGGGGCACTGGGCACCGTCTGTCCCCTCAATTTAATATCGTTCCTGCATCGTCGGCGCAATAGCATTTGCTGAGAACCATTGTTAGCATTTCAACAAAGTGCTATTCAGATTCCAGACTCACCCATTTGGTGCACATTGTCCATCAGCTCCGGTTACGAGACGACATTGAGTTGCGCAAAGAGGTGTGCCGAGCAGAGGGCACAAAAGAGCACCATTGAGCTGTGGTTCTCTTGTCTCGACAATCGGTGATGCGGCCGTGGATCTGATGAAGGCAAGGAGAACTGCGGCCAGATTTTGGAGTTGCATAGTGGTGGTTGACCTTCGTTGGTGAGTTCTTGGCGGTGTTTTTGGTTGATTTTTCCGACGACGATGTTGCTGTTGATGTTGCTGTGCGATCGCACTTTTTCACAATCAACGCTGCAGCATCTGCAACTTATATATCTAAACACATGTTCGCCTGTTCACCTCCACACTTCTCTCCGGAAACGACTCAATCCGCCTCGACTCGTGTGTGTTTCAATTGGGTCCCGCATAAATGCCAAACTCACTAAGTGGTTTTCACTTCTCGTTCAGTCGCTAGCGGGTGCGAGTAATAAGGTAACCCTAAGTGGAGAGCTCCTACATGTGGTTGATTTTTGACGATCTGCAAGACAAATACCGAGGCAGCTGGTAAGACATTGGTTGAAGACGATGTGTAGTTCGCAGACTTAGCTGCTCAAAGTCTTACAGACCACATGGCAACTTCAACTACCTAGACCTATACTCTCGCAAAGATTCGTACTCGTCTATGCTTTCACGCATGTCAATCTCTCGTGCCAGTGAATCTCTGGACAACGAAACGCATTTAGGCAGATCTGGCGGATTTGTCCCCAGAGCCGACCATAGAGTAGGTGGTCAGATGTGCATCATAGTCCAAGGCATGATCCAGTGCACGTCGTTGTGCGGCTGTAGCATCAGTAAGATGCACCGCAACATCATCGCCAAACTTTTGATTGATCTCTTCTAATGTCAACCTGGCTGTTTCCGGAAAGTAGAGGTAGACAACTGCCTAATATCAGTAATACATTGGAGCTGTGGATCGCGAACAACTCACCTGGAATGAAGACGATGCACCAGCATATGACAACTAAGAAATATTTCCAGCCGACTTAGCCAATCGGCGCGGTCTGCAGGAGGACAATCGTCGAAGCGAATTGACCGAAGAGGCTAAAACCAATACCGATCGACCTGATCTCTGTCGGAAAGATCTCGGAGACCCAAAGGTACATGGTGGTGTCGCAGCCTGTGCCTTGGAAGGCCAGGTATAGAAACATGAAGAAGATCCCGAACCCGTTGCCGACCTTGTTCGTAGTACCAGCATAGCTTGCAATCATGGCTGAAAGGCACCGCCTGCACTGAAGACTCCATTGGCGGTCGCGATCGTAGCTGTAGTTCGTCCAGCGTAGCCCGGCTGGCCTTGCTGCGTTAGATCGAAGTACTGATACCAGCCTGGTTGCCCGATAGTACTGCTGATGACCGAAGTGCAGTAGCCGTAGGTCAGCGATCCGAGGGCGACGAAGGCCGTTACCAGCTTGTTGTAGGTACTTGAATGTGATCCAAACGCTATCCTTAGTGCTCGAAATCTGTGATAGTGTCATTGAAGGCGTATGTTCACCTTTCGCCATTGGCCAACGCTGGTGATTACTGCGTCCAAACGTCTGGGAGAAAACTTGCACCTCTTGCACCTCTTGCACATCTTCGTCGCACCTCATAGGAGTGCAGCAAGCTACTGCAGCTTCAGCTCGAATAATAATGCGGTGCAACGGATCAACACCGCAAATGCTTGCTGTATTCTAGGGGTAGTCTCTCCACGCCAGCTTCCTTCAGCCGCAAGTCTATATATGACTGCGGCGGAGGAAGCCCAAGAAGAGTGTAGAAGGACCGAGTCGATGATGTGGAAGAGAATGTGGTGTGAGAAATGAAGTCGTTGCGATGACCCTTGGAGACCGAAACTTTCGGCCGGCAGACGGCACGCAAGTTGTCACTTCCCTCATCTGATTGGACGAAAAGAGACCCTCTATATATTTGCCTCTGCTGTAACGAATGGATAAATGGTGCCAAAATGCTTGTGATCAGGACTGATCTGGTAACGAAAATCCATTTCACGTCAGACACACGAAATGGATGCCGCCGAGCAAGGAGTTCTTCACGATCAAAGACCAGACGCGGCTCTTGGTCATCAATCACGCGAAAACAACACTCAAGAAGACGTGAAACCCCCAAAACAATCATATCACAACACCGACATCGAAGCAGGACCAAAAAAAACGACAGAATCCCCTCAACAAACCCATGAAGCCCCTCCACCGCCATTCAAAGCCCTCTCATTCCTCGACAAATTCCTCGTCCTCTGGATCCTGCTCGCAATGGCTCTAGGCATAATCCTGGGCAACCTCGTCCCATCAACCGGGCCAGCCTTACAGAGAGGCGAATTCGTCGGCGTCTCAATCCCCATAGCAATCGGTCTGCTAGTCATGATGTACCCGATCCTCTGCAAAGTGCGCTACGAAACTCTTCACCTGCTCCTCAAAGAACGCATGCTGTGGAAACAGATCGGGATTTCTTTCTGCCTGAATTGGATTCTCGCGCCGCTGTTCATGACGGGCCTCGCGTGGGCGTTTTTACCGGATCGAAGGGAATTGAGAGATGGGTTGATTTTTGTGGGTGTGGCGAGGTGTATTGCTATGGTGTTGATCTGGACGGATTTGGCGGGTGGGGATGGGGATTACTGTGCTGTGCTGGTGGCTTTGAACAGTGTCTTGCAGATTGTGTTGTTTGCACCTATGGCGGTGTTTTATGTTACGGTCGCAAGTCACGATCCTGCTCCAGGTACCGATGATGGCGGGTCAGCCCTGTACTCGGATGTGGCGACGAGTGTTGCGGCGTATCTTGGAATTCCTCTTGGAGCTGCGGTGATTACCAGGTTGGTTCTTCGGAGACTGCTGGGCGAGAGGAATTATCAACTCTATTTCATCCGCTTCATCGCGCCTTGGAGCTTGATCGGTCTGCTTTATACCATTGTGGTGCTCTTTGGATCGCAGGGACTGCATGTGGTTCAACAGATTACGAGCGTGCTGAGAGTTTGTGCTCCGCTGGTGGTCTACTTCTTGGTCATCTTCCCGCTCACAGCCTGGATGATGTGGAAGTCTGGATTCGGATACAAAGTCAGCAGTACGCAAAGCTTCACCGCCGCGAGCAACAACTTCGAATTAGCGATCGCAGTGGTGGTCTCCGTTTATGGCGCTGGCAGTCAGGAAGCACTGGCCGCTACAGTTGGACCTCTGATCGAGGTACCGGTCTTGATTGCATTGGTATATGTCATCAAATGGTGTCGCAAGCGGTGGCAGTGGAAGGATTAGCCTCCTCGTGTATAGCTCCTCTTATCGATCATTCAATCGAAGACTGCTCGATATCCGTCTCCCGCTCCAGCCTGGTCGGCAGTTCGTTCTTCCACGCCCTCAACAGCCTCATTCGATATCCCAAACCTCCTCCTCTCGATTCCTAATGTAAGGCACAGGAACATCCGCACCATACTTGACCAATCCAATCGTCCTCCCATCCCCCAGAAAAGCAAAAATATTATCGGGATCCTTATACTCAATCTCAAAATGTTCAAACCTCGGCCTCTTCATGAATTTCAAATGATGCAACATACTTCCCGGCCAAATCAACACTCTCCCATCTTTCGTATTCTCCTTATACCTAATTCACAAAATCAATTCATGTTGCAGCAGCAGCCCCCAACATAAACGGAGGTAGGTATGGTATGGCATGGGAATAACTCACCAAGACTTGCAGTCCTCACTCCAAATCGAATGCTTCGCATGCCAAGCATCCATATACGCGTTCAACTGATCCGTCACGTTCTGTTTCGGAAACATGCTCTTGATCCCATCTTCCTGCACCTTCCTCGCACACTGCATGATATATTCCGACTGCGTCTCATGAGAAGGTAAAGCGCACCCCTGACCCCAATTCCCTCGAGGTCCACTCACGACGAAATAATTCGGAAATCCGGGATGTGCGATGGATGCATAGATGTTTGGATCGGTTTGTTCTTGCATCACGCGTCCGCCGAGGCCGGTGAGACGGAAGTGTGGAAGGAATTGCACGTCGAAACCTGTGGCGCAGATGATCACGTCGACGTCAATTTCGCGTCCGGATTCCGTGGCCAGGCCGTGGGGAGTGATTTTGGATATCTCTCCCCATATCACTTCCACATTCTCCTTCGTCAAAGCTTCTAAATACCCTTCTCCCGGTGTCAGCCTTCTACAACCCGGGCTCCAATCGGGAATCAATCTCTCTTTCAAGTCATCTCGATCGCCCAGTCTCGCTCTCATCGAATTCTGTACAAAGTCCTTAAATTTCACGTTCAATTCACTCCCACGATAAAACATATCCCATCCGGCCATAAACGACTTTTCCATTCTCGTTCGATAATTTTGCAGGTATTCCGGATCTGTACGGAAACGTTGTTTCTCTCTTTCGGTGTAATGATGTTTTCCTGCGGCTGCGGGATCTTGGGCGAGAGGGTCTGCTTCGGTGTTTGTGATGTTGGTGCCGAATTGGGGGGATATGTAAGTTTTGTTTCGCATGAAGACGGAAAGTTTTGAGACGGCTGGGGCGATGGCAGAGACGATTTGGATTGAGGAGCTGCCTGTACCGATTACTGCGACGGTTTTGTTGGTTAGGTCGACATCTTCTTTGGGCCAATTCGCGGAGTGGACGAGATTGCCTTGGAAGGAGTGGAGACCTTGGATTGCTGGCCATTTCCACTTTGACAGGACGCCGGCGCCGTTGATCAGGATGTTGCAGGTATCAAAGAAGGTTTTGTTGGTTCTGCGGTCTTTTAGTTCGACGTTCCAGATTCCTTTCAGATCGTCCCATTCGGCACTGATGACTTCGGTGTTTGTCACGACGTATGGTTCTAGATGATTTTCGTGGAAGAATTTCAAGAAGTACTCTTGGATCTCGGGAGCATAGGCATAATAGCCGCTCCAGTCTGGATTGGGATAGAACGGGAAAGTGTACGTATGTGCTGGGATATCGCAAGCACATCTGTGATACGGGCATGGCCATGTCCATCAGCGAGGATGCTTTGGATGCAGAACATTTTCATACATGTAGGTGGTCTTACCCAGGATACCTATTCTCATACCAAGTCCCTCCCACACCGTCGTTCTTCTCATAACAGACCAGCTCATAGTTCGTCAACATCTTCCGTGCTTTATATGCGCATAGCATGCCGGCAGCACCCATTCCCACGTGGATGATTCGGATCCTTTGTGGCTCGCATTGTGGATGGTCAGGCACCTGAATGCCCGGGTCCTGAACGTGAGGCATACTTTGACAGACTCGGGTTCGCTGACGATGATTTTTAGATGCGTAGCAGTCTCTGGGTCGTGAATGGTGATGTGGACGGATGTGCAGTAAATGAAGAACGCATGAAGTTCATTTAGGCACTCGGAAACTTCTCCATTGCGACCTTGACATTCATGCCTTGCTGTTAATAAACGATAAGCGCCTTGTCGCAGGCCCCGCCTATGTCCAAATTTTTCAACCTCGGACAAGAACACGATTTGTTGTTCGAACGAGCGTTTGAGTGTGGCAAGTGGAGTAGAGTCGCGTGGGCTGACATGTGTCCGCGCTGGCCGTGTTGGCGGGGCTCTTGTGAATCGGCGCTCTATAGCATGCAGTGACCTCTGAGCATTGGAGTCTGATCATACAAAAGTGAATAAAGCGTCATATCTCACTCCACATTCAAGCAATGCTTTGATAATGCCGTGCGCTTCTTCAGGATGCTTACAGCCAACCACACAGCATCAGGCCGGGATTGTTGCCCATGCACCTGAAGATCCTAATCAGGCACTGTTGCCGTCTTCTCCTCTGGTACTAGCTCTCGCAGCTGTACTCGCCGTGGCAATACTTGCGGTCCTCATCGTAGTCTTGTCCTTCTCTGGTCCTGGCTTTGCTCGGCGTCTCTTAGCCGGAGTATACACATCGTTAAAGTTCATGGCGATCGCTAAAAATCGCATGTCGCTATCGGGTTGGTACGCCAAGTCTCCAAGCAGTATATTGACTTTGCTCTTGAACTCCGCTTCGAGACTGTTCAATCGTTGTCGAAGTGCCGCTAGCATATTCCGTTCGCCTTCGAGACCCCCTTGCAGCGGCAATAAAGGCGGGATAGGAGAATCGGTCTCACGCTCGCGTAGTCTGGATCGCGTGGAGCTGGAGCTGGGGAAGAGCGGTGATTGTTGCGCTGTATCCTCGTCGGCCTCAGTAATACCCCATCTTCCTGCTCTGGTACGTGTCTCGATACGAGCGGCCAGATCCTGACGCCGAGTAAACTCGGCCACGCTGTAAGAGTATAGGCTGTCCAACGAGTCGCGATATGCGAGCATCAATTTGAACAGTTCATGCAACTGTGTCGTGAAATCGAGACCGACCATGCCCGAGGCACCTAGCAGTCCCTTCCGCGTAATATTGCGGAGATACTCTGCGTGGGCGTCGATGAGTGTGTCCAGCGTGGCATCCGGCTTGCGAATGTTCTTTTGCAGATCTGCCCATCCTTTCTCGATCACCTCGAAGAGGACGTAGTATTGCAATTGATCAATGAAATGAATCATCTCTGCAAGCCGACCCCTTGCGACCTTCCAGTCGGCTCCGAGTTTATCGCCCACCGCGCCCAAAACGCCTCGAGCACCCGTCTGTAGTCGCCGCCAAGTTGACGAAAGGGCGAACTCAACGCGCTTGACACGCCAGAGGAAGTTGAACACCTTGAGATACTGCCTGCCTGCCCATGGCGTGACAATAACGTCTAAAGGAGCATCAACGCGATACTCGAGAGTGAAAACGTCCCAGCCTATTTCGCCGTGGCTCAGCTCCAACATGCGAGCGTCTAACCTCCTAAGTACATCGGCGCTATCGTGCTGGGCGTTTGAGTTGCGAATGGCGTGCTCTAGTTGCGCTGTCAAGGTATGTCGATATTGGCTGTTCGCCGGTCTATCCAGATTTTGCGCCAAGGATTCCATGAGCAAGGCTATGAAGTCACCTTGGCCCAGCAACAGATATTTCTTCATGGCGCGAAGATGTGACGACAGTGCAAATTTCGACTCGAGGAGTGTCATCAGACGCGCCATGACAGTTTTGTAAGCCTCGTCAATGCTAGAAGATAATGTTGCCGTGTCGCCATATTTCAGCTCTCGCGTCGCGGATTTGCTGTACGACTCCACCCAAGCGCTGTCTCCACAGGCATAGCGGATGAAGTTCAAGGATTTGCCTATCAGATAGACTCGCGTTGCAAAATCTGCCGCAGTGATCGATGGTATCATGTTCTCTTGCACGCGATATTTGTCTTGCCAGACACTAGTTGCACCGCCGTCTTCGTAGTCGTGGTTCTCAATGACGAAAAACTCCTTGTGAGGGTCTTCCAATTCGCCATTGTAAATCCAAGCTTGCAGCATGTGGTAGAATGGCCTCGTAATCTGCGGAAGCAGTCTTTCTGCGAAACTGTGGACAAAAGGATCTCCATGTTGCGATGAGAAGTTGTGAATGAGTGTGATCAGCTCGCCGCCCTTCTTGCCTCGCACAGCTTCAACCATCATACTCATGAGCCGCAGACCAAGAGTCGCCTCTCGAGTCCAGACCACACATCGCTTGAGTGTCACGCCTGCCTTGCCCAAGCCACGATCGGGCGCGTTCTCGTCTAGTTGCGCGAGCGCTCGTCGTATTTGACCCTCCAAGGTCGCGACGAGGCTCAAGTAGGAACGTAATTCCTGTCCAATGGCCGAACGCAGACTTTGACCAACAAGACCTCCTTCCTGCGACTCTATAAATTCTGCCAACGACTTGTAAAGCAGAGAAGGTTCGGCAAGCTGGTGGAGAAGGGCTATAATTGGCACAGGCAGAGTGGTGGGAAGCTGCAAAGACTTCTTGTCGGCGAAGGGCAAGTGCGTCGATGACAAGCCTTGCAAGGTGAAGGGCAGATCTCGCAAGAGAGCAGACTCCGCGGGCTCGAGACCGTCCATTGCTTTCCTAGGCTGAGAATTCGGTACAGGAGCAGAAGCCACTTGTGTCTGTTGGGGGCGCGGTCTTGTCGGCACAGGCTTCTCTCTATCTCTCGTTGGCGTCCGAGTGCTTGTGCTGTCTGTCGGGACCCTAGGGAGACCATTTCTAGCAAACGCCTCGTCGAAGACTTCATTCTTCTCCTCGTAGAGCTCGGCTTCGCTATCCTGCCGTTGGATCGACTGATCTACCTGCAGCATGCCTTCCTCCTGTCCATGCTCATCATGCCCATGTCCATACCCGTTGGTCTGTTCGCCTTCACTCACTTTCAGCAAGAAGTAGAGGATTTGCCATTTGTTATTCAGCACTGGCTGCGCAAGCAATCGCGAATACAGGTTACTGAACGCAGCCGCCTTCTCAGGACTTGCGTTTTCGCGCAGTAGCTTGGCTCTTATCAAGTCCGCCGCCTGGGGCACGTCGTCGGCGGGTAGCTGGTTAGTCGGCGCGCTCGAGAGGATTTCAGTCGTTGCGGTGTTTGCGTCTTCCCATCTTTGGTCGGCGCGTTCTTCAGCTTCGCCGGGTTGCTGTGCGGGCACGAGCCGTTCTAGCAATGACTGAATTGCACTTTCGATGCGCTCTTCTTGCGACTTCGACATTGTGCTCTTTTCGCATTCTGGAAATATTGACTGTTGCAATCGGAGGGTCTGGCCACTCAGGCGACGCGAATGTTTCGAGCGTTGTTTTGAGAACGCGCGCCTGCTGCGGGGCAAGTGGACTCGAGCATGTGAAACACGAATTGGGAAGACTTCCAGTAGACCAATAAGATATTGGAAGTGTGCGAGGATGTTCATGTACAATGGTGGATTTGAATATGAATTATTTTGCTTTGGCTCACTCATCATATCGTAGCATGTGCCTGAGATCCTGTCCAGACACTTCGTCTCCCTCCCAGGAAATGCCACGTAGTCCACCCATTTCTTCTGTGGTGACGCCGAACTCCCATCAGTCGTAACGAAATTTCCGCGTCGGCGGCCGCATGTCAAAGCTAATACACAAGTGTCATGTACAGTTCAAACTACAAATAGTCCATGCTCCAACGCTTGGCTAGCCTGACCAAGGTCTCTGCGGATGACCATGGCTGCCAACCTGCGATGAGTCGGACATGTTCAAGTATCTCGAAGGCGACTCTATGCTCGCTGCAACGCCATAATTGGAACGGTCAAGGGTGTCAGAGGGCTCCTAGCTGCCTTTTGTGTCAGCGAGGTCTCCAGCGATGCCTGCGAGACAAGATCCTGTTACCTCCTCTGCAGCTGACCCTGAGGCATCTGTCCTTGCTGTGCCATACCTGGGCCGCCCTGGCCCATCATTCCATACGGGTTGGCGTAATGCTGAGTATCGCCGGCTATTTGTTGCATGGCCATACCTGAGATACCCTGTGCTTGTGATACTGGGCAATCCTTATGCGCCAGTAGCAATGTCTTGAGGCCGACTATTTCCTCACGAAGCTGAGTGACAGTTGCGGCCAGTGCGTCGTTCTCTGTGCTGAAGATCTCGACCTTCTGCTGCAAGTTTGCCAACCACTGCTTCTTGCGTTGCCGACACTTCAAGGCGGCGACACTGTCGTGCGTTAGCGGAGGTAAGCTTCAGGAACAGCAACTAGTACATACCGATTTCGCTCAAGGAAATTCTTGCGCTTCTCCTCATCGGTCATCTTCTTGCCTTTATCATCCAGATTTTCGTCGTCGCCTTCGGGACTACCTTCCATATCATCAGGTTCTTCCGACATGGCACTGGCACCACGACCCTTCTTGCTCGCAGGTCCTTTGGCAGGTGTCTCTTCGGCTTTCCTCTTGCCATTCGCGGCCTTTCCGGCAGCGCCCTTCTTGCCGCGTGTGTTGCGAGAGTTGGACTTGGTATCTTCCTCAGAGTACTGGTCGACTCCTTCTGTGCTACCGGAGATATTGCTGCCGATGCTTGCTTTGTTTCCGCCACGGTTGTCTTGTACGGTCTGCTGGTAGCCTGGTTGCTGCGGTGCCATGGTATAACTCTGCGCATTCCGCTGCTGACCACCAGCCTGTGCCAGCATAAAGAGACCGTTGGCAGCCTCGTTACTTTGATGTGATCCGAACGGATCTTGGTTGTCTTGTTGTGCACTCGCATTCGGGTTGTACGGCTTGCTGTCGAGGTCGGGCTGGATGTTGGGATTTTGTTGCGGCTGGCTTGTTGCAGGATGTGAGCCAATGTAGCTATTGGCCTGTGTCTGCGCTCGAGCTGTCATTGCCGTGCGATGGAAGTCCAGAGTACCGGGCGTGGCTCCTCCACTCTGCAGTTGATTGTACAATGCTTGAGAATTGGGCGATGGCTGCGGGAACATGGACCCGCCACCGCCAGGCGTCAAGCCAGTGCGAAGGGACGACTCGTTGGGAGTCGGGAAGCTTCCAGCAAAGTGGTGATCGCTGTTGAAATAGTCGTTCGATCCAGTTGGGCCGGTGAGCATAGCAGGACTCAATGGACCTTGACGAAGAGAACCGGGCCAGCCGGGTGTGTTGCCAGGTAAAAGCGACGCTGGCGACGTAAGGCTAGTTACACCTGGTAACTGCGTCTTGCCCGGTGTCTCGGCAGGGTTGCCAAAGGCGTTCTCAAATGGATTCGGCTCTTTCGAGAGGTGACTGGTATTTCCAAAGTAGTCGCCGTCCCCGTTCTGCGTGGGTTTTGGTGGTGGAGCGAGGGGCGCATTGGTGGGTGCGGCGTTGACCTCCTTGTGATCGGCGTCGTCTGGTTGCTTGATAGTCGGGACAGACGTTTCTGTTATCCAGTTAGTCATGCGTGGTCGCACTGGGCATGTTGTCGCAACGAGCAGTGACGACGAACCTGGCTTCGCCTCTCCTTCCTTCTTCACTGAATCTAGTGTGCAGTCAGCAATGACGCTTTGCGCGTTAATGCGATCGACTGCGACAGGAGGCATGCCATGATTGCGATGGGAAGCGCGAGAAGGTAGACGATAAGGGCATGGCATGGCATGGCATGGCCGGTCGCAAAGCGACAGCGGAGATGAGTGGACGGCGACATACCTGAATTCTGCAGCGACGTGCGATTCGACCGCGGCGATGCTGTCTGACTCTTGCTGTTGGCATTGAGATGCGGTGAATTGGTAGCGGAGGAGCGTGTTGCAATCGAGGTAGCCATTGCGCCTACGTCACTGGTGATGATGATGATGATGATGTATCTGGGCTCGGCGTGATCGTCTGTTTTGGACTCTCCTTCCTCTCCACCACACTACTCGAACGTGCACAATGTTCCTCTTCTCTACCAGAATGTGTCAGCAATACGATGCACACCACAACACGCAAGCAACGATGCTGGCGACCCGATGCGCCTGCACAGGTCGATGCATTGCGATGCGATGCGGTCAAGGCAAGCGAGCACCTCTGCAGCATGCGACTGCGAGTGGCGACGCATCGCATTGTCGCACGCCGAGCAGCAACGTGCCAACGTGTAAGCACGGCGGCAGCGATTCATTGCAGGACGAGTGTGTGGCTCTCGAATGGAAGACAACGTACCTTGGACCGGAGTCGTCGAGTCTCGTGATGGAATATCAGGCCTGTCGATGGCCTTCGCCTCTGGTGCTGCTTGTGCGTGACGCAATGTCCGATTCAAACCAGGAGGCGCGTCGATGATGCTGCGCTTTCCGCGAAACACCGACTCCAATGGTAATGATTGAGTGAGTGCCAAAAGATTGACCAGTCTTCGATATTGCTCCTCTGGTACGACGGCAACGTGACCGCGCACGCGAAACACCGTCTGCGCTGTGTAGAAAGGCAGGTGTGCTATGACGAAGGAAAGAGCGACCGACGTCATGCGAGGAGGTCTCGCGCTTTTGAGTCTGCCGCGCTGACAAAATTCGTCTGGGCAAGCGTGGGAGCACGGGCCAATTCTTGCCAGCTCGGCACTGGCACGGACGAGACGCGTCCGCTGCACCTCACTCGCCCGTCATTATTTCTTTTTTCTCCATCCCATCTCTTCTCAACAAGCATGAGCGATCGCGTGCTGGGCTTCGTTCCCTCTTTGTCTGCGTGCAAGGTGGCTGATCCTTTGCTGTCCGGACACGCCGGCACGCGACTCCTCAAAGCTTCGAACTTTTGTCACGTGATGCTCGGCATCAGCAGCGCCACCGCTCGCGATCGATCGCCATCGGATCTCGGTCTGAGCAGCACTCGCACTGCCGTCTAGGCGCCGCGTGTTTCTGCCTTAGCTCGCTCTCACAAATCCCACCAGAATTTCTCTCTCTCGCCCGATGGGAAGCAATCACAGTGTTCGCGCACGAGAGTAGTCGATATGCTATCCTTGCAAAACTACGACATTGATAGCATGGATGCGAAGGAGTGTTATGTCATCATCACACATTCATCCTGGCTCGCCGAAATTGTACCGACGAAATGGAAGCAAAGTTCTAGTCTAATCATGCACTCCGGAGACAGCTCCTCATAACTCAGCTTCACCACCACGGAACATCGAGGCATTAGTACTGCTCTGAGCGTCTGATCAGTCTCGTACAGAGACTACCTTGCAGCTCGTAGGCCGAGAGACCAGATGCAGGTTCTCCAAGCTCTTTCGAGCACTGCTTCTCGGCAAAGCGCAACAGGAGGGCACAACAAGTGGGCACTATTTGCCGGAAGCGCTTTGGGCGAAATGATTATCTGTCACGGCAATGCCTGTACCTCAAGATCAACAGGTATGTGAGATGATGGCATATTTTATGAGGCCTCACGAAAGTCGCGGCCTCTACTGCCATTTTAATCGACGCCATAGTTCTCCACAAGAAGGCAAAGCTGTAGACAAACAATTCATGTTGAAAGACTCTTCATCACCTCACTGCATGCGGAAGTGTGAGAGGTTGTTTGTTATATGATGATATGTTAAGCCTCTCACACTGCTACTTAGACTTAGATCTGTATCTCACAAGTCTATCATTTCATCAGGTGTCTGTGCATTTGCATGTGCTGATTGTTGGCGCGGGGCATGCCGAATTCGGACCACCAAGAGACGTCACTGCCCAACTTTTAATGATCAACACTCGACTCACGAAGACTCGACGTTTTCCAACCGAACGGGGTCCGCACCGGACTTGATTTTGGAAAATCAACGGTGCTTCATCATGGCGAAGGGAGGCGGCGAGAACAGCAAGAAGGCACAAGGCCAGGCCAGAAAGGCTGAAGCGGCGCAAAGCAAGAAAGATGCTGAGAACGCAAAGAAGGCAGCTGAAGAGGCCAAGAAGTGGGACAAAGGCGCAAAGGACAACAGCAAAGCGTATGTATGATCTGAGCACTGTCAAAGCTGCGGCGCAAGAGGACAAGAGCTGACAACATGCACACAGAGACGCTGCAGCAGCGAAAGCAGCAGAAGCCGCTCGAAAGAAGGCAGAGAAAGATGCACTCTTGAAGGAGGAAGAAGCCTCGCTCCCTAGCAAAGGCGGAAAAGGCAAAGCCGCACCAGCGAAGAAATCCAGAGGCCTCGATCTCTCGGGCCTCGATGCACCATCTTCTAAGAAAGAGCTCGCACTCAATGCGACTGGTATCGATAACGCTCTTGACGCGTTCTCCCTCGTAACCGACAACAAGGATAAGATCGATCGTCATCCAGAGCGGAGATTCAAGGCTGCATATGCGGCGTATGAGGAAAGAAGGCTGGACGAGATGAAGGATGAGAAGGGTCTCAGGCGGCAGCAGAAAATTGATCAGATCCGCAAAGAGTTTGAGAAGCATCCGGACAATCCGTTCAACCAGGTTGCTGGGACGTATAACATGTCGAAGGAGGAGATGAATGAGCTGAGAGATGGCGAGAAGGCTAAGAAGGAGGCTATGCTTACTGGGCAATGAGCATGGACGTTGATGTCGGATTTTGTGTTGCAGCGAGCACGGCGTCTTCATGAATGGCGCGAAGCTTTCGCACAGGAATCGAGCGATAGTGCTACGGACATGCAATTCGTCATGCTTGCGATGAGATCAGGTCACTTTCTCACCAGGCACGCTCGTCACGAACGAGGGTACGTACGACTGAATGGAATGGAAAGGGCACGGCCGACCTCGGAGAAACTTCTGCGAAAGTCGACAGGCGTTCAGCGGCAATTCCAAGGTCGATCTTCGTCTCATTCACCCGAAAGACTCTTCCACGAGAGAATCATCCGCACCAGGCTCAGCAGTTCCCAATCTCAACCCCTCAATCTCTCTTCACTCAAGACACTGAATCTCCTCCTCTCCATCTCAACCTGCTTCTCACATTCTCCAATCTCCTCCTCCAAAATTCGCATTCTTTCTCCCTCAGAATTCAGCCTAATCCCGCAGCCCGTCAAGCTCATCTCTAAGCTTAAGATTCTCGAACCGCCCAGCCTCCCATTGTCTCTCTGCTGATCATCTCGTCGGCGAAAATCCTACCTCGAAGACATTGTCACCTCTTAATACAGCAAATTCTTCTGCGACGTTATCGTCACTCGGTATGCAGTCGATAGGTGGTGACTTGTCAAGACGACGCTGTCATCATCAAGCTTTTCAAGATCTTCAATGCCCGGCTAAACGTTCCTTGAGAGAGAGGCCTCTGACGAGAGGCTTCACTTCGGCCTATGTAGCTCGGAGGCGGTGTTTAGGCTTGCGTTTTTTTTTGTGACTCTAGAGTATGAATTTTGGCTTCTAAGGTAGATCTATGAATTTTTTTTTTCTGAAAGAGAACGAGTGAGGGAGGTACTCTGGAGCGTGATGCATGCAGGTTCTTGATGTGCTCGAATTTTTCTCCCCCTGGGCTTTTGGTGTTGAGAATTTTTGTTGACTTGTTCGTCGAGGTTCTTGGTTGCGGTGTGTTGTACATGTAGTAGGTCCATTGGGCGCGGCGCAGATGTAAGGTAGTGTAAGAAGGATACTGAGGGGAGCGGTTTATACATGTTTTTTTTTTGGCTTTTGCTTTTGTTTGTTGATATTTATCAGCAGCGAGAGTTTTCTGGATCTCACTTGTGCCGCTCCGCGAAAGCTGGGTCTGTCTGCCAGGCAACCGGCCCAGTCGTAAATTAGCAGATGGGGCTGTGTGACCGAGGGATGGGTAAGGTGGAAAGATATGAGTCTTCGCCAGGCTCACTGCATACATACTTTGTACGCTCCGCGGGAAATCGTGTGATGCCGCACGCTGTCTGCGAGGTGATGAGCTGGGTCATGGATGAGGAGGTGGAGTGGCATAGCGTGGTGATAAGAGAAAGGGAAACATGTTCTTGGCCCATTCACTGCCTACCTCAGAGTATTCATGATTCTTGAGAGCTCATCAATGTTGAGATCTGAACTCTTCGCTTCAACTCGCCCTCCTGACTACGTGTACAGTCGTCATATTGTCAGTCATTCATGTCATATAGTACATACATACCGCCAAAATTCAATGCGTTTCTCTTCTACATCGCATGACTCTCTCCAAAACTTTTACATTTCTCATATACACCACCAGACAAAAGGCTGCAATTACTCGTCCACCTCTTCTTGCACGACCTTCAGCCTCTCACCCTTCCTCGACAAGGATGAAGAGCTCTTCTGCGCCGCAAGCCATCGGTCAAGCGCAGACGCAGTGCTACCAGAAAAGCAAACCGTCAGCGTTCCACAACAGCAAATACACATGCGGGTTGCCTGCCTACTTACTTCTCATCAGGCAAAGAAGTCGCAATCGCACTCTCAAGCGGGCTTGGATCTGCAGACGGCCGGTGGCGTGGGGATGAAAGCTATTGCAAATTAATCAATATATACTACCGTTATCATCCTGTCTGTTGTACAGGCTCATGATGCTGTCGATGGTGTTTCGTATAGGGATGCGTACCTGGACTAGAGGGCTTGCCTGGGCCAAGCTCACCTCTTCTCCGCTGTAAGTGGATACCCAATCATCTTCTTCTTCAAACTCTGTTTCGCACATGCTGGGGATATCCGCTCTCTTGGAAGCGTTGCTGGAATGTAACTGTGATCCTGACTGTACTGTTGACATAGATGTTGAAGATGGTTTGGGGCTCGTAGGTTGTGGTTGAGATAGATCGACGTCGGATCTCGCTGCGTCGTGGGACATGCCGTAGAGAGGGTGTGGAGGCGCATTATCTTTTGGCACTTTGCCGTTGGCCCCAAGCTCGGGCACACCCCGAGGAGGCCGTGGGAAGGCATATCGTGATCGGATGGAGGGCAATGCTGTGGTGGCGTCTGGACTGGGAGGATGCTCGGCTGGGAGCTCAATCGGTTGACAGGGAGATGCAACTGCTGATACCCCATGCTTTGCGAGCTCCGCCGGTGAGTACATTTCGGGATGCTGTGCCATATGTTGGTTTCCAATGTACGTCCAGAACCTGTTGGTCCTTTGCTTTATGCTGGAACCGTTCCCGTTCTGATGTTGGGCAATGAGTTCTGCGAGAGCCATTTTCGAAACATTGTTCTTCTCCGTTTGTGCATCAGGCCACTGCTCTTCGCCACTGCTTCTGTTGTTAAGCAGTGGTGTTCCATTCAATGAGATAGAATCCGCGTCTGAAGACTTGAGGTTCCTGAACGCCGGGTTTCGCAACTGACTCTCGGAACTGCTTCTAACTGGTTTGCGGGAGTTGGGCACCTTGGGTTCTCCCAGGATGATTCTTGGGAACCCGCTGATGGGGAAGCCATCGGGCTCAAGTCCGTCATGCTTTGAAAGGAACAGGTTGATTGTGGTGGCCTTGCTCTCGTTCCGTAGAGGAATGTATACGTTCGGTAGCCCGAAGACGGAGTTCTCGATCATGCCCTTGATGATGGGCTCAGTCAGCGTGAACTTGAAGCAGAAGTCAGACTGGTCGACGTCAGGTTTGACAAGAAAGTACGGCTCGAAACCCTCGACTCGTTTCTCATCTAGAATGCGACCCAATGCGGAAATCTCCGTGCCACCATCCTCAAATCGGCAATGTATCGCTCCTGTGCATATTTGTTCGCTCTTCTCTGCAGTCGCTTTGGACTGCAGCTCGAGGTAGAACGACGATGCAACCAGTCTGTGAGCAACGTTTCGAAGCGCTGCTTGTCGATGGGCTGTCTGGAGGCGCTTCCTCACGTTGACCTGAAGTGACAAAAGATCTGACTTGCCGTCAGCCGCCGGTGGTTCTCGGTCGAGATCTGGGTTGAATCGGATGAATCGTCGACCTCTAGCTTCTGCTCTGTCTCGTACAACGTGATGTCTGAATTGTTGCCACGCAAGCTCAGCATCAAGGACATCATCGGTGCGCTTTGCTCGCCATCTGCCAGACGCTTTCTTGTTGGGCGATTGGGGAGGCGCTGCAGGCACTGCTGCAATAGCTGCAGCCTTTTGGCGATCGGACAGTTTGTGTAGAACGGTGATTCTGTTCTGGCCCGTTCCCAGGCTCAGGAACATATCTGGCTCTCCAGCATCCGGCCAGATAAGCCTCCGCTCTCTGTCGGCAATGAAAGCAGGGTTTGGACTGCGAAGTCCGCCGTCCAGATATGTCTTGCCATGGAACACGAAAGGCTTGAAAAGTGTTGGGCTCGACAAGGAGGCAGCAATTGCTTCATACGTTTTGAGCTCCATCTCAGGGTTGTGCGGTCGCTCAAAGGCATACGCTGGCTTGAGATCTTCAGGTCTCCTGTAGCTGGCAAGCAATATCGTTTCCTGGCCGGTAGCACTTGTCGACGTCAGCGCGACTCGTGTGTTGTTCCGCAGCTTCTCGTTGGAACCAAATAGGTCATCATCGTCAGTGAAGGCTGTCTTCAGGGCTGAGTGCAGAGGCTTTGTCTTGAACTTCGGCCCACTCCCCAAGACCTGTGCGATCTGATTGATGATGGGCACACCTGCAAGTCTCGGAGTGAAGGCGTGATCGCAAAGTGCAGCGAACATGTCGATGATCGAATCAATTGTCCTGTTGCGCAATGACAGCGCTACCGCGATTAGACCGCCTGTACCTGAGCCCATCATGAGATCGAAGAATGATTGGACAGGGAGATGACCACCCAGAGCCTGTTCGATGGCTCTGAGCACCTCGAGCTGAACGATTCCACGAATGCCGCCCCCGTCAAGAGACAGGATGCGAACGCTGGCGCCCGCAGGCTTGAACTTGATCACTGTGGGCTTTGCCCAATTGGTCGCCTCTCGATGAAGTGGACAGCAGGACACTTGAACCGAGGACTTCGATTGCTTTCCGTAAGCCTTGATGCAAGCAGTGCAAAGGACGTGACCACAGGCAAGCGGATGCTCGGGCACATCCATCAAGCAGCAGAAGCAAGTTGCGTGAGAACACATCGAAGATGCAGGTCCGACTGCTTCGAAAAACTGGTTCAAGTACTCGATGTGTAGGTCTAGTGCAATGCGTTCCTCGGGTATAGCTTGCGCATCCACGCTGTGTGAAGCCTGCTCGAGCTCGTACTGGAAGTCTCGATGGATATTGCCAATAGCCGCTCGCAACTGTGCCTTCCACTGCGGTAGAAAAGTTGAGTCGAAGGCGGCCTGATAGTCTCCCGCAGCGATGATGCCGGCCTCGTCTTGGTGCCCTTTCGGCTGATGGCGTGCCTTCACGAGCATGCACTGCCTTGTGCCATCAGCAGAGATGAACGAGCAAGGATAGTGAAGTTCCAGGTATTCTCCCATCGCCCAGTCGAAGAATTTCTCATAGTTTGAGAAAAGCTCGTCGACCCTACCTTTTCGGAAGCGAGCACAATCCAGAAGCACGCACGAAGCCAGCATAACACTCATCTTCTCGAAAATCCATGAGATCCGGCCGTGTTGATGATTTGGTTGCTGGGAGCTGATAGTGGTGCAGAGTTGTAGGATGTGCCCGCCGAAGTCGTTTGGGATCGGGTTTCGCAATAGGGATATTCGCATGAAATTGAATGGTATGTCCAAATGCTTCGTGAAGTGATCGAAGCCACTCTGAAGATACGTGTTGAGTTCATCAGCATTCGTTAGCATTCGCGCTCTGCGCTTATTGCGGAAAGACTCTTCGCAGTTGGACTTGATAATCTGCTGCAGCTTCCCGACCTGTTCATCAATCGTGGTATATCGTGGTTTGCTAGGTATGCGAACGACTTTGAACGAGCTGTAGTATCGCAGAATGAGGTCCTCTACGGAGTAGATATGTTTGCCTAAGCTCCGCCAGTGCTCGGCCAGCTCTCGAAATCGAGGTACGCCCTCAACATAATCCAACGCTCCTTTGACCGAAGACAATAAGCTTTGCGTCGCATAGTTGACGTCCCATGCCTTGTCGTCGACACCAGGATCCGTTCCGTTGAGAGCGACAATGCAATGAGGTAGGGCGGGTTGATTGATCGACTTTTCCAAAGAGCTCGCGCCCCAGTCCAGGAGCTTCGTCAAGACTGCGGATTGGAAAGTCTTCGGGTTACGGAGAACGAATACCACGCAGTCAGAGAATGTGTAGAGCAGGCGTGGGTACAACCTAGTGACGGCGTACTCGCGCTGACGAGCCTCCTCGGTGTTGGCCCATTCGATGGGTCGCGAATAGACGTTTCCAGGGCGTGGCGCATCTGGCTCAGGATTGGTTCGCCGCCTTGCACGGGCTCCAAGTGGCGTACGCTCGCCTCCCTCGAATCCTTCGCAGTCTGCGTAGAGGATTGGTAGTTGCTCTGCATGTGTCGCTGGATCTGCATAGAGATGGACATCTCCCGAAGTCGGCAGAGTATCGTTGACTACACTACCGACCACGGGCGAGGGAAACATGCTCGGATTCTCCGGGTTGGCATTCTGAGAGTCGTGGTTGATCAGCATTTTGATCAATGTTGACTTTCCCGCATTGGTGACTCCGATAAAAGACACAAGCTGCGGATAGCGGTTGGAAGCACTTTCGATGGGAGAGATGCTCGCCATGAGCGTCGCATATCGGCCATAGTCCTCGAAGTTCGGTCTTCCAGTGAGATCTCTGGCAACGCCAAACCATTTTGTTGATTCGTCATCTTCGTGAAGCTTTTGAATCTCGTCGGGATCCCTGGTCGGGTTCAGAATGGCTCTCAGTCGCTTGACAACATGGGGGTCTGTCTTCTCATGAGGCACGCCATCTCTGCCTTTCTTCCTGGGTTTGTGTGGACCTTGACGTCCCCAGCAGTCGCTGAGAGCTACATCAGTACTGTGCCGGGGTTCACATGCACCAAGTCTCAGCATACCTGCAGTAGGAGCTGTCGCAGTCGACGCAGTGCCATACCGGGCGCTGTGGACCATGACAGCGATCGTCTTCGCATTCCTCGGAGGGCTCGTCGTCCTGGTCACTGCTGCAAGACGTGTCGCTGTCGTCGTCGCGGTATTTCGACGCTGTGGTCATAGTGCTCGCTCTCGCAGAGTCGTCTGGAAGGGGCTCATTCGGGCTTCTCCGCCAGATGCTGGCGCTGAAGCGCCGCGTGTCTTCGCACACCCGACACCAACGACGTGTGTAATAAGTTATGCGAGGACTAATAATGAGGGAGAAGATTTGAGAAGCTGGAGGCGTCCGTGCACAGGCGGTGCTGCGATGATGCCCGTTCGGCCTGGTTTCAACCTCTTATAAACTCTGCCTTCACCCTCTCTCCCGCGCTACTATGGATTCAAAGTCGCTTGTCAGTACGGCCCGCAGAGCCGCCTCCTCCGCAGATTGAGCTGGATAGGGGTATTTGTATATAGAAACACGCCAATTGTCCCGTCTATCGTGCTTAACTAGAGGATAATCGTCTATTCGAGCCTCGTACGCGCATTTCTATCGATTTCCACCAAATTCCAGCAATAATAGCGACTAGGTCGACTCGTAGTAATGCTAGTGTGCCTCTAGCGCGATTAGACGACGAGTTAACCGCCTCTGCTAAGTTAAAGAAGAAGGTGTTACAGTCTCTCTAGAAGCCTATTAGTCCGCCGCTAATAAGACGAAGACCTAACTCGACTTAGCAGGCAAAGAGTAGCTCTAAGAGTAGGTCTAGCGCCGGCAAGAAGAGCAAGAAGACTGCCGCAATAGAGCCTAATCCAATCGAGGGCCCCTCGGAAACATAAAGCAAGGAGACCGTAGTACCGCCGGCAGAGGATAACAGTAACGTTATACCTAGCAAAACAGCTGTTTCTTCCTCCGCCTCTATTACTACCTCCTCTTCCTTTAATACGGCGTAGGAGGCTACTACTGCTGCTAGTAGCGTATCCGCTCTTACCGCCGGTAATATTCCTGTTACTGCTCCTAGCTCTTTTAACTCTAATAATAAGCCTAAGATCTTCTACTATACTAGACAATAGACTGTGTTTAATCCGGCTAAGAAGGGTACCGCTCGGTCGCTTACTACGAAGGCAGTAAGCTTCCTTACTACGAGAGACAAAGAGGCATAGGATGGACATACGTAGGCGGCGAAGTTTAGCTAGTTAAATAGCTATTAGCGGCCTTATCGTGTTATAATACGCGCTAGCGCGGACGGCTCGAAGAATGCGTTTGTTAGCGACTAGTACTAAGTAGGCGACGATATCGACGGCGACTTCGTTTATCGATAAGCTCTCGACTGTACGATTAACCTAGTTAAAGCAGGTCGGAAGAAGCCCTTTATTAGTCTCGATTTCTATATAAAGCCTAAGCAACTAGTAGTAGCTAGAAGCCGAGGCAAAGTTAGTAGTAGTAGTAAGAAGTTAAAGAAGAATCCGGACAGCGTTTAAATAAGGAATACTAGCGCTATTATTGCTAAGATTGAGTTAATTAGACGACTAGACTATAAGATATTCAATGAGTGGCTCTATAGCCGCAAGGACTATCCGCAATTTAAGAAGGCAGGCGAGTCTGCTTACTAGCGTAACCGCAGTATAAAGGAAGTTAGCGAGAATCACTTCCCCTAGTACGAAGCCGCCCTCGTAGAGATTTCTAAGGCTATTTAGAAGGGCGAATATATCTAGAATAAGGATAGCTCTTAGCTAGACAGGCTTCTATTAAGGATTGAGATTATGTTAATCTCTCGCAAATTCTAGCTAAAGTATCAAAAAGACACAGTCAAGCGTATACGCTACGCTAGCGAGTCTGACTCCCCTAGAGGTAGAGGTATAGGTAGAAGCGGAATAGCGAAGCTATTCGGGGAGGTTCTCGGCGGAATGCTATACTACTAGAACAACGGCACTAGTGTTATTCCTAGCACTCTATCGAAGACTCCTATCCGTACTCTTGCTAGATACCGCTCTAGCTATAAGGCGCCGTTTAAAGTGCCGTCGGCGGCGAGGTTTCGACTAACTAAGGACTCGACGAAGGAATTTTTCGACTAGGCTAGCTTATAGCCGGCTTTCGCGGAAACAGACTCTCTACGCGCCTATATCGGGGTTTTCGTAGGCATAGGCTAGCACCTCGACAATATCGCTAATATAGACAAGTCTGACTAGCCTAATAAGCTAAAGGAATGGACTAGAATAAGGTTACGTTTAAAAGAAGGTATACGAGAATAGCTAGTAAAGAGGGAAGATAAGATTATCGCCGCGGAAGTAGCCGCTACTAAGGAGGGCGAGACCTAGTCGAATTTAGGCCTTCCTTTAGGCTTCATTCTTTTTATAACTACAACATCTACAACCTTGTAATAAGCGGGAGATTCTTAGTGTAATTACACTCATTTAGCTGCAATTTAGTATGTTAAATTAAATGCGTTAGTTATATAACAAATAGAGCAGCAGGCAAGGCTAGCGTTCGAACTGTTCACTTAGTTCTCTGCCTTCGGGGCTTACCGGCGCTAATAACATTACTCGAAATCGTCGAAATCTATGTCTAATTCTAGCTCTGTTCCTTCCTCGTTAAATACACTACTCTTAAGGCCTTCTAGGTTATCAAGATGCGGCGGCGACGTATTCTAAACGTATTCGAGCTATCGCGACTCTTCTATGTCTAAATCCATTATATTCTAAGCGGCGCTAGCAGTAGTTGCGAAGTGATCCGGATTATAAGGCAAATCGACGCTATTAACGTTATATCTAGCGTTCTTAAAGAGACCTCGCGTACGGCGATCTCTATACTTATAAAGGCACTAGATTAGATACTTCTCAAAGCTCTCGAATAGCACCTGCTTAGAACGGTGCCTTTGGACGGTCTTCTTTAGCAGATTGAATGTCTATTCGATAGGATTCAAATCCGGTAAGTACGGAGGCAGAAACTCGAGATGATAGCCTACGTCTAGTATAGCTTCTTTGACCCTTCTTCTATAGTAAATACTAGCATTATCTATAACAAAGATTATAGGTAGACTATCTTTAAGGCACGGCAGCACTTCGTCGACTAGCTAGGTTTAAAAGCGCTCGCTATTAATCGAACCTTAGTATACGTACGTACACGGCAAATAGCCGTATATAGTAAATGCTAGTAGGACTAACTACCTCACTTCTCGCTTAGTATATTAGTGCTAGATACAAGCTATTCCTTTAGGTAACTATCTATACTTGCGCTAACTAGTCTTCTAATTATAGGCAGTCTCGTCGATAAACACTAATCGATCGACCGGCTACTTTGCGCACCTAATAACCTATAACGCTCGAAGTAATAGGTTCCTTTCCTTTGCCTTAATCTGCTGCCTTTTACGAGTCTAGCCCTATCTCTTCTTTAGTATTATATAGAGCATGCTCGGCTTCAAATCGACACCCTTACTACCCTTATTAACCGGCCGAAGTCGTAGAAACTCGTCTTAAAGAGATTGGATCATTTTAAAGAAGAAGGTGTCCGGTTTATCGTATAGGAGGTTAAAAAGCTACTCTTCTTCTACTACTAGTAAAAGCCTTCTACTACCCTTCTTAGCACTATAATTAGGCAGGTATAACTCTCCAAACAGGCGCCATTTAACCTAATAGCGATACACCGACCTCACGGTTATTGGTACTCGAGTCTAGGCAATTATCTGCTTAGGAGTATAGCCCTTAGCGAAATAGGACTTTAGAAGCTTCTATAGGCTGCTATCGATCTTAGTTGGACGCATAGTGCACGTAACAACACCTCGGAAGGGTCTATACCACTGGAAAACCGTCGACACGATATCTATAAGATGGTGGAGGATTCTATATATAAAACAGAGGACTGAAGGCCAAGAAACCACCAAAAAAGCGGTGTGGTTCCTCTCTCGGAGGTGCAGGGTTCTCCCCGCACCTGACTGACAAGCGACTTTGAATCTATAGTAAGACGGGATCCTGCCGTCTTCGCGCCCGCCCCGCCCCGCCTTACCGAGCGCACCGTACCTGAAGCGAGGCCAGGCCGACACGAAAATGCGCATCAGCAGCTCCAGCACACAGCACAGCGCATACAGTGAAGGCCTTCTTTTACTTCTTTAGTCTTGTTAGCGTGGCGTGGCCGTAACGAGGATGGTTTGGTTTCACCCTCTATCACGCGTGCTGTGTTCCTGCATTGCGCGACTCGTGCTCCTTCCTCCTCGTTGCACATGTTGTACGGGCACTATTAGCATTCGCATTGTTTTGCCCTCCATCCATCTCGTGCGTCTGGATACCTGGGCCGCATGCTGCAGAAGCAAGTCCCTTAAAGCTGAACTTGCGCCCCGAGCGGCGAACCGTCTTGGGCAATGGAGTCTACTTTCCACCAAGATCGTCATCGCATTTGTTACCGTACCTAGTATGCAAAGAGGCCATCGCAGCCATTCCCGAAGTCGCGCGCAAGACCGCACTTCTACGACAATGCCCGCGCTGAGCATGCTGTGATCGCGAAAACGACCAAGCCATCACAGCCGTGGTACTGCACGTCAGATCAGCCGTTCACTGCGATTGCCTTCACAGCGTCGAAGCTACCCTCCAGCTACAGGTACCTTGTTTCATCTTGCTGCAGCTTCGAGGCCATAGCACGTCATGAAACTTATTAGCTACATGTATCGGCTGCAGACGCCACGCATTCCGATGCAGACGATAGAGCTGTGCATCTTTACTGTAGCCGTGCTTCGTGAGCGCCCTCTTATCGCACCACGAGAGCGGCGCATGCACTCGACAAGTAAATTTTCAGCTCCATCAGCCATGGCTTGAGTGTGCGGACCGGGATGTATACAGCTTCACCGGCCTACCGTCGAAAGGAGCCTCGATTGGAAATTTGAGCATAGTATGCGCATCCAGCTTACCGAGACGTGTTTTCGGTGTATCTAGACTGATCTCACCTGCCGTAGACCACTTCACCGATCGATCCATCGCCCTCCACGCGACGCGAATCGCACTGGCTCACCTCTTCACGCTTCTCTCTGCCTCGGCGAATGCGCTCTCGATCTCGTCAGCCAGGAACAGCAGCAATGGCGGGAGGCACGCGCGAATCCCGAACCAGCCTGCTGACAAAAAGTCATGGGAGAACATGCCTGAGTTCATGAATAAAGATGATCTAATTACGCTAATACATATACGAATGTCTGAAGGCTCCAGAACGTTGCGCAAGAAGTTGCTCTTCAAACGTACTAGAGAAAATGGTTTTCAGCTATGGCACGAGCGGATTGAAGCGCCTGTATCTCAGAATGCCAGCAAACACTGCAGGGACCTCAGGGAGCTATGTGGACAGAAAGTACCCACTGCCTTTGGCCATGTGAACAACAACACCGAAAGACCCAAAGCTTTACGAAAACTTAGAGAGCCGTTGAAGCCGCCTCGTCGACAAGGTGTTGACTTGCATGAGTCCCTGTCCACCTTTCCAACATGTCTCTTTACCGCATCCATCCTCTAGGTCCATGCTCCTCTGGTCTACTCTTTCCACTTCATCGCGATTTAATCTTGTCTAAAAGTCTTGGGTCTTTCCGGTCGCAAACTTGAGTGATCGCTGGTCAACGCATCAAGGAGGATAGTGCAATGGATCGTCTTTCCACCTCAGCGGCGGCTTATGAGGAGGCCAGCCTGGCAGCATGCAATGCAATATGCGAAATGCTCGCACATCAGAGCTGATTATTTGGAGCGCCACGAAATCCTTGTGAGCTTAGCTTGCGAATGCATGGGTGAGGAAGCACACATGTTGACGGTGGTCTGCCTCCATCTCAGGCTATTTTCGCTTTGTGCTCGTGACTTCCTTCATGTTCTACGTGCACCGGATCTCGGGTCTTCTTAATATAGTATAGTGTGGAAGGAAGAGCGAGCCTTAGCGAAGCGCCTGAAGACAAACTGCACTAATCGGGCGATTCCTTGCTTGCAACACCTCCTTATAGACTATATATAGATTTACAACTCAACATACAGTATAGATAGGGCTTGGCATATATAGAGGGGGTTCTGTAGCATAGGAAGGCGCAACACATTGTAGATATTTTGAAATTAGCATCGTAAAAGTAAGATCTATAGTCTATTCTAACTATACGGACAGTTTCGGCTTCCCGTTTGTTCTACGAACACCTATGTCGCGATAGACAACAACTATCTTCTAGAACACTCTATCTATACGAGGAACCTTAGAAAGCAATGCTCTAATACCTCTAAGTGTCGCTTTGCCCGTATTTGCTATTATTCACTTATACTCGCTGCCTATCGGTGCCTACCCTTAAAACAGCTATCTCGCTAACTTATCCGTACCTCGATACCTATACGCATACCTAGCAACCTAAAACTTCTTAGACACCTTTAAGACACATCCGCGATCGTATTTAACGTTATGCGCTACCGGAAACCCTAGTATTTAGTGCCTCTATATCGCATCTAGCGTATTAGCTGTCCTATATACTACCGCGATACCGATACTCGAGCGCTGAGACCTACTATTCTAAACAGTACAGACACCCGCTCCGTAGTCTTTACTGCTTCTTAAAGTCGTATACGCTACTACTTAACAGACTCCGACTGTTAAATCTAACACTCGACACTCGATACCTACTCTTCCGATATCTTCTATATCTACTACGATAACGCTTCTACTAACACTTCCGCTAAAACTTCCGCTAACACTTCCTACAGCATATAATAGGCGACCGCAATGCCTAACGCGCTCTCTAACCTATCTACGCGCGATCGCGATAAGGCTAAGAAGGGCAGACTTAATGTCGGCGATGCTAGCGCTAGCGCTAGCGCCGGCGCTAGTAATCGGCGTAGGAAGGAAGGTAATCTAGACGAGGCTAATACCTAGTCGACTAGCAATTAATCGTATAGAACCTTAATAGACTGTCGAGCGTAAGCTAGAGATGCCTACTAATCTAGACGAGGCTAATAAGGCTAGCTAGATAGCCTACTTCGAGGAGCGCTATATTAATATAGACGAGTATAGCCTCGAGGAAGTATAGCTGCTTATATAGAATGCTAGTAGCAATTAATAGGCGATGCTATTCTATCGTCGCATTATCGAGCATAGTCTGCGGCGTATACTAAAGCTAATACATCCTTATCGCGAGCTATTACTAGAACCGACTAAGATACAGCTCGACTGCGTCTATACTATTATCTTCGGGAGATAGGATGTGTTGCTTTTAGCTCGTACTAGCGCTAGCAAAACGATCATTTTCTAGGCCTATACTATGCTTACTAGTTTCGTTATATTGCAAATCGTACTACTTATATGCATCGCTAATAAGCAGAGCGAGGATATAGTAGCCGCTATCCGCTAGTTAGATAAGGAAGAACAAGATCTAATTAAGGTCTGTATTATTACTGCCTAAACAAAGGAGAAGGATCTATCTATGTTTACTAATATTAAAGAAGGCCGATACTAGCATATTATCTATAGTCCCGAGCAAGCAATAAGCACTAAATTCTAGGAAGTCCTACGTACTATCTCGGATCGTCTTAGCCTCTAGGTATAGGACGAGGCGTATATACATCTAAAGTAGAAGGATTTCCGGCTAGATTATAGCGTGCTTTACCTCCTTCGCTAGCTTATAATATAGGATACGACTATTCTCGCCTGCTCTACGACATTAACGAAGGAAACCAAGAAGTATCTGCTTTAGCACGGCCTCCGTCTACAAGGCGATAGCGCATTCGAAACCTAGGTTATCTAGAGCACTATCGATCGTCCAGATACTAAGTACATCTTGCAAACGATACCTTAGGGCTAGATAATAGGGTTCGACTACCTATACTTCGTACTTAAGCATGTAGTAGACGCCGATAGCTTAGCGGTACTACAGAATATCTAGAAGACTATTATCTTTATCGATAGTCGTAAGTAGATCGACAAGGCTCGCGTTACGATATGCTAGTAGCTTATACTCTTAACTAGTAATATTAATAAGGACTCGCCGGCTAAGCAGCATTCTCGGAAGTATACCTAGGATAGAGAGCCGGTAGTACCTAGTAGCTATAGGACTATCTATATGCTCGGCGTTGTCTCTTTTTATACTACGCATATCGCCGACATTAATAAGAATAAGCGGTATAAGGAATTCAAGAAGCCTAAGTCTCAAATCCGTATCCTGTTCGGCACTCTAGCGACTTCTACTAGCGTTAACGTACTAGATGTCGGCTTAGTAATCTAGATTAAGCTTCTAATTACTAAGGATGTCGACGATCTAATATAGAAGTTTAGTCGTACGGCTCGCATTCCTAGCATAGAGGCATTAGTAGTTATGTTCGCACTATATTAGTTGAATGATATAGAGAAGCGTATACTATACGGTTCTAACTACCGCTCGATAGTTCTACGAGACCCGATAGTAGCTAGCGCTAGTGTCGCTAGTGTCGCTAGTGCTAGGCTATACTAAGTATAGGATTATGTTCTAGTACGACTATCTAATCTGCGATATACTACTATTCCTAGTAAGGAATTCGACGTCGATGAGTCTATCTTCGATGCGTATAGCTAGGATAGAGACGAGGAAGACGAGGATGCTATTATAACCGATCTACTAGCAGTGTCTATGCCGCCTCGTCCTGTTCGAACTACTAGCCACCCCTTTTATAATACTATCGTAACAGCAATCGCCGAGAACGCGACTAAGAAGTCCTAGTCTACTAAAGAGATAGGCTAGCGTAACAACATACTAGATATCTAGTTATAGTTATAGAATACGCGCTACTACCCGAACCTAGAATATCGCCGCTGCTTTCGTAATATAATCTTAGAGATATATAGCGAACACGAGTGTACGTATAGTGTTGACAAGGTCGTAGTAGGCACTGCCGATTGCTATAGTATGTATAATCTAGACCTGCTAGATCGACTAGTCTAGGAGGGCTATACTGCTCTAGTAGTTCTAAAGCTACTAACGGCTCCTAATGTTGGATCAACCTAGCACTATACTCTCCTGTTCCTCGAGAGCTTCGTATCTAATATCGTAGAACAGATCTTTCTAGACTAGTACGATAATCGCCTCTTCGGGGTTATCCTATCGACCTTCTTAGTACCCGAGCCTATTCTATAGGATCTATATAATGTCTTTAGTGCTAAGTACGGCCGGACCGAGAATGCATTTCGAACCTATGCCTCTAGTAAGGACTACGATACCCTAATTGAAGAGGCGGATATCTAGGAGCGGGCTATAGAGTTCTATACCTAGTATTAAGCGGAGGCTGATAACCTTCGAGAGATCTAGATAGAAGAAGACCTCCTACTAGAGCTAAATCGCATTATCTTTAGCGTATTTGCTAAGTATAATGTATTCGTTAGAAACAGAGATGCCGAGAAGAAGAAGAAGGCCGAAGAAGCTACTACTACTGCTGCTACCGCCGCCGTAACTCGGACAAGCTAACCTATCGCTAATCGGCCTACTAACTAATAATAGCGCCGTAAGCAGCTATAGAAGAATACACAGAACTCTGCCCGCTCTGCTATCGAGGCTCGTAAGAGGATAGCAGTAAGGAACACTAGAGGCATATAGGATCCAGATTATAAGGAAACCGCGCGTCGCTAAGTAGCAGGAGGCAGCTAAGTAGGGGATAGTAATAGTAGATCAAGCCGTCGGTTAGGCCGTAGCCGTACACTATCGGCTCGAGAGAGAGAGCGTAGGCGTAAGGCTAGCTAGTAGGAAGGTAACGATATAGAAGACTTGCTAATGTTTAGTGTATAATATTCTACGAGAGCATGCCTAGTTGAGCTGCTTCTACGAGAGCTAGCGCTAGAATTAGCCGCTAGAATTGGCACTGGAATTAGCGCTAGAATTAGCACTAGAGCAATTAGCGGTAAAATAGCACTAGAATTAGCACTGGAATTAGTACTGGAATTAGTACTGGAATTGGCACTAGAATTGGCGCTAGAATTGGTATTTAATAAGGCTTCTATTATGTCCTTATAAGCTCGCTGAGTCCTTGTCCTATCCCCGGAAAAGTGAGCCGTAATACTACGCTCGATCGCGTTGCTTCTACGAGAGCTAGTTGAGTTGCTTCTACGAGAGCTAGCGTATAATACTCCTACGAGAGCCGGCGTGTAATATAGGATGCCTAGTTGAGTTGCTTCTACGAGAGCCGGTATATAATATAGGATGCCTAGTTTAGCTACTTCTACGAGAGCTAGCCTAGTTTAGCTGCTTCTGCGAGAGCTAGCCTAGTTTAGCTGCTTCTACGAGAGCTAGCCTAGCGTATAATATAGGATGCCTAGTTGAGTTGCTTCTGCGAGAGCCGGTATATAATATAGGATGCCTAGTTGAGCTACTTCTGCGAGAGCTAGCGCTAGAATTGGCGCTAGAATTGGCATTTAATAAGGTCCTTCCTCACTACCCTTCTATTATGTCCTTGTAAGCTCGCTAAGCAGGCTCTTCTATTATGTCCTCGTAAGCTCGCTAAGTAGGCTCTTCTATTATGTCCTCGTAAGCTCGCTAAGCAGGCTCTTCTATCGTGTCCTTATAAGCTCGCTAAGCAGGCTTTTCTATTGTGTTCTTTACGACGAGGGTTTGTAGATAGTCGTAGGTATCGATAGTCGTATATATCGATAGTATATAAGAGCTAGGCGAGAAGCGTAAATTCGAGGAAGCGATAAGGATACCGAGTCCCGCTAAGACCCCGGATTTAGTATAGCAGAGCGCTTAATTAGTAGGATTAAACGTTATAGCTGCTTCCTTCCGCGTATTTACAATACCGACTTTACGACTTTTACGACTTTTATAACAGCATATTACTAATGTAGCGAGATACGCCGATTGCGCGCATTTCTAGCAAATAGCGCTAACAAAAGTGTCTAACACGATAACGACGGCCGCCTTAGGCACTAAGAACCGCCTCCGAAACCCGAGAAGTTACTAATACTAGCGAGAAGTTACTAGCGAGACTAGCGAGACTAGCACTATACTTATTGCACCGCAGCTATTAGCACTACAATATATACGGCAAGGATAGATACGTAGGGCGATAACATGCATCGAGCGTAAGCACTCTTCGAGAAGCTACGATAGCCCTCTTACGTTAACGCCCTCTATTGCTTAGACTCTCCCTAGAACGATCATTCCGATAACTAGTTACTATATAAGGCAGAGAAAACGAATAGTAGCGTCCGGGGATCTAATCAACTAGCGGCACTAAGCGGCTATAGAAGCATACACTCCGAAGCATACTAGCATTACATATAGCCTATATACTACGCGCAATACGCAACAATTAACGCATTCTATTACCAACTATAGCACGCATAGCCGAAGACAAGGTATATAGGACGGGACTTATTAAGCGAAACAACAATAGCTTATTCGCTAAAGCGATACTTATTAGTACCTAGATAATAATAGAGTGTAACCGCGCCCTTAGTATTAGAGACACCGTAGAAAAGGGTTGTCGAGCGCGTTACAGTCGTATAGCAATGTTAATGCGCTTGCTAGAAGAGGAGGCGTACTATAGTCGGATAACAGTCTTAATACGCTTTCGATCGGTTCGGTTCGGTGCGCACTATAGTCGAATAGCAGTTTTAATACGCAAAGGGCTATAGTCGTATAGTAGTGCTGCAGTCGTATAGCAGTAAAGACTAAGACTAAGCGCCTTCGGGCTTAAGTATACTAGAGGCCCTTACGCAATAAGGTCATTATAACTAACAGTCCTAACGAAGGCGTTACGCCGACTTAACTAGATGCGCGTATGTTATCCTATAAAGAATCCGAACGTAGGAAGCCTATAGCCGCTACTTAAGGTGTACCTTACTAAAGAGTTTTTACCGAGTTAGACCTATAGCAATGCTACGAACCTATTAACCTACTCTATCTATTAACCTACTTAGTCTATTAACCTACTTAGTAGGAGAGTCGCTATCGAGCCGCTACTTAAGGTATACCTTACTAAAGAGTTTTTACTAAGTTAGACCGTTAGCCGCATTATAGGTGTACCTTACTAAAGAGTTTTTACCTCCGCTAATCTACCCGAGACCCGCAGTTTGTTACACTAAGACAAGACTGCGATATTCCAATAAAAACTATACTCTTTCGGTTAAATGCATAGTCGACGCCCGCTAAAGCTATAGAAAACAACCCACTCGCTAGGAGAGTCGCCTTCGCAACGTCTTGCTCGGCAAAGCCTATCGGAGACCTTAAAAGAAGGACTAAACAAACTCTACCGATCGAGGAACCTCAACTATTAGATAAGCGGCTCTATCGGTAGCAAGCCGCAGAACTAGCAAGGAATAGTATTAATCGCTACAGAGCTACCTATATACGATAAAGAGGTATCGACACTGTTGCTAAGAAGCCGACAGCTAGTGTGTTGCTAGGGGTATTAGTATGTTAGTATATATAGAAGAAGAAGAAGAAGAAGTTAAACTAGGAAGCGTAGGTCTATATTAGCGTATCGCAGGTGAGGTTTGCCTCTACTAATAGGATTGCGCTATTCAGCTATAATAGCAAGGCAACAATAACGGCTATACATTATCGCACTTTCAACGTAACGCAATAGCCGCCGACTACTAGTCGAATGCCTAAGGCTAGAATTGCTACTAGTTCTCGAAATTACCGGAGGCCTCCTTTAGCATTAGGCGCTCTGAATTCATATAGGAACTAAGTCTAAAGGCACGTACTCTAGTCTACCGCTACTACTTCGCTACTAGGCGCGCACTCTAGTCTACCGCTACTCCTTCGCTACTAGGCACGCACTCTAGTCTACGGAGCTATTAGCTATTAAGCTATCCTTGTACGCCTAGCCTAGCTAGCTATCAAGCCATCATCGTACGCCTAGCTAAACCCTTCGTAGCTAGCTATCAAGCTATTATCGTACGCATAGCCTAGCTAGCTATCAAGCTATTATCGTACGCCTAGCCAAACCCTTCGTAGCTAGCTATTAAGCAATTATCGTACGCCTAGCCTAGCTAGCTATTAAACCATTATCGTACGTATAGCCTAGCCAGCTATTAAACTATTATCGTACGTATAGCCTAGCTAGCTATTAAGCTATCATCGTACGCCTAGCCTAGCTAGCTATTAAGCTATTATCGTACGCCTAGCTAAACCCTTCGACTTTACAAGCACCCCCGACGAGGCACGCACTCTAGTCTACCGCTACTACTTCGCCGCTAGGCACGCACTCTAGTCTACGGAGCTATTAGCTATTAAGCCATCATCGTACGCCTAGCTAAACCCTTCGACTTTATAAACACTCCTAACGAAGCACGCACTCTAGTCTACCGCTACTACTTCGCCGCTAACTACCTAGTTAACGGGGCTATCGTTGTCGACGGTAAGCGTACTTAGAAGATGAAGCTAGTACCTAAGAGATAAAGCTAGTAAGGAAGGCCTAAATAGTAGATATAGCAGGTTAGATTACTATAAACGAATACAAAAGCTAGATTTATTTAATCCTTAATCGCTATAACCGCTACTATTACCTATTGCTGTTATAAGAGCCTTTAGGGACTACTAGTTAGATCTACTATATCTAGGTCTAGGTTAGTAAAGCCCTCAGCGTCGACGTATAGCTAGTATATAGTAGCTATAGCATTATCGACAATGCCTGCTTATATAGGTCTACGCTAAGCGCTACTATCGATACGCTCTCTCGTATCGGCGCCGTCGATACTATCTATACTATTAGCAGCTATATCGGGAGCGCTATAGGTTACACTATTCAATAGACGCTAATTAATATTGTTAAGCCATTCGCATACACTAGGTATAAGCGCTGCCCCGATCTACTAGATATTATTAGATATAGGGCGTAGATCTAGCTTCGGCTCCTCGATCGGATCGGTCTATAGAGCGTCGTACTTCTATAGTACTATATCGCCCTCCTAGTACTTCTTAATCGCTCTAGCCTACACTTCCTTAGCGGTATCCTTCTCGGTATAGTACCTAGTGCCCTTTAGTCTAATACTCTCGAACAAATCGCGTACTGCCTATAATGCTTTACGGTTCTGCGAAATTAGTTCTATTGTAGTAGAGACGTTATAGGTAGAGTTACTACGAGCCTGAATGTCGAGCTTGTAATCCTTATTATATAGCTTAAGCATCTTATTAGCAGCAACGCCCTTACTATTGCCGAGATTGACGATAGCCGAATCTAGGATAGCCTCCTATAGGATAGGATTAGACGTATTTAGCATCTACGAAAGGTTTACTATCTCCCGCCTATAGTTCAGTTATCGGGCACTAAAGAAGTTCGGAATCAAGTAGTCGACTATACGGCGCAGGTGTCTAAGGTCTATCTTCCGGATAGCGACATATACGGTTAAGAAGTTCTCGATCTCTTATAGTAGGCGGGCTATTATAGTATACGATAGGTCGTCCATTTCGGCATCCTCGTTAAGTCTAATCTAGGCGCTCTGTATAAAGAGCTTCTAGTAAATAGCCTCTACAATATCGACATACTGCCTCGGTGTAAGATAGTCTTTAATTAGAGCCTTTACTGCCTAAATCCGATTTATGCCTACGAACTAAGAGGCATCGAACCGAAAGCCGAGCTACTCGTCGGCTTCCTAGATGAATTCTGCACTAATATATATACGAAATGCTACGAACACTACCTATCGAGCGATATAGTACTCTAGCTTGTCGTTATTAAAGCGGCGGATAGTATAGTACTCGGCGATAGCCTTAAGTGTATATGCTAAGTGCTTGCCTGCCCTATTAGTGTTATAGTGGGTCCGTAGAGCAGTATAGCAGGCATTTATCTTAATATAGAAGAAGGCCGGGACACCGACGATGAAGTCCTTTCTATTATATATACGAGTGCTTTCGACACTACCGAGCTTAATACTGCGGATACGATCGACCGTTATCTAGTCGCCGATAACGATAATAAGCTAGTCCTAGAACTCCTCGTTATCTAGATTAAGCTTTAAGAACTTCTAGAAGATATCGTTATAGACCTAGTACGTGTCTTCGATCGAGGCCTTATTATAATTAGATACTAGCAGCGAGATTACTAAGGTCTTCCTACCCTGCTTATTCTTAATCTTAATCGTACGCTATAGAAAGCGCTTAGTCGGACTGCCGCCGCGAATACGATCGTCTATATCGGGACCCTTAAAGTCGTGCTCCTCGAACAGATGCTGCAGCTTATCGCTAGCAAGGAATCCTATAGCCTAGTCGATATAGTATAGGGAGGTCGCCTTCTTATACCTATCGGCGCAGATCTTGCGGAGGATAATCCGAGGGTTTATCTTCTTCTTAAGCTTTAGTATATGCTTCTTTAGACCCTTCTAGACGGCTTGATGCCTAGCGATATACGAGGTTGTTATATTGCGCTGCTTAGTATTGCGACCGGTTGTCTAGATAGCTTTACGGTGCTCCTAGATATAGAAGTTGTCGTATACGATTACATATCTACCCTTAATAAACATCTTAACTGCCCGTTCTCGGTTAGTACGAGCAGTCTTCCTCGCTAGCCGCTATAGTATACGATAGGCAGGACAAAGACCTATCGCACTAAGGACATCGACGACTCGTCGCTTAATACTACTAGTATATAGGAACAGCCTAAAGGACTTACTAAACTAGGATGCCTTCTTTAGCGAAATCGAGCGAGCAACTACCTACGTAATCGTAGCGATGCGCTTCTTCTAGCGGCTATATTTGTCTTAGATACTAGGTTGATCTTCCTTAGCGATATCTTTAGCGGTATAGCGCTTATTAGGAAGTAAACCCTATAGGACACTATACTAAGTTAGCGCTATGTCTTTAATAACTTTGTCTATCTTACTTAGCTTCTCTTGTCTATCGATAGTAGAGTCTAGATCGTACTAGTTGAAGAATTTCTTACTAACGAGCCTCTTTAACTTAGAACGGAGCCTACGAGTACTTACGAGACCCTCGAATAAGAAGACATCGATAATCTTATCGATGCGACGGCGCTATGTCTTTGTTCCTAGATCTCCTACCTACATTAAGAGCAGCTTTAGCGTAGTAAGGTACTCGTAGTTCAGTAGGTCTATAATATTAGTATACTTCTGCGGTAGACTCTTTAGGCTCTTACGCTTCTTCTTCTTCTTAGCTACTAAACTAGTAGGAAACTAGCGCTTCCGTACGGTACTAGGGCGAGCAGCACCGACAATCTAAGGCTCGATATCATTATTATCTAAGAAGTCTCCTTTATCTTCTAGTCGAAAGAACTAGCTACCTTTAGCACTAGCGGCTTCAGCCTCGACCTTATTATCGCTTATCTTATTATCCTAATCCTTAGTCTCGTAATTATCTTTATCTGTTTCCTCCTCTTTATCCTCGACAATAGGTAGCGCGACGTTAGCGCGTAGACCTATACGGCGCTCTTAGCAGGTTAGAATAGGCGCTAACGGAAGACCTTGTTCTACTGCTATGTCTGCAAGCTAGTCTAATAGCAGCGCTAAGAGCTCGCTTGTCTCTACGAGGCCGTGTTCTACTAGGCTATGTTCTACTGCTATATCTACAAGCTAGTCTAATAGTAGCGCTAAGCCGAGCTCGCTCGTATCGAATGCATTATATTGCTATAGTAGCACAGGTAAGCTAGAAGGCTCTATTAGTAGCGGCTTATCGTCTATATCGGCTATAATAGTGTCGCTATCGTCCGACATTGTCGCTAGATTAAGTGCTAGATTGAGTGCTAGATTGAGTGCTAGATTAAGTGCTAGATTGTTGCGACTAGATTAATAGCGACGGCGTCGAAGGAACAGGTTGTAATAGAAGCGACTAGTGCCCGCGAGCGACGCGTTGTAAGCAAATACATAAAGACGCACGGACTAGAAACATACATAAAGTCGACAAAGCTAGGCCTTAGCATATAGCAAGAAGTAACCTCCGCTCTTTAGATATAACACAATACTACGGTATCGTATAGATATATGCTAAACGGGGATCATTATAGAATTGGCACCGCTAGGACCTCCGGGTATTTCTATATTATATAGGCTATATCTTAAAATAGGTGTTTTTAGTAAGACTAAGTCTATTACTAAAGCCGGCTTTTAGCTAGGCAGTACCGTCGGCTTATAAGCCATAACACAACAACCTAACGTCGCATTAATATAATTTTTAGATAGAATGATATCCGATTGCCTACTCTACGCCCGTATTACAAAATATTAATGTATATCGCGTTATATACAAAGTCGCAAAATAGGGATCTTGAATCTGACCCGATCGCTAGTTTTGCTGTCAGACCCTTGCTGCGCAAGGGGTTTATAAATAAACCGGTGGCTCGTGCGCTCTTAGCAAGGGTCTGATGGGAGATAGACGGTGGTATCAAGTTGACAGCGCCAAGAGATGGAACGACGTGAAGACGTGAAGTCGAATTCCTTGGCGTACTGCGTGGACCCACCAGGATCGCATCCTTCCTGCTGCGCTGCGCGACTTTCACCAGCCAGAAGGGAAATAAAAGACTTTTGAGCAGAGCTGCGATTTCTGCTCCAAATTACAGAGCCAGCAGGAGTTATTAAGGGCATTGCCTTTCTTCTCGCCAAGCAGCTCTCGATTTGACTGTCCAATCCGATTGTATGGATCTGCCTCCCAGCCTTGCGGATATCCATATTCTGGACAACCGCCTTTGCTCTACAACAGTCGAAGTAAGACTGCTACACCGAAGCCAGCTCTCTCAGGTCTTCGACCGCGATCAACTACTGCTAAGGGAATGTGTATGAACTCTGTCAATAGCCATCCATACCCAGCACGAGCGCCAGAAGCCGGAAATGTACCTCTGACAGTATACAGTCATCAACACAGCTGTTTGAGCAAGAATTGACTACACTGTGCCTCATCTCTCCAGCACCTCTTGTGTCCTCCGAGCAATAAAATAGCACATGCCGCAGAGTTCACACGAAGGGGAAGTGCTGAAATACGATGCTGAGGGCTTGCGTGCCGCTGTATACTGCTTGTTTGGCATCGCCAGCTAGGCGTATATCCCGAGCTCCATGGGCAGGTGGCGAACACACCAATTTCCTCCGACTCCGGTCACTCCGCATTGCCTCGGGCCCCTCCAATAATATTAGTAAGCAGTTGCAGGGCGATAAAGCAGAAGAGTCTCCTTCCAATTGGCCTCGCAGAAGCATTGCCAGCCCTCGAAGAACCATGGCGACTATGCGTGCAGTAGGTAAGCAGAGCACCTTCCCTTGGTGGGAGTGACTGCGACAATTCATCTCAAGTCTCATGGCAGCACTTGACAAGACTTCACTACCAGGCTAACAACGCGATTTACAGATGTCAAAGGCGGCAAAGGCCCAGCGTCAGCACTGTTCATCAATGATGCTATCGAAAAGCCGATCGCCAAGCCTGAAGAGGTGGTCGTCAAGGTGAAGGCATTCGGCCTAAATCGAGCAGACACTTTGCAGGTTCGTCGGCAAGATCATCATTGAGTTCCACGTGCTGAAAAATGTGTCTCGCCAGCGACAAGGCATGTACCCCGTACCGCCTGGAGTGACAAAGATCATGGGACTCGAATTCGCAGGTACTGTGGATGAAGTCGGCAATGAGCCTTCTGATTCTGGCGGCGAGCACTACAGGAAAGGCGATGAAGTCTTTGGCCTCACTTATGGAGGAGGATATGCTGAGTACGTTGCCGTGCGCAAGAATATGCTTCTAAGAAAGCCAAAGGAGCTGAGCTGGGAGGAGTGTGCCGCAGTGCCAGAAGTACCTCTCCCTTTTTTCCACTTGATATTGGTGTGCTGACTCTGGTCACCAGGTGTGGATGACGGCGTTGCAAGCAATTCATTTGGTAGGTGAATGGTCACCGGAAAAGGGCAAGAGCATTCTCTGGCACGCTGGAGCGTCTTCCGTCAGCATTGCTGGCATACAGCTTTCTCGCAACCTCTCGCCGGCCCCCAAAGTGTTTGCGACCACTCGTCAAGACACCAAATGTGACTTTGTGGTCAACAAAGTGGGCGCAACTGCAGCAGTCAATTCCACCAAGTCATATCCAAAAGCAGATGGGTCGCCAGGAGGCACTTGGGCAGATGAGGTCAAGAGAGCCAATGAGGGCCAAGGGGTCGATCTGGTCATTGATTACGTGGGTGCTCCATACTTCGCAGATAATCTCGCTGTCTTGGCTAGGGATGGGCGGGTCGTACAGCTTGGCGTGATGGGCGGCACGGTGTTGCCAGAGAAGACGGACATCTCAGCGTTCCTCATGAAGAGGGCGAGCTTCGTCGGCTCAACATTGAGAAGTAGAGACCCGGACTATCAAGGGAAGTTGAGAGATCTCTTTGCTGAGCAGGTGTTGCCGAAATTGATCTCCGGAGAGTACGCGCCGTGGATTGAGAAGGCAATGAGTTGGAAGGAGATCGAGCAGGCACACAGATTGCTCGAGGAGAACAAAACTACTGGCAAGGTGGTGTGTGTTGTAGACTAGGATACTAGACAGGCAAGCATAGATGCCGGGCTTTTCTGGCCAGAATGCAGCCAATACTCTGGAAAGGCCATTTCTCAGTGATGTCAAGCGCAGCGAAAGAACTACTTGGTGACTTCACACGGTGTGTGAGTGCTAAAAATATGCTCTCTCGTGCGGACAATTCCTCAAATGTCCATTATTATTGTAGCCTTTGAGGTATTGTCCGTCTCTCGTGGCTATGCAGCGGCTAATGATCCCATCAGGGCGTATGCATATTTGAAAGAAATTTGAAGGGAGACTTACGATTACGAGATTTACGAGTATACGCGTGTTAGTATGCCAAGCCTTCCTGGTCCATGTGCACGAATCGGTCCATATTTGTCTCACCTGCAGACAACAGCCGGCTCCTCAGTAAAATCACGCACGGCTTCTACGTCACACTGCGAACAAAGACGCCCACGACGCCCTCGAGCTCACCTCACCTTCGAGCAGTTGCCGTGACAGCAGGCATACAGCAGAAGAAGGTCGTCTCGTGGATACCCGCTGCAGGATTGCCGGTGCAGGTGCAGGTGCAGGACGGATATCGGTGTTTTGCGTGGTTACTATTCTATGCGTTTTACCGTAGAATGCCAAGCATAGCACCTTCGTAGCACGGAACCTTATAGTTTACTAGGTAGAATGCTCCTCTTTGCTCTTACAGACCTTAAATCGTATCCTTATACCGCTTAATAGCTATTATTATTAACCTGCTACCTAAGTTAGCGTATATAGTCGCTTTCTACGCTACTAGCGACCTCGTATAGCTATATTTTAAGATAGCGCCTCTAAGAAGCTTATAGTTATAAAAACCGTTCGATAAGGACTTACTACTAAGTTACTAGACTATAAGATAAGTACTAAATAGCGCGAGTTACTAGTATATAAGAAGGGTATATTAGTAGATAGATAGGGTAGTAGTAGGTATAGGTAGTATTCGATAAGGAGCTAGGAGAAGAGGGAGGAAGGTAGGCAAGTTAGCCTATTGCTAAGCGCTAAGCCCTGCCTAAGGTATCGAGACCCTAGCTTTACTCGAGCCCGGTTATATACTAATTACGTATAACCTCTTTAGCCCTAATATACGCTTCCCTTCTAAAGGCCGCGCCCTCGTAGCCGGTCTTTATTCTAGTCTTAACCTCTATTGCTACTAACTTAGCAGGTCTAATAAGCCGCTTAGTCCGCGCTAAATTAAACGCACAACTACCGATTATATAACTATATTAAACCTTACCTCTAATATAGTACAATGTCTAACTCTAACTGCGCTATCCCTATATATAATAAACTATAAAGTGATATATATCTATAAGAATTGAGGGCCTTCGACTAATTATAATACGAGCGCGTCTTCCCTACTATAATAGGTAGACGTATAAGGTATTATAGCCCTGCCTCTGCTCTAAGTAATGTCGTACCGAGTTCTTTGCGTCTACTCTTAAAAGACCTAGCAATATCCGCTTCCGAGGGTTTGTCCGTTCCGAGGGTTGTTCTTATTGTTACGAGGGCTATTATTTACTGTCGTAGTTTTACTAGCCCTAATTAGTTAGGTTTGGCAGCCTTTAAGTGTTAACTAATTATATCTTTTTAAAAAACTTAGTTCTTCTAGTTTCTATAGGTAAAGGCTATTGTAAGTGTAGTAGTAGAGGTTCGCCTCGCTTAAAGGGTTAGATAGATCGAGGAGTAACCTATTGTCCGCAAGATCGACCCTAGCTAGCTTAGCTCTATAGTTTTGCCCTTAGTTAGTTAGTCTATTAAGCTACTTAATCTTTTAGGCGGCTTAAAGTTTTAATTAAAGTTTTAATTAAAGGTGCCTTAGGCTCGTAGTATAGGTAAGGTTGTGTCCGTAGGCGCAGTAATAATAGCAAGTAATGTTAATAATAGTAGCGCTAGTCGTCTTAGCGCTAACTTTACCTTGCTTTCGATTTCCTTCTTCGACTAATAATAACTCGGCAATACCGTTACTAATATAGCGGTGTCCTTCCTTTCTTAAACAGTAACACACTCCGCAACACCGTTACTAATATAGCCGCGCTAGCTATCTTCTAATACACCGTTATTCGTACGCGCGCGCGCGTATTCTCGTCGATTGCCTAGGCCTCGAGGCCTCGGTAGAATAAAGGAACAAGAGGTAGAGTCTTTAAAAGAGTAGTAACTAATTAACGCGTCGTAGCGCGCTTGTTAACACTCGGTACGCGTTTACTATAGTAGTGTAGTCTTATTGTCTCTTGTTGCTAACAATTGCTTATAGCTAATTAGTTAGCTAATAGCACCCCGGGGGTAGTATTAATCCTAGGCCTTAATAGTAACATTATAAGCTTTTAGCCTTCTTCTTGTTCTTTACGCTAGTCCAATACTTATCTAACAACTCGGTTATATCCTTAAAGGAACCTTTAGCTTCCTATAAGTCCTATTTAGGTAAATAGCCTTACTATCTTAATAGGTACTCCTTCTTGCCCTACCTAGTCCGATGCTTTAGGATACGTTCTATAGACTACAGCTCTTCGCTATTAGCTAGTATGTCCTCGGATTTAGCAGGTGCTTTATCCCTTTCGCGTAGGTAGTACGGCTTAAGGAGGGACACATAGAAGGTGTTATAGATAGTGTAATAAGGTAGAAGCTATAACTAATAGGCCTAGGTGCCCCTAGGTTCTCGGATACGGAAAGGGCTAATGTACCTTAGTGCGAGTTTAGGCCTTGTTTTGCTATTAGGCGAGGGGTGTTTGCGGATACGGAGGTTCTTTGTACTAAGCATAACTAGGTCGCCTTGCTTAAAGGTCATTAGAAGGTAGTGTTTGTTATAGTAGGCCTTCTAATAGGCCTAGGCCTTTGCTAGTTTGTTAGCTATCTTAGCGTGAATTTCTCGTATCTTTTAAACCCTCTTAATAGCCGCTAGTGTCTTAGGTTAACCCGCTTCCCTTTCCTTACGCTCGGCCTCGAGCGATAGGGGGTCTTGTAGCATAGTAGCGTTCTAGCCTATTATAGCGAAATAAGGTAAAACCTTAGTAGATAAGTAGACACTATTGTTATATACGAATTCGGCTAGTTATAGGAGGTTAACCTAGTCGTTAGGGTTCTCGTTAATGTAGCTGCGTAGGTACTACTATAGCGTAGCATTTTGCCTCTCGGTCTAGCTATCTGTTTATAGATAGAACGCTATAGATAGGCGATGCTTAAGTCTTAGCTATAGGCATATCTTACTCTAATAGTAAGATATAAATGTCGAGCCTCTATCGGAGACTATCCCTTTAGGGGTTCCCTAATAGCTATAGAAGATATTATTCTATAGTAACTTAGCTAAGTTAATAGCTGTCTAATCCTTCCTAGCAGGGATATAGCGAGCGCCCTTAGTAAATCGGTCTACGACGACTAGGATAGCGTTAAAGATGTCTTTGCTTCCTCTTCGCTTAGTAAGGGGGAGACCTATAATAAAGTCTATTGTAAGCTCTACAAAAGGCTTCTTTAGAATAGGGAGTAAAGACAACTCGATAAATAGTAAGTGCTTTAGTACTTTAACTCGCTAGCATACTATATAGGTCTATATATACTCCTTTATATGCCGCTTACTATTTAGCTAGTAGTATATACGCGATAGTAACTCGTGCGACCTCTCTGTGCTATAGTAACTAGCGAGCTTACTGTTATAGTGCCTCTTTAAAAGCTCTTGTCTAATCGATTATTTAGCGGGGACATAGTATCTGCCCTTAAACTTTAAGTAACCTTTGTCGTCGATCGACTAACTATTACTCTTACTAGATCGAGTCGCCCGTCTACTTACAAGCCTATTAATACGCTCGATAGTAAAGGCGTCCCTCTACTAAGTACGCAACAGCTTATCTATAAACGATTAACTATCCCTATTTGCAAGGTTATTTAATAGCACCCTCGCTATTAAACGAGGTACGTATTATATACATCTAATAGCACTAGCAGCCGGAACTACTGCAACCTCTTCTATAGTGCTATCGCTATATAGACTATTACTATAGATAGCAATGTCCTTAATCGAGTTATTATAGCTCGAGCGATCTACGTCCTTTCTTTTAACGTATACTAGAAGAACGACAACTCCGCTATAGTATTTGTTGCTGCCGCGGGGTCCGGAAGTCCGCTTATCCTACGTTTGCTTATTAATAATACGGGCTATAGCAATCTTATACTATAGGGTTAGAAACAATAAATTAATAGATTGCTAAGTCCCGCTGTCGTAATTAGGTCGCCTCGATAGGCTATTAGTAGGGTTGCTTACGCCTAGCCGATATAACATATTAAAATTAAACCTAGCGAGGTAGACGGCCTATCTAGCCTATCGACCTATAACCCTAGTAACCTTCGTAATTCTACGGAGGTTGTTATAGTCCGTATAGACCTAAATAGTGTGCTGTGCACTATCGAGATAGTAGCGCTAGTACTTAAAGGCCTCTACGATTGCTAAGAGCTCTTGCTTATAGGTCTTATATCGACGTTCTATATCGATTATCTTTCGTAAAAAGAAGGCAATCGGGTACTAGTAATAGTTATTATCTAATTGCTGTAATATAATAGCCGATACAGCGAACTGTAAAGCGTTAGTCTTAATTCGGATCTGCTTGCTTAGCACGAAATAGTACAATAAGGGGACATTAGTAAAGCGTTGCTTTAGGCCGTTAAAAGCGGCTTATGCTCTATTAGTCTATTTGAACTCTCTAGTTAGGTTGGCCTTAGTTTTAGTAAGCTTAGTTAGGGGCATTATATGCCGTAAATAGCCCTTAATAAACCGGCGGTAGAAATTAGCGAAGCCGAGGAACGATTGAAGCTCCTTAATAGACGTAGGAATAGGCCATTTAGTAATTGTTTTGATCCGATTAGGATTAGCCTTAACACTATTAGTTAATACGATAAAACTAAGGAAGGCTACCTCCTTAGTAGCAAAGGTGCATTTAGAAGGCTTGTAATACAGTCTATAGGCTCGTAAGCGATCGAGCACCTTACAGACTATAGCCTAGTACTCCGCAATGTTAGGTAAGTATATATAAACTAGGATATTATCTAGGTAAACTATATAGAGATAGTCTAATAGGCCCGAAAGGGCCTAATTAATATAGGACTGAAATGTTATAGGGGCGTTAGCTAAGCCGAATAGCATAACTAAGTACTCGAAATAGCTATAGCGAGTACGGAAGGCTATTTTCTATTCGTTACCCTTACGAATGCGGATACGATAGTACGCATCCTTAATGTCTAGTATAGTATAGAAGTAGGCCCTAGAAAGGCGATCGAGGGTCTTATTAATAAGGGGGAGTAGGTAGCGGTCTTTAATAGTAATAGCATTAAGCCTACGATAGTCGATATATAGGCGTAGGCTACTATCCTTCTTTAGTACGAACAGGATAGGTGCACTAGTAGGGCTGTTACTATACCGAATTCGACTATTAGCTAGGTTTTCTTCTAGGTACTTACGCAATATAGCAAGCTCTCGTTTACTAAGGTTATAGAGGGGGCTAAAAGGAACCTCCTTGCCCTCTATAATATTAATCTTATAATCTGTCTCTTTAAATATAGGCAATATCGATGCTAAGTAGTATTTGAATATATTAATATAGGTTTCTCGAATAGGTACTAGTATACGAGAGAGCTAATTAGGGTCTATACTATTAGGGGGTATAGGTTTATCGTTATCTCTACCGAGAAGATTAGCTATCGGATTAGCTAAGGCGGAGGCCGGTATTAGGTTGCTAATAAACAGGACCCTAATATCGTTAGGGCACTCGCTAACATTAATGTATTTAATGTCCTCTTTCCGAGCGATTCTAAATCGCTACTTCTAAATGCCTAAGTCTATAGCTATAGCGTAGTACTTAAGAACAGGGTTGCTAATAATAATAGTAGCTCCCCTATATAGGTTGTCTATATCTACTACGTAGGCAGTAAAGTCTAGTAGGCGTTCATTTCCGAGGTCGTCCTTTAGAGCTATAGGAATATAGTAGGCCCTATAGGTTAAGTGCCGAGCGTTATTAAACTAAGCAAGGGTTGGCAGGTTAGTCTTCGGCAGTTGTCGAAGGTCTAATTGCTTAGCTAGGTAATAGCTAATAAGGGTACTAACTGAATTTCCTAGATCTAGTATAACCTTAGTTTAATAGGTAGTGCCCTTCGTATCCTATATAAGGTAGGAGCGTATTATAGCTAGCACAATGTCGATAGTCTTACGCCGTACGAGGTTAATAGTTAGTGCGGCGCTTACTCTTTTTTCGACTAATTAAAAGAGCCGACTAGGGTAGCATTAGCGGCTAAAAGGTGTTTCTTATACTTAGCGGAAGCACGGTTAATTCGGGCCTAGTCCTTAGGTTTGTCGCATTAGCCTAGTAGATAGCTAGTGCTATTACAATTAAAGCACTTCAATCCGGTTAGTAGACTGCCGTAGCTATTATTATTGTTAGTAGAGCGGTTAGCATTATAGGGATACGAGCCCCTTCTACGGCCCCTATCGCGGCCTCCTCTATATAGCCGCTAGCTACGGCCTCTCTTACGATCGTTACTGTTCCTATTGTTAGTATTGTTGTCTTAGTAGGAACCTTAGTTTCCCCCGCGGCTACGGTTGCTACGGTTAGTACTAGCTAGTCGGATCCTCGATTCTAGTCGTTGTTAGAGCTAAACAGCCCGTTCGGCTGTTTCTACTTCGACTATAAATTAAATACGTATAAGATTAGTCTGTTTAAATATACGGCGGCGGTCTAACTTAAGGACTAATTCCTATCTTAATTTAGGGCGTATTTCGGAGATCTAGATAGAATTAGTTTTAGTCGGGAGGTCGTCTTCGAGGGTCTTTAAATAGGCCTTAAATAAGCGAGCTATCTAATTAGTCTTTTACTTAGTCCGAAGGTACTAGTCCTAAGCGTATTGTTGCCTTAGTATAGGGTTTCTAAGAGTGTCTAGCATAATAGTCTTATAGGTTTTCTACTAAATAGCAGTCTGATTATTAAGGGAATCGAAATAGTCGTCCTAGGTGCGCTTTAGGTTACTATTAATGTACTATATAGCGTAAACAACTAAGGAATAGTCGTCTAGAAGAGCCCTTAGTGCATTTCGCTAGTTAAGCTTATAATCGCGTATATAATTATTATATTGCTTGCGACTAGAGCTATTAAACACGGTATAGTCCTTAAGTTTAGCATCCTTCTTCTAGACTAGGACTAATAGTAAGGAAGGCCCTGCTGTCGGCTTAGTATTAGTTGTTAGGGCCTCCTAAAGGCGGCGAATTTCGAGGAGGTTGTCCTTTAGCTGTTGTTCTTAACGTAGGGTAGTAAGCCTGTTTTAGGTAGCTTCTTAGAGTCTCCCTACTAGTTAGGGGCTAAAGGCTAGCTAGCTATATCGTCGATTAATAATATTATTAAGAATGTCGTCGATAGGCAATTCTAGGTCGTTACTTAGAATTATAGGTTCTTTTTTAATAGGCTCTCTAGTAGGCTCTTTAGTAGGAGGCACTTTAGTAGGCACTTTAGTAGGGACTGTGCTACTAGCGTTGTTATTGCTAGCGCTGCTAGCGGTAGCACGGTTGTTATTGCTTCGTAATAAGCCGGCTATTATAATAGGGGGTAATACTAATAATGTATTATTAGCCCCTAAGATACGGATATAGCGGAATTAGTAGATATTAGTCTAGTACGATTAACTTAGTATAATAGGCCGTATAGAAGGCCTTGCTCGATAATTGGTACGGTTGTTTCGATAGGATAGTACGTATAGGTCCTATTCTTTAGGCGTAATATAGTTAGATTAGTCTTGTTCGTAGCTATACCGCTAAAAGCTTGAAATAAGGACTATCTAGCTGCTGCTCTTAAAGGGTAGATCGAATACTATATAAGAAGGGTATATTAGCAGGTAGATAGGGTAGTAGTAGGTATAGGTAGTATTCGATAAGGAGCTAGGAGGAGAGGGAGGAAGGCAGGCAAGTTAGCCTATTGCTAAGCGCTAAGCCCTGCCTAAGGCATCGAGACCCTAGCTTTACTCGAGCCCGGTTACATACTAATTACGTGTAACCTCTTTAGCCCTAATATAGTAAAAGGAAAAGAAGAGAAATTAAGCGTAAAATCGATAGTAGTAGCTATATTAAAGAAGTTTAGTAAAACGCGCGTATTCGAGGCGAAAGTATAGAAGGAGTTAACTAAATAGGTTAATAGCGTCTTAATTACTATAGATAATTAAGAGATAGTCGATTTAAAGATATTATCTATAGAAAATAAGTTAGCGCCTACTATATACCTAGTAGATAGTATAGTAATAAAGGAAGAAGATATCGAGATAGCTTATTATAATTCTTATAACGCCTTTTAGGATAGGTAGACCTAGCGCCTACTTGCTAGTAACTAAGAAGTCGCTATAAAGAATTTCTAAATTTCGAGCGTATCGGCTAGTCTACGAAATATATATACAAAGCGCTATATTAGGTAAGTATAAGGGCGTAGAAGAAGGGACTCTTTATTATTAATTAGTTTATAGTCTCGTCTACTAAGGGCTTTACTAAAAGCAACTAGTTTAGGTAAAGTTATAGCGATAGTAAGTATATCTAAGTTAGGGTTAAAGAGTTAAGATTAACTTACGCTATGCCTATTACTAGTATAATATCGTTAATTGTTTTATCTTCTACTTTAAATAACAACTCCGCCTTCTTTATAATTTTAAGCAGTATCTTTATACTATTACTATTATCCTTTTCTAGTAGTTTTAGGGGCGGCGCCTTCTTTATACGTACTATTACGTTCTCCGCAATATATATACAATTAAAACAATACCTTAACGGTCGCTATACTATTAAAAATGCGACGACACGGTCTATAAAGAGTTAGGTTCGAAATGCGGCGTACGGCTCTGCGAGAGTCTTGGCATTCTACGGTAAAACGCAAAGAATAGTAAGCCGATCAATCCCCACTGCACTCGGCACTCCACGAATCGTGCGAGATCGTCCACACATTGGGCGAGCGGCGCGGCTTGGCTGGCACTGCGGCAAAAGGGGACCACATCCTCGCATTGGTCGCTGGCGAGTGGTGAGTCTACATTCCCGCTTCTTTGCACAGCCTCACGGTCGCACCTCCCCTCCCCTCCCAAGCACTGCGCTACGCTGACGACGACTCTAGCGGACACGAGATAGGAGAGCAGAGACATCTTCACGCGTGTAGAGTCTGCATACCACCATCCACCACCTCCTCCACGACAACGACATTCGTTTTCTAGCTCTCTCCGCGGCCACGACGCGCGAAACAATCGAAAGCGTCATCCGGCCACCAGTGCGGCGGCGACAAGCGCTGGCCCAACGACCACCAAACTCTCGCCCGCCAGCCATCCGTTCCAGGAAGGCGAACCTCCTGCCTTTGCCGTTCGTTCTTCGATCCCTTACCACCAACAACCCCGACTTTCGCTTTGTGTCTGCACCAGCGGCGGACTGTGCGCTCGACTCCTCCTAAAAACACCACCGTCGCCGCTCGTCAGCGCGCTGACGACGCCCACCTTCGCTCCGCGCCTCCGGGCCAGCCGGCGCGCATACCAATACCAGTCGACTGCATTCATCTCGGACACGCCCTCAGAGCAACCGCAGCCGCAATCATGACGCGCTCAGTAACATCATTAATCTCGACCCTCCTCCTGGCGCTTGCGCCGCTCACATGCGCCGAGCGCATGCTGACGTCCACTTCGCTCAACCCCTGTCAGGCGAACAACAACTTTTCAGCGACCCTCTTCGACGTCGTATTCACGCCTAAGAATCGCTCGTTGGCATTCGATGTGGTCGGTGTCAGCAGTATCACCGGAAACGTTACTATCGAGCTGGTGGTGCTCGCATACGGTCTTTCGGTGTACAAGACTACCATCAACCCATGCGACTCCGACGATTTCCAGGGACTGTGTCCCATGAACGAGGGCCAGATCAACCTGAACAGTAATGCGGATATCCCAGCAGACAAGCTGAAACAGGTACCAGGTAAGCGCTTGAGCACATGCATAGCTGAAGTTCGACGAGGCTGACTCTAATTATGCATCAGGCATTGCGTACACTGTACCAGATCTTGATGCCAAGGTGCAGGTCTACTTCAACTCCACTAACACTGGCACATCGGCGGCTTGCGTCGAGGCAGAGTTGTCGAATGGAAAGACGGTAGACCAGAAGGGAGTGGCATGGGCACTGGCCGTGCTCTGCGGTCTGGCGCTTGTCTCATCAGCCATCACATCTGGACTCGGACACTCGAACACCGCTGCCCATGTTGCTGCCAACGCAATGGCACTTTTCGGATACTTCCAGTCGCAGGCCTGCATTGGCATGACTGCCGTGACCCTACCCCCGATCGTCGCTGCCTGGACCCAGAACATGATGTGGAGTATGGGTATCATTCGTGTCGGTTTCCTGCAGACTCTCGCCACATGGTACCAACGCGCAACTGGCGGAACTCCAACTACGATATTGTCGAATTTGAGCTCTGCTTCCGTGCGAGTTCAGAAGCGTAGTCTGGATGACTATGCTCGCCTTGCCAGCCGCGCCGCCGATCAGCTTCACAAGCTCATCCTCAAGCGATCCAATGCTGGCTCTCAAGGTACCGACACTTCGACTACGGTCACTGTACGAGGTATCAATCGTGTTGGATTTACTGCTGGCATTGAGCCAACTAATATCTTCATGACCGGCTACGTCTTTTTCCTGATCTTCGTCATCTTCGTGGTGCTGGGCGTATGCATCTTCAAGGGAGTTTGCGAACTACTGGTCAAGGGTGGCCGCATGAAGGGCGAGAAGTTCCAGGACTTCCGCAATGGCTGGACTACCGTGCTCAAGGGTATCCTCTTCCGAATCGTGCTCATCGGCTATCCACAGATGGCTGTGCTCTGCTTCTGGGAGCTTACTGTTCGCGATTCCGGAGCCATCGTCGTCTTGGCCGTATTCACAATCTTCTCTATGTTGGCCATCCTCATCTGGGCATCAAGCAAGGTCATCAGACTGGCCCGCCGAAGCATTGCGATGCACAAGAACCCAGCATACATCCTCTACTCAGACCCGGTCTCTCTCAACAAATGGGGTTTCCTGTACGTCCAATTCAAGGCCACCGCATACTATTTCATCCTGCCATGGATGGTATACATCCTCATCAAGGGTCTCTTCATCGGCACCGCGCAAAGCAGCGGCACTGTTCAGGCAGTTGCTCTCGTTATTATCGAAGCCTGCATGCTGATCGCTGTCTGTGTGCTCCGCCCATACATGGACAAGAAGACCAACGCGTTCAACATTGCCATCTGCGTGATCAACTTTTTGAGCGCCATCTTCTTGCTCGTTTTCTCCGACATTTTCGGTCAACCAGTGAGTTGTAGCTGCTTCTATAAAACTTGGCTATCAAGACTAATTATTTTACAGGGTATCGTCACTGGTGTCATGGGCGTCATCTTCTTTATCTACAATGCCGCCTTCTCCACCATCCTACTCATCATCGTCCTCGTCGCATCGATTATTGCCATCACTGCCAAGAACCCGGACACACGCTATCAGCCAATGCGTGATGACCGTGGCAGCTTCATCAAGTCGCAGACCCAGTTGAACACCGAGCTAGATGCTCTTGGAGCTACTGCTCGCGGGGAGTCGAAGCATGGCTTCAACGCGAACAAGAGCGGAGCACGCATCGAGGATGATGATGACAGCTGGTCGGGCGGTAGCAGCACCGAGCGCCAGAAGGAGGCTCAAGCCGGTGGCTACGGGTACAACCCACCACGTAGTCCGATGAGTGCGCACACCCCAGCATATCCGGCTAGCGATAATGGGAGTGGGAGGCATCTCCCACCCTACGACCGAAGCGCAACCGCCAGCCCATACAGCGTTGGAGGCGGACAAAATCGCTTTCGTCAGCCAGGCGCAAGTCCGAGTCCTTGGCAACGAGGTGCCGGCTATGAATAAATTTCGCCCTCCATTCTTCAGTGATCCTTCATCGGAGACTATGAGTATGGCGATCCTAATGAGTACAGATCATCATCCCACTCCAGGCGCGAGACTCGAGCAAGCACCAGTGTTGCGACCAACGCTGCCTCGTGCAAAGTCTTCAACTGATACCGTGGGCAAGGTTCTCGACTTGTACTACAACAGTCGACAACCTCCGCCCGCACCTTCGACTACAAGGCATCCACTGCTCTAGGCTAGCATCGGTGGGGAGATGGAGAACAGTGCGTATAATGGCCTTTTTCACGAATTTCTGAATTTGTAAATAACCCCTGCTGCTATCGGGTCTGTTTTGTTCTTTTATGCATTGGGCTGGTCAAAGTGGCATGCATATTGTCTCTCACGAAGTAAGTCGCTCCCTAGTGGGTGCCTACCAATTGGAGTTGGCTGGAACTACAATAAATATTTGATTGCTTCGGCAGGAACGCAGGGAGAAGAGCCTGCGATCGATATCATCGAGGATGAAACGGGATGTGCGGCGTTTTTGATCGTGTCTCCGATGGAAAAGTGAGAGGATGCCATAGGACAAAGTCACTCGATTCCAATGGAAATGTGGATAATTCACATACTTTGCTGCTTCGCGATTTCTCTTTCACCGGGGCGGCGTGCATCAATGATGGGCACCTGCGGATGTCGTTCAACTTGAAACACCCCTGGCATGGAAGCAACATTGCAGGCGAGGTGATCTATGCATTCAATCACTATCTGAATCCCTCTCATCATCTGCTTTATCACTCCCATGCGTATACGCGACTCCTCTCCCCTTTCAACTATGGGCTTTTGGCTTTGGCGCCGTGCTATTGTATGTTTGTGATGTCGCTTTTCCGAACTTCTTGTCCAAGAAGGAATCGTCGAACGGGTTCGCTGGATCTGCTGTCTTGGCTTTCTTTGGCGGCGATGGCTTTCTGGGCTGAGGGCTATCACTATCGCTCTCACTCTCACTTTCGTCGCTCGAGGTGTCTGATGAGGAGTCGCTCTCGCTCTCGCCCTCACTGCTCGAGGATGACGAGGATTCAGATGGAGATGAAACTTCGGTGCGAGCTTTCCTCTTTCTTTTCCTATTTTCCGCTTCGGCGAGGGCTGTGCCTTTCGTATTTGTCTCTACGACTCGTGTGGCTCGAGGGATGTTGGCTGGTGTTGTTGAGTTGGATGTTGACGCTGTAGGTATAACTGGAGTTGGCTCGGGTTCTGCGAATAGTACGTTGTCGAGAGCTTCGCTCAAGATGGCTTCAGCACGTTTGCCACGCTCGTACTCCTGTGCCATCTCCTTGAGCTTCTCGTCGCCGTATTGCGTCCTCCCTGCGCCGGATGCTTCGTAGCGCTCGAATGAGCTTTTCAAGGCTTCGTAGTATGCACGTCGTCGTGCTGCTGCCGATCCCAGGGACATTGCATCTGCACCTTCGTTCTCGCTGACCCAGATTGCTTTCAGTACGTCTTCGGCTTGCTCGGCTATGCGCTGTCGTGCTTGACCCTTCAGACCTTTGATGTATTGGACGACTGCTGGAGTATGCTCTGATGGAATTCGGGAGATGTTGAATAGATTTCGGAAGAGATCGTTTTGCTTATTCTTGTTGAATTTCCAGTTGTCTTTGTCGCGTTGATATTGGAGAAGATACTCCACATAGTCCGGAACAGATTTCGTGACCGTCTCTGCGCCTTCTGCTGCAGTCTTCGTAGACTTTTTCGCCTTCTTTTGCTTCTTCTTCTTCTTCCTCTTGTCGTCTTTCTTCGGCTGCTCTGATGGCGAAGGCGGCTGCGCTTCTGGCTGTTCTGATGCGCTATTTTCGGTGGCGCTCTTGTCGCCCGCCCATGCTTTGAAGAAGTTGGAAGCAGAGTAGCCGTCTTGTGCTTTTGTATCTGGAGTGAAGGAAACCGACTTGCGCAAAGACGCTGGCTGAGGTGGAGCAGTCTCGGATGACCTACAAGCACATGTTAGCGACATATGGCGCATGTGACATGATGAGCAAGTTTGGGCGTGATCCCGAAAAGTCGTGCTCGTGGCGCCGTGACATGCCATGATGTCGCGGACAATGCCTATCGCAAAGAAATTGCCACTCACTCGTCATCCCCAAACACTATCCGTTTCGGCGTCTGATTTGGCGCTTTGAAGACTCCTGTCGGCGCTGGCAGGCTAGAAGCTTCTGAGCTTCCTGAGTGAGCATTCGTCTGCGTCTGCTGGCGAATATGTGCTCGATTCCTATGGAATGCTTCATTTGGATCTAGACGTTGGTGAGCGGGCGGCGCCGGCTTTTGTCGTTTGGCAGGTGTCTCGGGTGCTTCATCAGAAAATGATCTCTTGTTGAGCATCTTCGCCGGCTCCGGCCTGACACTGGAAACATCGTTGGTCTTGGTTCTTGTTGTATCCTGAGATTCTTGATCTGGAGAGTCTTTTGCATATTTCAACTTCAAGCCAATTCGTTTCCAAGCCGGCACTCTGGGTGCAGAGTCTGTAGCTGCCATTCTGCAGAACATTTAGCGATACACAATTGATGCGGCTCAGCACATTTTCATTTCTCGTGGACCATCGAAGTGAGGCATCACCAGCATGCTAGATTTTTTGATAGGAACCAAGCTAGCGCTAAGGCTGCAAGGCACCAAAAAGGTCCGAGCTCGAGCTTCTCCAGGAAGTCGCGACGCAACACGCTGCTGGCTGGAAACACTCCATCATTCAACTCCCCATCGCCATCGCCTCGCCTCGCCCAGACCTTCGACCTTCTGCAAACAAACATTACGATTGCCGACAAGCAATAGGAAATCCGAATACCCATCAACGACTCAGCTAGACCACCGCCACCATGTCTGGCAAGTGTCCTCCTGACGACGGCATGCAAGATACGAGGCGCAGCTGCTAATACTGAATGCTACAGGAAGCGCGGGCTTCGACAGACACATCACCATCTTCTCAGACCAGGGACGTCTCTACCAAGTCGGTACGTAACAGAATGTCGTCCAAATACAGCATATGATGGGAACAGGCGCTAATTGGAGCGCTATTCAGAGTATGCGTTCAAGGCTATCACCGCAGCAAACATCACATCCGTCGGCGTAAGAGGCAAAGACTGCGCAGTCGTCATATCGCAGAAGAAGGTGCCGGTACGTGAAAGAACATACCTGCCTGGATTGGAGCGAATGCTGATTATGGAGTGGCTGAGCAGGACAAGCTCATTGACCCATCCTCAGTCTCATACGTCCACAGACTCTCTCCTTCCGTAGGCTGCGTTATGACTGGCTCAATAGCAGATGCAAGAGCTTCGGTGAATCGCGCGAGAGGCGAGGCTGCAGAGTTTCGATACAAGTCTGGCTACGAGATGCCCTGCGATGTTCTTGCCAAGCGTATAGCCAATATCTCGCAAGTCTATACTCAGCGGGTAAGTGGAATCGTGAAGCGCAATATACAAATGGAGACTGACGACAGGATTGATCAGGCTTACATGAGACCCCTGGGTGTCGCAACCACACTCATCTCCGTGGACTCAGAGTACGGTCCTCAGCTGTACAAGTGCGATCCAGCAGGCTACTATGTTGGATACAAGGCGACTGCATCTGGACCAAAGGCGCAAGAGGCGTTGAACTTTCTCGAGAAGAAGCTGAAGAATAAGGATCACGCAGAAGGCAGCTGGGATGAGGTCGTTGAGCTCGCCATCACTACCCTAAGCACAGTGCTCAGCGTTGACTTCAAGAAGGGTGAATTGGAGATTGGCACCGTTGGCGCTCCTCGACAGGACGGCAAGGAGGGCACTGACCCTAACTTCCGTCCTCTGACGGAAGATGAGATTGATGAGCGGCTGCAAGCCATTGCAGAGAAGGACTAATTCCGGCTGCGGCGCATTCAGCACATCTCTCGACATGAATGGCGATCACGGTATTGCAAAAATATCGTTTGCGCTTCAGTCAAGACGTATGCGAAATGGCTTTGAACGACACAGAGCACATGCACTGATGCAAGATCGGCATGTCCGTGAGCTAGCGTCAAGCCGCAGCGACGTCTGATTCGTCGACTGACGCGAGAATTCAGCTGCGAGGCCTCTGCCGGCTTCGATCCATCTGACAAAGGTTCTGTTATGCAGAACCGAATGCACTTGAGGCTTGTACTATACCAAACCATTCTCACGTGGCCATTGGACCGAAATAAAACCCACGATATCCTCAGTCCACTGGGCACGCACCCGCCTGACCTTAATGCAGCAGCTTAGAGGAACCGAGCATTGCCGCACTCTTTCCAGCTCCTCTCTCTCGAGATTGACCTCATCCATAACGAGCTGTACAGCATGTCTTAGCGATGGTCAGATATCTGCACGATCGTGGGAGTCCAGCGACCAGTAACACGCGGCCCAGAGAGCGGCACCTTATTTCATGACTGCACTTCTGCCGTGAAGCTCAGCCCTATTCAGCACCTAACTCCTCGTGATGGTTCTACTGAGGCTGCCTGAGCTCCATACCTGTCCTCCGTGCCTTGTGCCTATCAGCCACGAGCTTCTAACCTCAACAGGGTGTGACGTATGGCGCTTTCCCCCCAAGTATGGCCTGTCAAGCTGGTGCCCAGCTCACTTTACCTTTCTAGCAGACATACACAACTATGCACGCACGAGCCTTGTGCGCAGGAACTGGGACCTGCATCGTACCTCTATCAGTTTCTCGCCTATGAAAGCTGGTCCTCGTTGGCAGGAGCTTTCCCATCACTGCTGTAGCGCAGCAAGCCACATCCCACGAGTCACAAGCATCGTGGCAGACATGATATCCCTGGGCACTTCGATATGGTATGCACTTTCTTCATAAAGAATGCCATCGCACGCCTCTCGCTTTCCAAATGCATCAGGCAATAAATCATCTCCAGACTTCAGCCACTGCCCAATCCTCCCATCATTGGCGTTCAATCGGACATTTCTTCTTCTACCTATTTTCATACATGATATCAAATGGCAGACGGTCGTAAGCGACAGCCTACTGCATGAACTTCGGAGCCGCCTACTAACGATGTCTACATAGTCAATACTGCTCGCGCAATGCGTGTCGCAGAGATCATGCAAGATTTCAAGAATATTCAAATGCGCATTGGTGCAATCAGAGCGAATCCATCGGCAGAAGAATACAATGAAGATGGCTTCGTGATCTTAAGACAATGCGTATCAGCAGCTCAACAGTTGCTAGCTCGTCCTTTCCAGAGTGAGGGGTCAAACAACGGCGATGAAGAACAGTCCAAGGCACAACTCAAGAGGTATGCATTACTCTATTCGATCAATATCATATACTAATAATCTCCAGAATCATTCTCGATGCTTCAGTCCGACGATTCATGGCACAGAAGATCTATCTTCGAGCGGCGGCAGCACTTCGATGGATCAGCAGCCGCAACGCAATCCTCCAAGGAGCTCCACCAAGTCCTGGACATGCTCCAGCGCTTCAGCAAATACGGTACACATTGCGCACAGTAAGTTCGGTCGCATTGCATGGTTGCTTTCTGCACTTTCGCTTGCAAGCTGGAACTCAAGAAGACGTTTAGAGTTTGATGGAGCCTCGGCGACCCTTGCTGACCACGGACGTTGTGTTATACAGGAACTAGCTTCCATCACAGACGCGCGGGTTGAAGCAGGTCTGCGAGAAGCCGATGCCAATGCTGGAAAGTACACCCAAGAGGATCCATCGTTAGCAGTAATCCAGAGGATGGCGGGCAGAGATCGATGATGGAAGTATGCAAAGCATGGCTTCACCTTTGTGATGCGAAGGCGCGTCACCATCTCAAAAACAACCTCCTTCAATTGTGGGAGCCAGCAGCTGGAATCTGTTTGGAACTTACTCCGCGAACCCAACCTAAGTCTTACGATTGCATCTGTGATGCGCAACCACCTTTCGGCATATTATCCTGAGTGCACTTCAAGAGCTGCAGGCAGCCTACAGCTAGTACTTAACCTGGAGCAATGGGTGGATATCTGACATTACGCGGAACGACATTACGATCACGGCAGAGCCGTGACGAAACGATCATTACATCCGTCGAGTGACCCAACCGGCAGCTTGCTGCGAACGGCAAGCCAACGACGAATCAGCTGCTGCCGTCCGAGAGAGACGTCCTGGTATCGTATCCTTGGGATGCGAGATCACAGCAAATGGCACAAGAGCGAGCTTCACTTTCCATCCAGGCATTCGACTAGTACCTACACTCCATAATTCTAATCATGTTGCAAACATTTCTAGACCCTCGCATCCCAATCCAGTACTCCGTAGCCATCAGAATCATGACGCATACAATCCACACCATCAACCAAACCAAACGAAACCCATCATACCGCCTCACCTCCTCGAAATCCCACCCTGGAACCCACTCGAACCACTAGTTTTCCTCTTCGGAATATCAGCCTTATGCACATCCCTCATATGATCAATCATCTTATCCTTCCGCGTAAACCCATACTTTCCTTTCCGATGACATCCTACAGTTTGACAGTCGACCAAATTCAAAGATTCTCGGAGATGGGTGACTTGGACGTGTCGTTCGAGGTCGGCTTTTCGGGCGCTGCCGTGTTCGCAGTTGGGGTAGAGGCAGTAGTAGGTTGGTGAGGAGGAAGATGAAGAACTTGTGGGTGAGGTGCTGCTGTATGTTGAGGATGTGCTGATGGTTGGGGATCGACCGTAGGAGGATAAACGAGGTGTTGATGAGTAGGTGTAGGTGTCTGTTGTGGTTGTTGGGTAGAGGGATCTTGTGACATGATTTGTTGGTTGAGTGTCGGGGTAGTACTGTTGACTGGATGTTTGGTAGGGTTGGTAGTATTGCGATGACATCTTCGTTTGTCGACGGAGATTCAGGATTTGGCGCGAAGAGCGCGGATTCCTTGATGCAAGTCTAGAGATCAATCGCTTTGGATGGACGGTGCAGGACGTGCCTATGGGACGATCTGGTCTTTGAGCATTGATGGAAAAGCTACCACGTTGACTTGATTGTCTGTATATTGATAGTAGTAGTGTTGTGTCGTCTTGACTCTTGCATCGTTGATACAATAGCACACTTCCAAACATATATCTACAAGCTCCTTGACCGGAGGCCGCAGCACACATGGCGAAGGCTACCCGTTTCAAGCCTCACGACAAGACGGTAATCATCACGGTGGTCATCGGAGTTGTGAGAAGGCACAGACGACTGAGCAATGCCTCACAGTAGCTTGAGAAGGCAAGTCTCAAGCCGCCTCCTAATATCTTCTTCGGGTTGTCTGATTGCGAAGCGTGGCTTTAGAGATTGTGAATCAATTGGTTGAGAGACTACAGCTTGCAAAGCAAGCAATGGGAGTCCGGGAAACGACGAGGCGGAGACCACCCACCGCGGCAGTGTACTGAGCAGTGGCAGGCTCTGGAATTGCTCAGAAGAGAACTCCCGAGCCATGATCGTTCATGACAAGAAGGCAGTTTCTGGCCTAAGGAACGTGTTGGCAGGGTTCGGGAGCCGGGGATGAGTGATCATGCTCCGATCCTGTTCGCAATAAACCAAGATATCTGAGCGGTTGAAGTAGGCTGAGCAGAAATTCAATTGGTTCTGGCGTGGGTTGCTGCATCAATCCCGAGGTATCCACGATATCGCGATTGCGTCTGAGTCATTGCAAGGTGTTCGAGGGAGGCTGAGTTGTATTGCGAACCATTTAGTTGTACGACATCCGCAGCCGAGTTGCAGGCCTGAGGCACGCCTGCATCAAGAAGGAACGATACCATTGCATGCTCTGCGATAGTGGCAGAATCTCATGACAGCTTCGTTTCGGCAGAGCTCTGCCTTCTTCTGCCTCATTTAAAACCCGAGTTGTGGAGGTGTGAAGTGCTCATGTAGCTCTACTGCTCCAGCTCCAGACGAGGCTTACGGAGAGGCCGCCTGTCCACTTGGCTTGGCGCAAGTCTTGACTCTTGAGGCGCAGCGCTAACATGGCAACTGTGCCGCCGTGTGCCTTCGCGAGCACCGTTTGGCGACACGTGATGGATACGATCCTTACCGACGTACCTCGAACCATCCATCAGTATGATTGAGATCCGATGACGATTGTTGTGACGTGATTATTGTCAACCATGGTGGCCAATGCTTCGAGAAGGGAACCCCTTATACCGCGTGCCGCCCGGGGTTTGATTAGCGGGCAGAGAACCCTTGTGCGAGGATAAGGCAGTCACAGCCTCTTTGGGTCGTGGATGGCGGGCATCGTGCTGTCAAATAGTGGTGGCACAGCCCAGAAGAAGGCAAGCATGCATGCATATGTGCACCTCACATCAATCCGACGACGATCGATGGAAGGGTCGCACATGAGTAGTCAGTACAGCTCACCGGTCCGCAGACTTTGTGATATGAGATGGGAAGTAAGAGAACGAAACTCATCAGCACATGGCCCATGAAGAGGGCTCTCGGAGCGGGTGACTGGATTTCCCCATGCTCGAAGGAGCAGAGCATGAAGCTTGGTAGCTACTATTACACCAACCAAGACCTGACCGTGACCAGAAGAAACGTAAAAGACTGTCTTCTCTTAGAGGACCTCGTCTTCGAGGAACTTATACGCGAACTTGAAGTCAGCCTTGCGACGGTTCATCCTGCAACTCCGAGTTAGCTTCAGACCAATAAAGCAGACTGTTGTGAGAATCTTACCAAGTGGACTCGTAATCGAAGAAACGATACGTGCCCTGCTCGAATTCTTCCGTGATATTCTTCGGCTCCTCGTGCCGCTGAAACCAAGTCTGGTATTGCTTGTGAAACCGCCACGACTGGCTCTTGAGTGCTTTTGCTGCAAGATATTGCTGATACGTTCCTTGTCGGTAGTAGAAGGCGTAGAAGAGACTGTCGGTGTCTATCCGACTGTAGAGCCTCGGGTCATCGAAAATACCCAAGGGCTCTTGCGGGTATGTTGGCTGATTCACACTGTACGGCTGGCTGGGCTTGTAGTGATTGGGCTTCTCAGCATCCGCAGGCGCTGGACAAGTGAGTCGTGATGTGTTGATCATGCTCAAGTCAAAAGGCTGATCCGAGTTACCTCGCTGCTTGATTTCCTCGAACGAGTCGAGTAAGTCTGTCAGCGATGACGGCAAGTGGTATATGCACTCTTCCTCCTCATCTTCTTCTGCAGATGCGCCATTCGATAAGGCAATGCCTGCTATACCAGAGTCCGGACTAGGGGGCTGAGGTACTTTGTTTGCTGCAGGTGGTAACACAGGATGTGCAGAAATGACATGTGCCGATGGCCTGACTGGTATCGACTTCGAGACTTGTGCGGGCGCGGTTGCAACTTCTGGCGATGGTGCTTTAGGTTCTTCCTTTGGTGCAGGCGTAGGCTGCTTCGGTGCTTCGGGCGCTTTTGAATGGTGCGGATCTGAAGGCTGTGCAGGAGCTGCCGTTACGGGCTGTGCTGTCGATGCTGCTGGTGATGCCGTTTCGCTCGTGCTCTTCGAAGCTCCAGGTGGCGGTGGTAAAGGTGCGATACCAACTCCATTCTTATCGCTCGCAGCGGCAGCTGCCGCTGCGGAAGCATATTTCAGTGTCTGGCCTGTAGGTATTGTCGGTAGAGGTGCAGGCTTCATGATTTCCACAGGCTTGCCATTGACATTACTCGTTCCCGCATGTAGAGATGAAAGGGCCGGTAGAGGTGTCTTGAGTTGCACACTCGGTCGCCTCGCGTTTCCTGACGCATCTGACATGGATTTGGATTTCGAGGGTTTGATCGGTACAGAATCTGTGTCCGGGGGTTCGTCTTGTATGCTCTGGGTATCCTGACTTGACACCTTGTCATCGTTGTTGTTGAGACCGTACATCTCCTCGTCTTCCTCCAGATTCAGGTCATCATATATGCTGTCGTCCTCCATGAAGTCCACTTCCTGGTTCTGCTCCACGTAGTACTTGATGCCATCTTCAATCTCCTTCACCTGGTCAACGTCTACGCTCCCATTTTCTAGCGACCGTAGTAGAACTTCCAGCTTGCCCGTATGCCACTTGTGTCGCTCCACAGTCCGCTCCAGTTCCGCTACTCGGTCGGCTTTCCCTGAATCCTTCTTTGACTTCTTGACAGTTGCTTGTAACGATTCCGCCTCTGCCTCATGTGCTTCTATTTGCCGCCCCAGTTCATCTACCATATCTGATAAAAATTGGCAGACTTCCATCTTCTCTTTCTCCTTCGGATCCAGCTTCGCAGCGGCAGATAGACCCTCTTTGCTGAACGCCTTCGTCTTCATCTCCTTCTCCACGGCCTTGAACTTCTCCATTTGCTATGCACCCAAGTCAGCATCGCAGGTCAGTAGTTCAGAGATGGCACACGATGGCTATACCGTCTCAATGAGCTTTCTGTGGTCCAGCAGCGGTTTCTTGTCCTTGATGTCATTTTGACTTGCCCAACCCTTGATCTTGTCTCGCGATCGCTGCAGCTTCTTGATTTCCTTCTTTAACGAGTCTTCGAGCTTTTCCTTCTGCGAAGGATTTGTCGACTGAGTGAGCTTCTCGTAGATGCCCTGGAAAGTCTCAACTCCTTCCGCGACCTTCTTGAACTCTCTGCTCGACGTTAGTACTGCCGGGTGAGTATCCAGACACGCCCGGGGGGAAAGTCCTACTTGTCGATCTCCTGTTGGAGTTTCCTCGCCGCCATTGGGTCGGTGTTGGGCGCGTGCGGCGCGGTCGTGTGCGTGCTGGGTTAGCCTGATATCGCCGGTACTGCAGCGTCGAGGCTGGATCGGGAGGCCGTCCGATGGGGAATCGATGTCGAGATGGCCGCCGCAGTGCGAATCTGTGGTGCGATAGTGTGCGGCGGGTGCAAATGCATATGAAATAGCGATGTGTGGCCTCCGGACGTGAGCCTTGCTCTCCCTGTCTGTTTGCTTCAGGATGCTCGTTGTCCAGCAAGGCAAGGCGGCGTGCGAGGTGCAGCGGTCGCGCTAACGCTCGCTTAAACGCACCTTCCAGGACTTTTGCCACTTTGACACATGTCCTCGCCCCTGCGTGCTCTGGCTCTCTCTCTGCTTTCGCCGCTCGATGAAAACATCGTCAAAATTCCACGCCAGCTGCGACACTAAATTGGACGGTTCATTCACGGCACCGCGCACAGCGTCCCCTCCGCGTCACGTTCACACAGAGCAGAGCACCGTCTTACGTCCATCTGGTAAAACCATGGCACGATAGCCAGAATGCTGCATGTGCCCAGCCGTCGCCAACAAACATCCACCTGAGCGCCTCACAATTCCTGCTGCGGATCGACCCGTCGCGCAACACAGCGTTTCACCGGGTCACGCAATTTGTGGCCTTACTTGCTGTTGCTAGAACTACACCGCGTTCGGACTGTATGCAAACGCGTGCTGCTGAATCGGTGACCAGCGACAGCGCTTCAGCCTCCGACGCAGCTCCCACGCTCGCCATTGGGCAGAGCCGCGGATCATGAAGAGTGAGCTCAGCCCAAATCGCTCTCCTGTCTATCATGTGTCTAATTCTTGTCTCAAGCTGTCATTCAACGTGTCAAGTCAGCTTCCGTGACCGTAGATGGACAGCGAGTCTCCGAGATTGGAAGGGGAATTCTGATTCTGGCTGGCATCGGCAAAGATGATACCCCCAAGGAGGCTGAATCAATGGCCGCCAAGATCCTGAAAGTCAAATTGTGGGACGACGATGCGGGTGGCAAATGGAAGAAAAACGTTCAAGAAATAGATGGCGAAGTCCTTTGTGGTAGGATGCACATCGTGTATCGTTTCCATCAAGGTGGCGACCCCATTCTGACTTCATGTCGCAGTCTCCCAATTCACTCTGTACGCAACGACAAAGAAAGGCAACAAACCAGATTTCCACAAGTCTGCTCCGGCAGCAAAAGCCAAGGAGCTGTACGATACTTTCTTTGGCCAGGTTCGAAAGCTGTATCGGGAAGATCGTGTCAAGGACGGCGTATTCCAGGCTATGATGGACGTAGGACTCGTCAACGACGGACCGGTGAGTGAAGAGATGCCGACCACACCACGATTTGGTGTGGACTTTACTAGCTTGGACGAAGCGGTATAGCACAAGCCCAGCGTGCTTCCGTCTTGTTCCTGAAGTCGGGCTTACGAATGAACAGGTGACGATCGAGATCGAGACGAACCCACCAGAGATGAAGAATGCCTCCGGTCTCCAAGATCCACAAGAGGGCGAGGCCTTTCAAGGCAAGATGAAGCGAACATTCGAGTATCCTGCTTCACTATTGGAGTGAGCTGTACCACGATAGCAATACAGCGGCAACCCACATCGGAGTGAAAGCGCTAAATTCCCTAATCCTGGACTTCATGATTCGTAACGAATCAGAAATCTCAGATTATACAGGCCGCTGGTATCCACTTTCCTCCGATGTGCGTTGACGCTGTACTACTTTGATCCAGACAATCACCAAGCCAGCCTGCTTGATGCTCATGAGGCTGATGTCGATCTTGGCTTGTGCTCATGCACAGCGTCCGAGCGCGTTTGTGGGTCTACAGCCTGCTCCACTTCGAGAAATGGTCAGCACACATCGGAAGGCTCAAGTGCAACAAATGGATTTTGGGAGCACAGTCAAAATCATCATCATCATCATCAAAGTCATTAGGTTTGCTACAGTGATTGCTATCACATTCGAATCTGGTTCGCAGCGCCCGCAAATGGTCTCTGAAACCGCCAATAAATGCCAGCCCAGATCAGCCTTCTCCATCATCACTCATCACTCATTGCCCAGCAACGAAGACACCACGGTATCGGATGTTGCCTTCATTGAGTTTGTCCATGGCCTCATTGATGGCCTTCTCGTTCATGGGGAAGCGCTCGATAATCGGCTCGATCTTGTGCCTGGGATCAATTGAATCAGCAAATGAAGGACTATTGTCATGCGCACAAATACTTACAGCGCGGCAAATTCAAGCATGCGGTTTTGGATGTAGCGCGAAGCGACAACCGAGCCTTGGATTCTGAGACCATCAAGCAGAAGCGACATGTATGGGATCTCGAAGTTGCCCTCGTCGACTGAAAGTGGGTGGATGGTGGCACCAGGAGCGAAGGCGCCCATGAGCTTGTTCCAATCTGGCTGTGCAGAGGTTGTGACCAGTAAACGGTTGAGAGGTCTTGATGGCTTGATTTCTTTGACATCTTTGGTTGCAATGAACTCAGAGGCACCAAGCTTGAGAGCTTCATCCTTTTTGCGATCCGATCCGGAAAGTACGACAACGTTGCAGCCCATCTTGGCAGCGAACTGGATTGCGAGATGACCAAGACCACCGACACCCATAACACCAACGGTCTCAGTCGGCTGCACGTTATATGCGTGGAGGGCATTGAAGACGGTGGCACCACCACACATTAGAGGAGCCGCAACCTCGTCGCTCATGCTATCCGGAATTTTAAAGAGAAAGGCCTCTCGCCAGACGGCATGACTGGCGAAAGAGCCTTGATCAAGGTCTGCGGAGGCGTACATGGCACGTTCCTTGCAGTACGTCTCATTGCCTCTCAAACAGTCCTGGCAGTGCCCACAGCTGTCGTGTTCATAGCCCCATCCGACGCGATCACCCTTCTTCAAATGTGTGACACCAGGACCCGTCTCTTCCACAACTCCCACGCCTTCGTGGCCGAGAGCCATGTCTGTCGTTCGGTAGTGGAGATCCGTTCCGCAGAGGCCACTGGCAGTCACCTTGAGAAGGACTTGATCGCCGGTGAGCTCGCCCTTTTTGGTCTCAGACTTGATGACCTTGCCATCTTTGGCGCCCTTGAAGACTGTGAAGGAAACCATTGTGATTTTGAATAGACCTTGACCGGGAATTGATTGAAGACTGTTGTGAGGGAAAGTGTGGATTGAAGATGATGGAATGCGCGCAAGTAAGAGACAGGGCAAGGGCTATGTAACAGAGCTTTTCAATCTATGTAGAGCTCTTCAATATTAGAAATGCAAATGCTCGCAACCCACAGTGACGTTACCCAGGCACAGACCCCAGACCAAAAAGCATGAGCATATCATGGCCCAAGGTCGAGAGCGAACCAGATAGAAGCATCTCTCACACAGACGCGTGCTAACTAACTAACCAAGCAAGTACTCCACCGAGCAGCAGCTTCACCAACGAGAGGTCAGCATAAAAAAATTGTTCGAGAATCGGCCAAGTCTCGGCGCTCATCTAGTTCTATGACGTTGGGGTCGTTCGCCCCCAGCTATCAACCAGCCACAATCAATTTCATCATGCACAATTAACTAATGTTCGTTCTTTTCGTACGAGCGAGGGAGGGGAGATGATCGTTAATCAATAGAGCTCGCAAGTCGCCAAGTTTTTCTTTCGGACTACATGTACTGTGGAGTAGCTTACAGAATATGCATGGTATGGATGAGAGTCTGATAAGCACATACAGGCATGCACGAGCTTGGGAAGCAATTTATCTGCGTGTTACACAACAGGCTGATCAAGTATTACACGAGACTTACATGATCACGCATGCGATGAAGGAGCAAGGAAAGAATGAGTGTCAAAAGGGGCTCTTTCGTGATTGAATAGGGCTCGAAATGCGAGTAACGAGGCTGACCTCTCCAACAAGAGCGCCTGCTGACTTTTCGAATTTTGCCAGCTATCTGATCGCAATCAGTTGGGGAAATATCTACAATAATGAATCTACCTTGACGAAGGCGTTCGACCTGATATATTTTGCTTCCCTCCCAGCCTGGCTATGGCTGATTCGACACTGCTTTTTGGTATGCCTCCCAGACCTTGCCCACACGTTTCCTCATAACTCCTTTTCGCTATGCATTCATGCCAAAAAAAGCGCTAACCATTCTTGTTCGCCCTGGGGGTTTCCAACGGATCGGGCTGTTCTAATTCTTGAGACTTCTTCTCATCACTGTTCGGTTTCGCTGGCTTGTCGGCGTCTTTCGAATTTGAGGCGCTCTTCTCTCCTTCAGACTCTTTGGCTACCTTCTTCTTCTGCTTGCCTTTTAAGCGCTTCTCTGAGACGTATTTAATGCTTCGGACGAGACCGGAAGTGAAGACACCCTTGATCGTTTGCATCGTCGCAGGCCATTGCACCGTGGATCGAATACACTTGGACATGACCTCAGGCAAATCTTCCTGCTCTGCAATCCTTCTTTCGAAATCGCCACCTTCCCGGCGCTTGAAGCCCGTGGGATCCTCGTCTTCGGTCTGCTTCAAAATGTCGTCGAATGCACTTCCAGGAATGCCGAACTTGCTCTTGTATTGGTAGTAGAGCTTCTTGCGGAATTCCTTTGGTAGCCGTCTCACCATGTTACCTCGCTTCGTAGCGTCGAGATCTTGTTGCATCGACAGACCATCTTCGCCGCCAAGAACATCTGTAGTCGTGGTCAGCGTACCGGTATGTCGGATAGCATCTTCCTTCTCCCATCCGTATTGTTTAGGTGTGCGAGGATCGGTGAAAGCGACGTTTGGCAGATTCTCAATGAGCGGAACATAAAGTTGGCGGAAGCCAGGAAGCTGAGCTCCAACAATATTGGATACTTTGTTTGGCGCTTCGGAGGCAATCAAGGAGTGCATTCGGGGATCGCCCAGGTATGACAAGCCTGCGATGCGCTCATACAGTTGGCGCTCGTTGAACTGCTCCGGAAGCATTAGCAGTGCCGTTCGGAGAGCTGATATGAGGTTGACCTGATTTGCGAGCCGTATTCTCGGGTCGTCTCGAAGAATTTTGACTGGCTTCTGAAGTCGACCTGCGAGGTATAGAGTGTCCCATTCACTCAGATCTCGCGCCAGAGTGTCCAGATTGACGACACCATACTTGATCATAATGCCGTTGACCGTGATGTAGGGATTGTAGTACATTCCGGCTCCCCATTTGTCTTGCATCCAGGAGACCACTGCAGAGCTGTTGGGGATATATCGCAAGGCAGAGTAGTGCTTTGGGTGCTGCATCAAGTTCAAGCTGTGCCAGTGCTGAGTGTGACTGACGCCGAAAATGAAATCGATTATCTTTGCTCCACCTTTCTGCCAGTCCTCGACAGCTTTGGGTGGATTTGGGTGCGGGCTCAGAGATTCAGAACCCGTACTCGATCCTGACGACTTCTGTCCAAACACACCAGAACCGTAGGCAAAAGCGTAGCGGATGGGTGCTTTGAACTGCCATAATACCTGTCTTAAGGATTCTTTGAAATCCTCGTTGATCTTGATGTGCTGGTTATAGCCGAAAAAGCGGTGCGGCAGGTCTGAGAATTTATTGATGTTGTAGTCAGCATTTTCTTCCCAGTCGGGAGGCAGACTTTGCATCGGACTGTCTTTGGTTATGCTCTCCGTGCCTGTCTGCGCGCTCCATCCTGCTTTCTTCTCCTTTAATGCTGACTTCTCTTCCCGTTTTGAGCTGCCCGACGAAGAGGCAGAACTGGAGCTTTTGGTTGACGAAGCTGACGATTGCGAAGATGTAGAAGGCGGCGGTTGGCTTTGCGACTGTGAGTTCTCCTGCAATTGCTGCTCACGGAGCTGCTGTGCTGCGCCAAAATGTCGGGACTGGTGGTGTGAAGATTTGAAAGAAGAAGGCCGCGAGATCCATGCTGCATGGCCGATGAAGAAAGCGTTCGCACCGAGGAAGGAGTGGAAAGCCGGCGATGACTATGAATGTGTCAAGACATATCGACATTGCTGCAACATCGCTCAATACATACAGCCAGCTTATGGTGAAGAGCCATGATGCGCAAGAGTTTCCGAAAGCGTTGGGTTAGCAGTGTTTATCGGCAGAGTCGGCCATGTTTGAATAAATTGGGATGTGGTTTTGGTCAATTCATCGTTGCTCAGTCGAATAGAAGCGTGAGGGAGGAAGTTGGGTCGGCAGTGACTTGCGCTTGCGCTTGCGACTCGCTCTCGCAGCTTCCGCCCAGGACGGGACGGACCCCGAAACGCCAAGACTCTGAGAACCCAGAAGTATGAAGTCAGCTTCCGGGTTCCTGGCGGGAGCTAGCCGCACTCGGCCTGGGAATAAACATGGACGGACAGCGCGACAACACAGCGCGAACAGCTCGACACCCTGAAGCACATTAATGACCATACCAACAGCACAGCGACGGCGACGGCGACACCATGAGCTCGCCGGCGAAAGACATGAATTCTTTCGCCGCGCGCTTGGCCACTTTCGAGCAGCCGCATCACCTCACCACATCAAGCAACTCGAACAAGCGGAAAGGCGGGAACGGGAACACAGTCGAATGGCCACATGAGCGGCCATCAAGGGATGCAGTATGTCAGAAGCCAGCATCAGAGTGTATATGTCTACTGACAGCGTCTTCAGCTTGCACGCGCCGGCTTCTTCTACCGCCCGGCACACGACTCCAACGATAATGTCCAGTGTTTCTTGTGCGCGGTTAAGCTGGATGGCTGGGAGGAGTCAGACGATCCAATTTCAGAACACTTGGCGCATTCGAAAGGCTGCGCGTGGGCGACCGCGCTGAGCGTGACACCAGAGGACGAAACGCCCGAGCATCGCGATCCTCTGTGTGAAGAATTATACGATGCGCGAAAAGCGACCTTCAACATTGGAGACGGCTGGCCTCATGAGAACAAAAAAGGCTGGAAATGTAAAATCACGAAAATGGTCGAAGCAGGCTGGTGTTTTGATCCGAGCGTAGAGGGCGAAGAGCCGGATGGAGTTACTTGCTTCTACTGCGCTCTGAGCTTGGACGGCTGGGAGCCCAAAGATGACCCATTCGTGGAGCACCAGAGGAGGGAGCCCGACTGCACATACTTTCAGCTGCTTAAGCAATATCACGGAGCTGCAGTGCCGCCAAAGAAGGGCAAAGCACGCGGTAAAGCTAGGGGTAGTACCGCTAGCCAAACTAGCAGAATGAGCACTCAGAGCGCCGTCACCACCACGAGCGATGCACCAAGCCAGGTCGAGAGCTTGGGCGACATTCCCATGGACAGCAGCGTGCCTCGAATTGACGATAGCATTGTCACTGCAGGAACTACGAGCTCGACCGCAACCGCGACGAAAGGCAAGAAGAAAGGCGGCAGGATGAAGGTTGCTGCAAAAGGAACGAAGGGAAAGAAGAAGACTTCAGAGGAGGAAGATGTCGAGATGTTGGAGCAGTATCCTGCTGCATTGCTGTCAAGTCAACTCCTGGCAGAGCATGAGCCTGCACCTCCTGTTTCAGCCAACTCTACTAGGAGAGGCGGGCGTGGATCGAAGCAGCAGCAAGCAGATTCCTCTGTCATCGAGATCAGCGCAATCGAAAGCGGTCCCCCAAAGAAGGTCACCCGCGGACGTAAAGCTAAAGCACAGCCAAAATCCGAGCCGGAGCCAGAGATGGAGCCAGAAATCCCGCCTGTTCCACAGACGCCACACGCAGATGCCATTGAGCAGAAACGACTCAGCGAAGTATCAGCACAGCTCCGGGGAGAGCTCGATCACTCGGTCGATAACTTCGATGGAGAGCTAGATCAGTCGACACCATTGGCAGAACCACCGAAGCGAGGGGTGAAGCGAACATCGGATGGTCTGAGGAAACAGCAAGAATCGAGCTTGGTTGAGATTGTGTCTCCGCCGCCACAAGCGAAGCCGGCTACGAAAGGCAAACGAGGCAAGAAACCCCAGCAGACCTCGAGCGCGTCTACCGACATCGAGCAGGAGCTTGTAGCAGAAGTTGACTTTGCTTTCGCTCCGGACCGTCGCATTGAGCTTGAGCTGCCGGAGAGTCAAGGAGCTGAGGCAGATGATGAGCAGTCGCAGCCTACTAAAGCCAAGCCTGGCCCAAAGAAGGCAAAGGGCAAAGCGAAGGGAAAGAAGAACTCGTCGGCGAGATCCTCAAAGGCGCTGGCCACAACATCAGAACCGGAGCCAGCGTCAGCTGTAGAAGAAGCCGAGGATCTCGCCAGGGACGAGATGGAGATCGAGCAGGAGCTCGCACGAATTGCCTCAGAACAGCAGTCCTCCGAGGAGGCACCACCCATCCAAGCCGAGCAAGACCTTGTTGAAGAGTACGAGACTTCTCCGTCGCAAGGCCGAGTCAGCAAGGATAGTGCAGAATTGCAGCAGCTTCAACAGGAGGTTGACACCGAGCAGGCACCCGCGGAAGAAGACAAGGCCTCAACACCAGCTCGCAAATCACAAATGCCGGGAGGCTTCACACCCAGCCCTGGCGGAAGCGACAAAGAGAATCAACGTTCGTCCATCGTGCAGCCTCAGACGGTACAGAAGTCACCAGGCGTCATCCTCGGCCCAACCAAAACCACTACAATCCCACTGCCAGCTTCGACTCCAAACCGCTCACCTGCCAAATCTACGCTTTCGCCATCAAAACAGATGGGAGGTCTCAAGTCAGCAGCGCCTTGGACGGCCGTGGATCTCGACTCGGTTCTCTTGCCTAGCCCACAAGCTTCAGCCGGCCGAGTGGGAGAGCAACTCGCCGCTGCAGCGGGTACCTTGACCAGTCCCGAGAAGAAGATGAGTGTGGAAGAATGGGTGCGGCATCGCGCAGCCCAAAGCGAAGAAGAATTACGACGCAAATGCGAAACATTGCTGGAAGCTTTTGAGAATCAGGGTATGAGAGGTGTTCAAAGCTTGGAGGGGATTGAAGTTGTGAGATGAAGCTGCGCTAGCGCTCCCAGTGTGAATGATGTTAACGACTATCGTAAGGCTTTTTTGGCGTTTATGAGATACCTAGGAAGGGAAGTGGCGTTTATGAGATACCTCGGAAGGGAAGGAAATGTTGCATGATTGGGCTGGATACATACATACATACATACCTACATTGTGTCTTTGGCTCTATGATTATGCGCGAAAAAAAAGAGGAAAAACCGCTCTATGATTTTATGATTCGCTCTGAATGGGTATCTCAATGAGTCGCTTCGAATTCATGATTTAACGCTTCCGCCGGTCCATCATTTATTTGTTCGTGCGTTTACTGTCCAATTCCACTTTGCTATACCATACCGCACCCGCAATCGTAATGAACATGCCCACTGCGTTCAAAAGCCCAACTTCCACATGAAACAAGATGATGCCGAGGAAAATGGTCAAAGCCTGCTTGACGTTTCCGCACACGGTAATGGTAAGCGCGCCGGCCATTTTGTTGGCTTGGAAGCCTACGACGTTGAGAAGGAATGCTGCGATTGCGTTTAGGAACAATGCTGCGCCGAATGTGGAAGAGAATTGGGTTGCGGTGTATGCGTGTCGGAACGTGTCGGCTTCTCCGGTGAGGTAGGCGTAGATGAGGCATTGTATGGCTGCGAGTGGTGACATGCGGAGGAGGACTTCCAGAGCGGAGAGTTTGAGGCTGCCGGTCATGAGGCGGTTTGTTGCCACTGTTTTGACGGAGGCCAGGACGACTCCGAGGAAGGTCACGAGGAAGCCGGCGAGAGTGGCGTAGTAGTCTCCAACAGTCGATCTAGGGGGGAAAAAGGAGTCAGCGTGAGTGGAATGGAATCAAAGAAGGCTGGACTTGTGACGTACAGCGCGACACCCAAAACCAGCGGAATCATCGTCAAATACGTCGTCCTGGAATACTCCCGGCCATACACGAGCTTGTAAATCAAAATCGTCACAAGCGGACAAGTCGAGCGCATGATCTGATGAAACGGGACCGAAACCATGGCCAAGCTCACATTGGAAACGGCGATATTGACGGTGAATAAGAAGGAGAATGCGAACAGCGCCAGGTTCTCTCGTAGGCCGAGAGGCGTCACGGTCAGAAGCCCCAGGCCAAGCATTGCGAAACATCCTATCGAGGTCGCCGAGCAGTGGACGGCGGTTAGCAGCCAGGGTAATCTGGCGGTGCCGAGGAGGGATTTGTTGGAGAGAGTGAGGAAGAGGTTGAGGAAGAAGTAGGCGGCCAGGAAGAGGAGTTTTGCTCGCGTCGAGACATGCTTCTCTGCGGCGTCGCTCTTTGGGGGGGCGGATTGCGATTCGATGTCGGAGGTGGATCGTCGTAGGATGGGCTCTGAAGGGCGTGACTCTGCGCTGGATCGATGTGATAGTAATGCGGCTTGTGCGTTGCTGCAGTCTTCTTCCAAGGGAATCTTCTCTTCGTCTTCGAGCGCGTGATCATGTGCCATGATGGTGATGCTTGCTTGTCGGAGATGAAGATGTCGGCTGGAAAGGCGATGTGGGAAGGAACGACCACGCCGGCGACTAAGTCAGAAATCGAACAGAGACAGACCTTCTTCGGCCGCAGCGCCAGCGCAGACATCGGACGTACAGTCGCCAGTCGCCAGTCGCCAGTCGCTTCCACAACGTCCTGCTGGAGACCCGAAATATCCGCGTCCGTCACGGCAGGTGCTTGGCGGGATGACGACATGAGGAATGTGCCACCGTGGCTGATTGCGTATGCCCTCACATTCTCCAATGCGGCTTCTTCCAACGCGCTTGATGATCCATCTTTTCACCACCGAAGAAGCTCCAGCTCAGCTCAGAGTCATGTGAAGACCTGCATGTGCGTCCGGGAGCATGTTGCGTCTTGGCAACGTGATACCCCTGCCCTGGCGCTTGGCGAGTCTCGGACTACCACTAATAGCCCCCCCCCCCCCTGAAACATGGCGACGCTGCCTGAGAACACCATCGGATGCAGCACGTGCGATGGAGAGGCTCGCACGGTCCCGGTAATAGATACGGCGAGAACATGATCATGGCGAGAAGACGCGGAGACGAGACGAGACGAGCACCCAATCGCTAAAACGTATCTCTCGTTAAAAAGGAAAAAAAACGTCGACAATCGTGCTACCATACAAGACCGAAGTTTCCCTCCCCTCCGTCCCAGATTGATGGTGAATCTCTTCTCATATGATAATGTAACCAAGCCCCCCTTCGGCTCGACTTCTTCTTCCACCTATCCCTGGTCGGCCTTCCGCTTGTGACCAGTGATCACATTCGGTGCCGACGCCAACTGCTGGTCCCGCATACTGAGATTGAGCAGCCACTGTGCTGCTCGAGCATCGGCGGCATCGAACTTGGCAGACTTGGTGGTGGTGGCGGCGGCGGCGCCGGAGTTGTCGGTCTTCTGCCTCTTCGATATGCATGCACCTGGGGAAGCAGAGTCTGGCTTGCCGTGTCTTCGACGTGTGCTGCTCTTCCTCGATCTAGACGACACGTCGATGTCGCCTTCATCGCTCTCGCTGCTTGACGTAGACGATGATGCGTTGTTGCCACCAACTCTTGGAGCTTCTGGCGGAGGGAGAGTGCTGCGGCGGCGCTTGGAAGCTCGAATCCCGTCCTGCGCAGTGTGCTCGGCTTCAGTGTAGTGAGGCCTCTGCACCATAGACTCTGCCGCACGCCATGACATGGCTGGCGAGTATCTTGGCTCCGTCAGCAGCAACGAGTTGGCCAGCGCTGTGACTGATGGGGCTTGAACTGCCGATGGCGCATTGCGGTTGACGCTCGTCCAGCGTGGCTGCTCATTGGGACTCGACTTGGGTGACAAGGCAGGAGATCTGAGTGGTGACGATGCATATGTGTAGTTGCCGTAGGCTGGACTTTCGGAGCCGGAGTCGAATGGCGAGCCTGACTTGAAGTTTAAGTGGTCGTTCCGTGGCCTCCTCGCCTGGTAGCCTGGAGGAGCTTCTGGTTCACTTCTCGGAATGTTTCTGACACCATAAGAGCCTGACGGTGCTTCGCTGCGGCTGGCGCTGTCAGGCTTCCAGCCTTCCGCCTCCAAGGCCGCGCATCGAACCACCTCCGGGTCGATCTTGAAGCGAGCGAAGCCTGGGTGATCTGGCCGTAAGCACTCCTTGATGAAGGACGGGCCGAAGATAGGTGTGAGGGCCCAGCGGATGTCGTAACAGAAGGTGAGGCAGACCGCACGAGCACACGCATATGGCATCCAGTATCCCTGAGCCGCGAGGGCACCGCCTGTGATCGAGTGGGACAGTTCTTTGAGGCCGGGGTTTGTTGTAAGAGCTTTTGCAGGCGTCGTCTGCCGCATGTGTCAGTCTTCTCTGCTGCCTGTTCCTCAAACCATCATCCTGCTGCTCACCTTGGAATACTTGCACGCCTTGAAGAAAGGCGTGATGCGCACAAGGCCGACCTGGTAGTCCCACATGACTGGGTAGTCCTTGTCAGGCTCGGTGGGCAGCGCGAATGTGTACGTGAACACTAAACGAGCACGTTAGTCGACGAACAAGCAACGACGGGAGATGGCCGCCTGGATAGACTGACCGTCGAAGGCATCTCTTCCGGTCTTGTTGAGAAAGTCCTTCTTCTCACTCGAGTAAGGTATGTGCCGCACATAGTTTGTGATTTTCTCATCGGAGCTTCCATCAGGCCAGACTTTGAAGTTCCGATGCTGCTCGGCCAAGTCTTGACGTTGCTGGTAGTTCAAGCACAGACTCTCTTCGGTGCACTCGTATGGCGGATAGTTGACTGGTCCTTTCGGTGAGCCTCGAATGAAGACCGCCGCATCTTTGACAAGCTTCTGTCGCTTCGAAGCCAAGGGTGTCGCCGGTGTCACTGGACGTGATGTCGGAGCAGGTGACGAGCCATGAGTGGTGTATGCTGGTGTCGGTGGCGTCGCAGCTCCGTGGTGGTGAGAATGCCATCTGCTGTTGTCCGATGAAGGGTGGTTGAGCAACGCGTTTATCTTCAGCATGGTGGCAGCCGAGGGATGAGGTCTGTAATCGTGTGTGACGTTGCGAGGACGGTGCTGTTGAGCGTCAGGCGAAGGTGAAGGCAAGTGAGGAAAAGAAGATGGCATGGTGTAACTGGCGGTGGGTGGCTGGAAGATAACTGGCAAGATGTGACGAACGAACGGCGATGATAGTAGCGGTGAAGGGCAATTCCCAGAAGGACGAGGTCGAATGCCGACTTATAGTGCAGAAACAAGTGAGCCAGCTTCACTCCCAAGTACAAGATCCTTGACCACACTAGCATCGACTTCTCCAGCCAAAGAGATCGTGCCGGAGACCCGCTAAGTGTCTCAGTCAAAGAACTCGTTGATGCTCGATGGCCAGACTTTACTGCATGGGCGACGATGGCCAGCTTGTAGTCACGGATAGCGAACATGGGAGCCTTGCAATGGACTTATTTGTGCAGACCCAGGCCATTCAGAGAGGAAAGATGAGTTTGCGGTGTGGGACAAAGCAGAGGTCTCAGACCACCACCAAGCGCTATGCGAGAAGATCATGCAGAGCTGCGTTTGTGCAGATGGCTGGGCAACTACATTGTGCCGATGCCGTGAGAAGGCTCGCCGAAATCGACATCGGCTTTGATACCACCATGGTTGGATGCTGGCGTACTCCAGCCTCTTCCAGTGTGATGGGAGATATGTTTGGCGTATAGATGAAGCAAACGATTGTCGTCACGAGGGGTGATGGGTGTGCTCGAGCCCACTGCCATATATTCTTCGACGGACAAGGTCAAAGCGTATCGATACAGCCATGGAAGGCTGCGGGGCTGCTTCTGCCACGAGTGAGTCTGAGAATAGTAATGATGGACGCTATTGTCTTAAGGCGGACTGTGGTGGATCGATCACGAGTCAGGTTGTGCAAGCCTTGCTGAGGAAGTGAGTCTACCAGCTACTCGGGCCTTCGACTTGCGTTCGGAGACGAGCGCGATGTAACGAGAGGTACTGACCGCACGCGTTCGTGCGGTATGGTTGCATCACAGGTTCGGCTCGGACGCCGATAGACCAGCTAGCTCTGCCATGCCACGTTAGATAGGTCGTCCATCGACTTGCAGCACCACCTTCAACCTCAGTGTCGATCGGATACTGACAGTTAAGTGGGTCAACGCTCTGGGCTCAGCGGCGGCGATATTGAAGCGCAGTAGGAGCCCAATCGACGTCTCCATGACAATGGCGGCAAGGGCAGTTCGACGATGATTGCTAGAGACCCTCGCGATTGCTCCAAGGACTCGATGACACGATCGATGTAACATTGTGTGAGCGAGCTGAGTGTGTTGTTTGACCTCATTTCCGCTCCCGTCACTTCGTCTCCAACAGCTCGATCAACTCGCCTTAGCTTTCTCTTGGCTTGCAAGGTATGAGGGGCCTGCTGAGTCGACTGTGGTAGAGTGTTCCAGAGTGAACTTGCCTCACGCACTTGCTTTAGTAGCCTGCATTGATCCAGTCAGATTCTTCTTCGAACGCTCACCGTCGCCCGTCTGTGTGGCACCCTCGGCATGCGGGTCCATGATCCCAGCGTGAACGGCTGTCACCCGTCGGAAGGCCGACGCAGTGTAACAGAACTGCCAACGCTATATTCCGGTTGCTCCACGTAAGCCACCTGGTTTCTGTCACGTCCGTGGTTCGTGCAAGGCTTGACCATGATCAGAACGAAGCAGCATGTCGTCGGTTTCGGCGCCTTGAGCACAATCGCTGAATTAACATTATCATACTGATATACCTCTACTTGCCTTTAGCTTTTTATAATTTAGCTTCCGGTGCTTTTTGATGCCGCGCCAGTTCTGTGCTGAGACAGCCTACTGTCGTCGCTTGCTGACCAATTGAGAAAGTGGCTTCTTGATGAATTCCACAGCCTTGCCAAGACCTCCAAAGAGCGTACCCATGCCAAAACTCCAGCCCTTGACACGGACACTCCAGATGAAGAAGAAGACGCTATAGAATCGTTAGAAAATGCCAAAAAAAAATTTGTTCCAGCCTGCTTGTGGACTTACAGGAACCAATTCGTGAAGACGAAGACCAGGAAAATTCCAAAGTCTCGCCACTTCTCAGATGCCTGGATGTTCAAGGTTGCCAAGTACTGATTTCCGACGCTGTACGGGCACATCATGCAATTTGTGCTGTCATCAGGATTCAGCAGATAGCCTCCACTGCTCGTAGCAAAATCGCCAGCGTAGCTCTGGCACGTTTGATCCGGAGGCACATTGAAGTGAGCAGTTTCGCTCTCTGCGCACCGGACCGGAACGTTGTTGAGGGTCGCTGCGAGCACTCCTCCGATCCAATAGGTCGACGGATTGACGTAATACATCCAATACCTCCAGAATACCGGGAGCATGGAATACGGTCGAACGACTCCGTTGAAGAGGGAGAACATGACGAAGAAGAATGGCAAAACGTTGGAGATGACCGTGAAGGACGGTGCGAAAGCACAGATCCACTGACCCCAGCTTGCTTGGAACAAGAAGAAAAGCATGGTCATCAGGAAGACATAGCCTGCGACGGAGCTCTCCGTTGGCAGTCCACTTGGCCAGTACCAGAGCACCCAGTATACAACAGCACCAATGATTGCTGGCGGGATCTCAGCGACGGTCTGTGCGAAGCAGAAAGCCTGCCATCCGTAGATACGAGACGGGTATTCGCGAGCTTGCCAGAGTGCCATGTTGGTGAAAAATTTCGGCACGACGGTATTAACAACAGTCGGAGGTATGGTCAGGATGATGAAGCTCGTAAACATGCGGTTCTGCATGTCCTGGATGGTGTAGCCGAGCTGCCAGAACGTGAAGCCATTGAAGATGCCGACGACGACCGAGACGAAGAGTTTGCCGTAGATGTAGCTTGGATCGCGCCAGTATTGTTTGAAGGTCCTCTGGAGCAGCTCAGTGCATTGAAGCCACACAGAGGCCGCAAATTCTGTCTCCTGTTCCTTGCGCTTTGCCTCTGGCTGTGTCTTGCTTCGCGTCAATTTCAAGCCTTCAATCTCCTGCACCACATCCTTGGCTTGTTGAGATTTCCGCCACTCCTCGTTCCAGTTGATGCGCTTGCCCTCGGAATTCTTGTGAGGCTTAGCGGCAGTCTCCAGAATGAATTCGGCGACGTTCTTGTCAGCTGGGCAGTCGACACCGCGGTCACTGAAGTACTGGATGACAGCCTTACCATTCTCTCCGACAGGCCCGAAGTAAAAAGTATTGCCGCCGGGGTTCAAGGCAAGAATCATGTCGAACTGCTGAATGAGCACGCTGGAAGGCTGGTGGATGGTGCAGACAATGGCCTGGCCAGCATCGGCGAGCTTCTTCAGGAAGCGCACGATAGAGTATGCGCTCTGCGAGTCGAGGCCCGATGTTGGCTCATCCAAGAACAACAATAGCGAGGGTTTGGCAGCGAGCTCAACGCCGATGGTCAATCTCTTACGTTGTTCAACTCCCAAGCTCATGATCACTGCATCTTGCAGATCATTGAGCTCAAGAAGATCAATGATGCGGTCCACGTATTCCAGCTTCTCTTTGCGAGGGGTGCTTGCGTCTTGTCGGAGGATGGCCGAGAACTCGAGCGCCTCGCGAATTGTCGCAGTTCCGTCGTGGATATCACTTTGGAGACAAAATCCAGTGTTCCGCTGGAACTCAGGGCCCAGAGGTCGACCATCGACGAACATCTCGCCTTTGACGACACCCATAGTTTGACGTTGCGCCAATGTATTGAGAAGGGTGGTCTTGCCTGCACCAGACGCACCCATCAACGCCACCATGACTCCAGGCTTTGCGTATCCATCAACATGGTTCAGAAGCTTGCGCTCGCCGCCGAGATATGGGACCGTGTATTCGACATCTCGCCAAGTAAAGATGCTATCGCTCTTCGACAGCTGATCCAAGGCCTCGTTCTCCTTCTCTTCATCTCCAGAATCCCCCATACCAGTCTCCTTCTGGGTGGAACTGCCCGAGTCCTCGGCGATTCCTGCTTTCTCTTCATCAGCAGGCGATGCTTCCTTTACAACCTGCTTGGCACGCTTTGTCTTCTTGAACACAATCGCTCCACCGCCACTTGCCGAGAAGTCGAAAAGCTCAGTGGCCAAAGCAGTGACGAGGATGTAGAGCGCCGTGAAGGCAATGACAACGCCAAAGTTACGCCACAGATTACTTCTCGAATAGTTGTATTGAGTCTGCAGGTAAGTAGCGCCAGATACCGATGTAGCGCCGACCTGTGCACCTGCAATGGCACATCCTTGATAAGCTGGGTCGATTCCAGGTCCTTGTGGAACGAGCTGCTCTGGGGCGCATTCCATAGTACGTCCAGCGAATTCGTTGGTAAGGACTCCCTCGAAGGAGTAAGCGAGAGGGTTAATCCAATAAATCCAGCCAAACCAGATGTATTTAGACAGGAGCTGGGTCTTTGGAATCACGTAGCCAGTGTAGATGATCAACAGATTCAGTCCGATGCCAGAAAAGCGAACGGCAGTGTCTATCTCTGGTGAAAGCGAGGCGAACATGCGGTAGAGAGCGGTAAGAAGTATCGTGGTGAGGTAGACAAACAGCAGGTAGATGAAGAACCTGCCGGCTGTCACCGTGAGATTTGTCATGAAGTACATGATAATGCCGAATATGAAGACCTGAGCCAGAATTACCGGGAAGTCTGCCACCACACGCGCAATGCCGACAGCACTGGGGCGGTAAAAAGCGTAGTCTTTGTGGCGAGCCACCACAGCTCTGCCACTGATTGCCTTCATCAGCTCGGTCAGCTGAAGCCAACCTAGGAACAGGATCGAGAAAAAGAGAGCACCGCCGCGAGAGAATGCACCCTCGGTATTCGATGGCTGACCATAGAAGAGAGAACCAACGATCAGTCCGTTTGAGATGATGATAAATATCTTGGTCCAGAGAGTCGTTGTGTCTCCGAAGAGAAGCCAGAATTCGCGCTTGGTACAGGCCAAAACCTGTCTTGGAAAGGAGACCGTGTAGGGTGACTTCTTCGGCACACGCTTGGATTTGCCTTCCTGCACGGCCCTTTCGAAGCGTTGTGCATCTCGATAGTTTGATTCCTCCAAGTACTTTTCATACTCGGACACATCTTCGAGCACCTTCTGATAGGCGTCTGACTCCTTGAAGGCCCGTTCCAGGTCTGCAGAGGTCTTGGGTGCCTTATCCTCGAAACCAGGACGGAAGCGACGTTCGACCGGATCAGTAACGGCTGTCAAGAAGTCTGCCGTTGTTTGTCTCTCTGGACATTGGAAGCCGAGATCGACGAAATATTGCTTGGCCTCATTCGCCGGGCCCATGTAGATCTGTCGACCTTGATCAATCACCAGCACTTTATCCATCGTTTCGTATATGCCTTCACCGGCCTGGTAAAGGGTGACCAGTGTGGTGCGGTTGCTGACGTCCGTCATGATTCGAAGTGATCGGGCATAGTCCAAAGCTGTCGAGGCATCAAGACCACGGGTAGAGTTATCCCAGGCAATGACAGTGCTCTTACTGGCCAGGGTTTCGGCGATGGAGACACGCTTGCGTTCACCACCCGAGACACCACGAGTGTACTCGTCTCCAACGAGAGTGTACTTGGTGTGAGAAATTCCAAACATTTTGAGCAGCGCGTTGGCGATGATGGGAATCTCCTCTCTGGCCTTTTTCTTGGTCTTGTTCATCAAAGCGAAGGTGAACGTTTGCCACACGTTCAACGAAGCAAAATGCACATCGTCCTCCTGATTGTAGTTCACCTCGCCGCGATACATCTTCTTTTGCTTGTCTGCTGTGATGCCACCGTACGAGACTTCTCCGGTGACTTCGGCAAAGGAATCGCGATTGTTGGAGACCACTTTGAGAAATGTACTGCATCCAGCTCCTGGACGTCCGAGCACCAGAAGCATTTCTCCGTCACGTACACATCCGGTGAAGTTGCTAAGCAGTGTCCGTGTCTCGGCAGATCGTCTTCTGAGCGCTGGAACGAATCGACATATGACGCCCCAGAGATCTGGGCCGAAAGTGCCAATGATGGCGTCTGGCAAAGTCTTGACAAATGACGTTGTCGAGCCGGTACCTTTGACAGTTAAGTGCTTGAAAATGACGCCGACTTTCTTCAGAGGCTCGCCATCGCCACGTCTCTCGAACTTGCCCTCTCTCATGAATTGCTCGAGTTCGAACTCTTCTTCTTCTTCGTCTTCTTCATGTTCATCGGAAGGGCCTGCCTCAAGATGCTCTGGCTCAGTGATCTGAGTAGACACTCGCCTCTCACTTGCGGCTCCGGCATCAGAAACAGTAGATGCAGTTTCGGTACGTCGGCTATCAGGTCGGTTCATTCTCCGACTTCGTTGGCTATTGTGAGTGGTTGTTGGGCGAAGCGAATGCTGTGTATCTCTAGACCGGGCTCGTTCGAGAGTAGTGAGGTCCTTTCTAAGGTTGTCGTAATCGAGCCTGGCTTGGTCTGGATGGAAGCCTCCAACATCAGTCTCTCCCCATGTTCCTGAGTGGCCGCGAGATTGAGAGCTCTCTTCAAGCTCCTCTGTTGGATGCAGAGGTGGATGCATTCGGTCTGCATGTGGCTGGCCATGGCCGACTGTGTGCCTGGTCCAAGTCAGAATGCACGATGCTCGACTCATTGCCGTAGTGTGCAGGATGGAATTCGAAAGTCGGGCTGGGGAGATGTGAGCATATGTTGCGAGGACTTACCATTGGTTCGCCGGGGCATTCGAATCAGATCTGGCAAGGCGGCGCTCGTCGACAGAGGATCCCCACATGTTGGCCACCACGAGGCAGAAGTAGACGTAGCTTCCGGGCCTGCAGGAGCTCGTTGTCGTTGCCCAATGTGGCGGATGTAGGTGTAGAAGAGGGATGGTCAGTAGTTGCGATGCGACTGAGACGTACAGCGAGGGTGGAAAAAGAAATCAGGCAATCCAAGGAAGCTTGGACGAGGCGAGGCGGCATCACGATTCGGCCCCATCAGCCATCAGGGAGCTCGAAGAGTGTCGCGTTGAGTGCTGTGGCTTTGTAATGCGAGCAGAGAGATTCAACGTCATTGCATGGCGGGCGTGTGCTAGCAGAATAAGGTCCGGAGTTTGGCGATGTTTAAAACCTAAAGTCGCCCGGAATCTCCATGGGTCTTGCGAGCGCCTTCCTACAGAGTGGTCAGTGGTCATTCCTGACAATTTTCTTCTTATCTCCTTTGCGGGTATGCACGTCTTGCCTCCGCCTCCGACCACCGACAGACCACCCCTTCCTCGCTTTCGCACCACCCTTGCCGTGCTTCTTGCACCTCCCTGTCACCGCCTTCTTCACATATCAGCCCAAATCACTATGATTGATGATGACGAATTAAGAATACCTTGATGCATGAGCTGCATGAGCCTCCTGGTGTGGAGTTCACAAAAGTCACCACTTCTCAACGCTGAACAACTACTGCACGATCACAAAATTCTTATGACTCAGCTTGTGCGAACGATAGATCACCGGCCAGGCACGACAAACCCTGCATTCCGACATCGAGACGCATGCCGGAATTCGCTTAACAAGAAACGAGAACCGGGATGATGGTTCAAAGATTTTCAGCATGGCTTGGCAAGCTTGGAAATCCTCACGGACGAAGCCCAACTCGTCCGCGTACCTTGTACCATTTAACCACCTGCAGAGTCAGCAAAGCCCACGTGCGCCGCTGCAATGTTCTTCTGCCTGGCTGAGAACGAAATCCAGTGGTCGGCATACCACCTCGCGTCTTCTCCGATATCGCTGCAGTGCTACAATACACCGCTCCCATCAGTTCAGAGGCTTGGGCATGTCTGATGAGTCTCCTCGCAGCAGCCCCAGAGCGATATTGACTGCGTACACACCGCTGGTCTCCTGAGTCTCCTCAGTGGAAGCTCCAATGTGCGGCGTCATCACCACGCGCGGATGCGAAAGCAGTGTCTCCCCATAATGCCTCCATGTCGGAGGCTCATGGAGCATCGCATCCAAGCCTGCGCCAAACAGCTTGCCCGAGTTCAAAGCATCCAGCAATGCCGATTCATCAACAATTCCACCCCTGGCGCAATTCAGAAGAATCGCTCCACGCTTCACCTTCGCCAAAGCGGAGGCCGAGATCAAATTCTCCGTCGACGAGGTTAACGGGACGTGCAAAGTGATCACATCCGATGACTCCAAGACTTCATCCAGCTGCGACACGCGCTGGAAAGAGGCTGCGGGCATATCGTTCGACCACGCGCCTTCCTCGGCGTAGGGATCGAACGCAACCACCGAACCACCCGTACAGCCAATCCACTTCCTGGCCACCTCGACACCAATGTTGCCCATTCCAACGATTCCAATGGTCTTCTTGAACAAACTCTTGCCTAAAGTAAGGCTACGCACCACTTCCTCGCCGCTTCGAATTTTCCGATCCACCTCCGCAACCCTTCGAGCAATACAGAATGCGAGACTTAATGTAAGCTCCGCCACAGCCTCGCTATTCAACCCGGGAGTATTGTACACCTTGATTCCCTTGGCTGTGCAATCCTCCAGCGAGATGTTGTCCACACCAACGCCTTGTTTGACGATGTACTTGAGCTGCGGCCCAGCTTTCTCTACACTCGCCGCATCGATTCTTGTCTCGCTTCGTACTAACACTGCAGTTGCGTCTCTGGGCCATTCGCTCTTCGCCGGGTCGTTGGGAAGAACCAGTCTAATGTCTTGGTGCCTCTTCAATTCGGCAAGAGCGCTTGAATGATAGGGATCTATCACGTAGACTGCCGGTGGCTCCTGAATGCTTTCCATAATTTCCTGATCGCTGTGATGAGTGCTTGAGAGTCGGGAGTTTTTCTTGCTGCAGCTGAATATCAGACGCTGGCAACAGAAACAGAAAGGCGAATACATATATCAACCAGGAGGTAATCCTTCATGCCGGCATCGCAGCTCCTCGGAATTTCTCGGTGGCGCAGAGCCGATGGGTGAGGCACTTTTCTCATGGCGTTTGAGACTGCAATCCTACTGATGATGGACAAAAAGATAAGCATATCGCTTCCGTGGATGGAAATGTTGCTAATCAGACGCTTGAAACTTTCCAGGACTTGAGGTTTACATACCACAGCTAGGTACCTCCAGATACCGCACAGTGCGTTTGGACCAAAGTTTGAAAGCTTCAGTCTGTGACAATGTTAGAACATGAACAGGAGGCAATTTTAAGATGACGCGACATCAGCATCAATAGTGACCGAGCAGTGGGCATGCATTCAGGTTTGAGTCTGTGACGATCAGATCGAGGACGAATTTTTGTGATGCCAAGCCAAAAGTCTCACAGACCAGCTTCTTCTCTCTTCTCCCTGCACGAATTCGGTCATCGAAGCGAAGTCGTGACTTGCAGAGTGTCATACCAAGCCAATTCCTTGTTGAGTGTTGAGTTGAGTCCCTGCCTCGGCGTCGTTCTCACATATCCTGGACAGTCACTCCATGCCTTTCGGTTTACCTGCAAAGGCAGGTTTTGCTATCAATACTGGCCAAGTCGATGTGTGTTGTGAGCATACAAAACGCAGTCCTTGAGGCGAAGCATTATCGGACCTGAACCAGCTTGGCGACTGGATTCGGAAGCTATTGTGTTTTGGATCGCATTCACTCTGCGGAACCTGGCATGATACTAGCAAGCAGGTACATGTATTGTGAGCAATGCTATTCCGCCGCGTACATGACTGCTGCCATGCTTCATGTAATTTTCAGGTATTTCGCGAAAGTGGTGGTAGAGATTGTGCTACGACAAACGTGGTCAAGGACGTGGCCAGGAGAGGTGCATCTCAATCCATGCTGTCTCAAGCGGCATCACGAAAGATGACGTGCTACACAAGTTGTGTCGGCTTTGGCTAGCATGCGCAATGGTACAGTACAAACACCACCAGCAGACGCAAGAATGGTCGACCTGAGCACCTTGCTAAGCACTTCTGTATGTGTTTCGCCCGCATCGGGGCCCACGGAAATAGATAGTGTTGGTTGCCGTAGATCTCTGCACGTAGTGTCGTGCTGCAAGCGGTGTGAGTAAACGCCAAACTCTAAACGATTGCGGTGGCCGAGTGTTCCAGTCGTGACAGTACCAGGCTCGGAAAGACAGGCTGATGTGAGACGACCTTCTGTTAATGTCAAAGACCGAAGAGGAGATCCTCGTGCGGCCAGAGATGTGTCGGATTGGGGGTCTACATCGCGATTCGCTGCTGAACTTCAGGCTTCAACCATGGAGCATCGAGATGGCGAATGCGTCGAGACGTTTGGTTAGTTATGGTTATCGAATAGTTCGAGTGCCTGTTTTTGCATAGGCCAGGAAATGGAGCCCATGGTTCTGATCATGCATGCGAGCAGCGTTGTCGTCCATGATCATGCAGTGATCGTCACGGCACTGTTTGCGTGATACAGTAGTATGTACCTCGAAGATGCTGGATGGATGGCAAAACGACTTGATGTAAACTGTGATGTATTCAGAAGAGGGCTAATCTACAGAAAGCCCAAAGATGAAGTGTGCACAGTTGCAGCCTCAGGCATCATGCACGTGATAGCCTATACACACACTCTTTAAGTCACCCCCTTATCGCGTGCATACAGCCAAACAAACAAACTAGTAAAGCAAACAAAGGGGTATTAGGTATAGAAACAACTAGACTACTTTTAGGCTATTATAACAAAGCAATTAAACAAATACAATGTCTTCTATCTATTTAGTACTTAGTAGCAGGCTAAGCGGCGCTCTTAATAGCAGCCTTATAATCTACTAAGTTTAACTACTAAACAAAGCGACTATACTTAAGCTTATTAAGTAGCTTAGTAAAACTATTAGCGATTTGATCGTATATACTAATCTAAGTAACAACGATAGTGCTATTAGCGATCTTCTCGCGGATGTAGTAGACCCTAGCATCTATATGCTTAGTACGGCTATTAACGCTAGTCGACTAGGTAATAGTAATAGCGGACTAATTGTTCTCGTATAGCGTAATAGGCTTAATAGTGCCCTTATAACTAATCTCTTATAGCAACCGAGCTAAAGCAACGGCTTCCTTAGCGCTAGTTGTTAACTAAACATACTTAGCTTCTATAGACGACAGAGTAACTAAGGTCTAGCGGCCTAACTTGTATAGTAGCGGTCTACTAGCGAGTGTAAAGTAGAAGCCTCCTATAGAGCGACGAGTAACCGGATTATCTACCTAGGAAGCGTTACAATATCTAGCAAAGTTGAGCTTATCGCTCTATATGCCTCGGAAACACAGACTACGGCTTAGAGTGCTAACTAGGTACTTAATAAGCTAGAGAAGTGCGGCATAGTATTCCTTAGTCGGGTTAGAAATGTATCGTAATAATAGGCCTATAGTATAGCAAGTATTAGGTCGGGTAATTATTGCTAGCTATAGTGCTTTACTAACACCTTCCTAATACTAAGTCTTAAAGGCAGCGCTAGCAGTGTAGCCCTTAGGTGCACGCTAAATCGATGTCTTAACGTATCGAGGTGCTATTAGTATAGCCGGTGCTATACGGCCCTATATGCTATACTTCTTACTAAGTCGGTTTAGATAGGCGTCCTGCACTATATAGATAGTGCGGTCCTTGCGGTTGCGAATGATACGCATGCCGAGATAATAGTAAAGATTACTAAGTTCCCGCATATTAAAGCGATCCTTTAGCAACTAAGCTACTGCTTAGAGAGCGGCTATTAAATAAGCAATAATAATTATATTATCTACGTAGATAACGATAACTGAGCCACTAATAGTGTGTTTGAACACACACATATCGCTTATAATAGGGATAAAGTTTAGGCTCTTTAGAAACTTCCGGAGCTCTTTATACTATAGCATTAGTAACTGCTTTAGACTATAAAGTGCTTTTAGCAGTAGACACACTATGCCCTTGCCTCTACTACGGTCTTCAAAGCCGTGTAGCTGCTTAACGTAGATCTTATACTTGTTACTAATAAGTGCGTTTAAGAAGGCAGTTAGGATATTATATTGTTAAGCCTCTAGGTTATAGTAAGCAATTATAGCAAACAGGACACGCAGTGTGCTTAGCTTAGCTACTGCAGCATAGGTCTCGTTATAGTCCTGTCCTTTAACTTAAGTGAAGCTACGGACAACCTAACGAGCCTTAAACCGGCTAATATCGCTATTAGCGTCGCGCTTAATAGTAAACACCTATCGGCTACGGACAACCTTGCGACCTTTAGGCACTTCTAGCCGAGAAACGTATACCTACGTATAGTTGTCTATTAACGACTTATACTTAGCCTTATAGGCCTCCTTCTATTGTAGCTAGTGTTGTGATTCCTTAGCAGCCTTAAAGCTCTTTAGAATTAGAATAGTGTCCTTAGGCTTATTAGGCTGTTTAGTAATATAGCAGGAAGCTATAAAGCCCTTTATATAGGCTATCGGCATATTAGCTATTATACGTCGAGTCGACCGCTTAATACTATAATTAGCTAGATAGCTATGTAATAGGTTACGAGCTAACTTGTTGCTACGGGTTGCACGGGTAGAACGAGCGCCTATCGTATTAGGTCGCTCAAACTCTAGCAACTAGCTAGGCTTACCCTTCTTCGCATTTAGATTAAAGGGCGGAGCTTGATCTTCCTTAGCTAATTAGAAGCTATCTTTATTACTCGAAGCTAGTAGTTAAACGTCTAGAAGGTCGTCCTCGATTAGTAACAGATTAGCGACCTTATCGGCCATTTCCTATATAGGTCCTTGTTTAGGCTATTCTTCTTGCTAAGCTAGAAGCCGCTAGACTATACTAGCAGCCTCGGCAGGCGACGGAGCCTCGTTGCTTATAGAATTAAACAAAGCCGGCATAATAGACTTAAGGGTAATAAACTCGTTCTTAGAAGGGTTATTAGGATTAGTATACAGATCTATCCTATTTAGAAGTAGAAGGTTACTATCTAACTTAATAAACTAAACATCCTTAGAAGCGATAACCTTGTATTAATTAGGCAGGTAGATTATATACTTTCTAGAGTCTACAGAGCCCTTAGCATAGCTAACTAGCTTGCTAATAAGACCTCTACTATCTATCTTCTTTCTACGAGCGATACTGTAATCGTATGCAATAGTAGTATAGCTATAGGCTCGAAGGTGCTAAAGGCGTAGCTGCTTTCGAGACTAATTAAGCTCCCTAGCTACAATAGTATAGAGGCTAAGACCTTCTAGGATTCTAGGTATAATATTAAGGACCTATATAGCGGAGGCAACAGTATATAGCTATAGAGACTTTAGAAGGTTAGCCTATAGCATTATCTTTCTCGCAGTCGTATATACGATGTAATTGCTAACCTTAGCAAGGCTATTCTAAGTTGATAAATAAGGTGCAGTAACTTGTAGTACAATGCCCTCGTCTCGAGCCTAATTTAACAGCTAATTTCCGCCGTATTTACTCCCTCCGTCGAGGCGGTAGATTAGGATTAAGTAACTAGTCTATATACGGATATATACACGATAGTCCTTAATAGCTACTGCAGCCCCTAACTTAAGCGTGCTAGTATATTCGTGTCGATAGCCTAACTTAGCGCATATAAACAGCGTAAAATAGCGCTCCTATAACAGACTAGGATTAGTAATAGTAACTACATTAATACAGACAATGTAATAGATCGTAGATAGTCGTACGCGCGGCAGCCGATTGTATTCCTTATATAATATAGCTATGCGATAGGCAATGCAGTTTCGGAAGTTGTTCTTGTCGCTAGTCTTATTATTAGCGATAACAATCTAACCCTTAGCTTCTATTCGTAATAGCTTGCGGTAATAAATATAGCTATATCGTAGATGCTACTCTTCTATCGTACCTATTAGCACCCCCTTCTTTAACAGAAGCGCAACAACCTAGCTATCCGGACTAGAGGTTAGTATATGCAAATAGGGGAGACTATTCTTGCGGTATGTCTAAGCAATGGTAACTTCCGAGCCGTTAACAACAGTAAACAGCTGTTACGAAGCTAGGAGGGAAGGGATACCTAGGCGGCTGCCACTAGCCGCCTTATAGGTATACTTCCTCCGTAGCTAGATAGATATAACATAAATCAATACACTTTAAAACCACGTTTCGAACTATAACAAAATAGTAGCTTCGCTGCAAGCACTAGCGTAAGAAAAACGCACTAACCGTCACTAAACGGACTATCCGAACTACGGTTTACTATCCCCCTCCTCCTTCTAAGGTAAAAGGTCCTCCGTACCTAGGAGGAATCCTAACGACCTACTCTAACGCCATTTTCCGCACTATCGACGAAAGTAGCAGTTAGACTATACTAAGCGAAAGAGTTGAGAAATTACTAGCGATAAGTCGACGCGGCTATAGGCGATAGACTAAGTATACCGCCGTCGCCGGCACCCCGCCGCCTTTACTTTTCTATTGTTTATACCCTCATTTATAGAAGGCAGGTCCGCCCGATACTAGGTTAGCGGGGACCGCAATTTAGGAAGGTTTAGAACAACTAAACGGCGACTACTACGTGCGCTACTGCGCTTAACATTCTAATTACGCTCGTACTTAACACTCGAGCACCGAAGCCGCGTAGCCCTTAACTAGCCTAACTAACGGCCTGTTGTTCTAAGTCTATAGCACCGAAGAACTAAGGGGAACCTTCCGTTAAGTTATAGCCTACCGCCTAGGAAGATTGCACTCTTCCCGAATTAGCTAAGGACAGATACTACCTTATCTATACGGCTTTTACCCTCCTAGCTTTTTCTAAGCTAAGATAGTGCCTAGCAAAACTTCTAGAGGGAGACCTGAAATTCCGCGTTATCGCTATAACCGAGTAGCTAGAGGATCCTAAAGAAGCGGACTCTCCTCGTAGATTAAGATCTATATTAAGGGAGAACGCTAAGTCTACCGATAGGGACACTACGCCTAAGCCTCCTACTCGCTCTAAAATTATTAGCAACTAGGTTAACAACAACTCTCTATCTCATTCCGCGGTATAACAGGTCGACCGTTTAATAGCTTACTAGCTAAAGAGCAAGCATTTCGCCTAGTAGAAGACCGAGAACTTTAGGTCTACCGCTAAAGAGCCTCTAGAGAACGAATATCGTCTTCGTCGTAGGAAAACTTAGATACCTCTAAAGCTAGAGAAGCAAGCGGTTCAACCTTTAGTAGAAGACGATATAGGAGCGGCCCCTAAGCCGGATAGACGTAAGGTTCCCTTTACAATCAATCCGCCTAAGGGCGACGCCTTTAAGAACTTCGGCTCTTTTCGTAAAGAGCCCCCGCTAGCGCTACGAGAAAGCTCCCTTATCTCCGTATCTACTACTTTACCTCTTAGCTCTCTCGCCGACTTAGATCCGGAGCAAGAAATATTAGGCAAGGCTAACGGAGCCGCAGCCCCTACTAACGGCAATACTATATAGCAAATAAAGGAATAGTTTACTTAACAAATGCGAGAAGAACGCGAGAGAGCGGGAATATAGCGTAAGAACGACTAGGCTCGTCTCAATCGCGCCCTCGTAGAGTAACGAGAGGTCTACGAGCTCGAGATCTAAGAAAAATTGTAAGAGGCTTTCGAGTAGGGCCGCTAGGAAGCCGTAAGAGCTAAGAATAAAGCGGCCGCTAAAGAGAATAGCGAGGGTAGGGCTCCGTAGCCGTCGGAGCAACCTAACTACCGTATTAATATAGGCAAGCTATTTACGTCGGGATAGCGAGGAAACGCTAAGTCTACTAGAAGACCGAGGGAAGCGAACTCTCGGAATAATACCGGTAATAACGAAGATAGTAATAACAACGCCGAGAATACTAGAATTAGCAGGTTAGAAACGCTTATAGGGAAATTGGTATAAGCAATAGGGAATAATAGCTAGGCAGGCTATATAGCTCTATAGAATAAAGACTATCTAGGAGCGACCGGGCCGCCGCGATATATAGGTCTTTATCCGATACGCAACCGAGTAGGCTACGGCCTAACGAGGGCAGACTAGCAAGCTAATCGGAATCGAGATGCTCGCCCTTATACTAGACCTAAGATTAACGCCGAGCGTTTCGCGGCCTTAGCCTAGGGAGTCCTAGTCGCTAGAGAGCTACCTACGGGCAACCTTAGGTCTATATAGAACCGCGGGGATCGAGGAAACTATATTAACCCTAGGTATAACGGTGTATACGTATATGCTCCCCCGTACACTCCTTAGTCAGATTTTAGCTAGGAAATCGCCCCCTATAAGTTCAAGCCCGAGCAAATCGGGTATTTCAATAAGGACCTACCGGAGAGCAAGGGCAAAGGCCCGGTAGTGTATTTCGGGAATACTATATACTACCGAGATGTTTTCGCCTTTATTACGCGCCTAGACGTCGCTATTTAGGCTAGCGAATACCTAGCTCCTACCCTTCGTCTATTACTATACCGATACCTTTAGGATTCCGCTTTACAATAGTACCTATACGCGCTTACTAATAATCGACGTACGCTCCTATAGACCGGCCCGGGGATCGAGCGATAGAAGGAGGCGTTGCGCGAACAGTTCCGATTAGACCCTTTAGTCGCCGCGCGCGAGATAGAGATAGAGCAATACCGCATCGAGGATATCGCGGCCCGTAGGAGCGTAAGCGAGTACGTTATTAACGTTATACGTCTTACTTAGCAGAGCGGTACGGAATTACTCGCTAGGTAGATTAATTATACCTTCCGCAAGATCGCGCTAGAGCTTAGAGGTAATCTTAATATACCTACGGCATTATAGATATATTAAACCCTTATCGATACAATATAGGCCTACTACGCTACGTAGGTAGAGCTGTATCTACCCGGTAGCACAACTGCTAGCTACTATAGTAGTAAGTACAACCTTCGGCGTAGCGATTTAGTATAGGGTAGGTTCGTAGACCTAAGGTTCTAGCCTAGGTCTCGTTTTAACGCTAGACGCGCGCCTTTTCTCGGAAACAATAATCCGTATAATCGATAGCAACCTAACGCCTTCTAATAGCGCCGTTAGCCTAGACCTTAAGTCTATAGCCGCTAACGACTATAAGCCGCAAACGCAAGCGTAAACGAGAAGATAGTAGACGTACGCGGTCTCCCGTAGTATCCGAATCCTTAGAGACAGTAGACGATGCCCGGAAATATAAGAGGACAAGGTATTCCCGCGAATTACGGAGGCCTCGCCGAGCCCGCCTTTTTCTACGACCCGATAGACCGAGAGTAGGGCGATAAGTACGACGAATCTAGACTTAGTTAGTAGGACTAGTTCGACGCCTAAGAAGAGCTAGGAGATTGGTATAAGGCGGAAGAAGACGCTAGTTACGCCGGCGGATAAGAGGACTAGGTTTTCCCTTCTACAAACCCGTTCGTATCTCTAGTCTACTATACTTAGACCTAGAGCCGTAGACCCGAGGTCTCGAGCTAGCCTTCCCGAGAGAAGAACCGCTAGGACGGCCGACCTATACGCTGCAATATATACGGGGAGATTTTCCGCTCCGCTAACGAGTTTTTTACTACCTACCTCGACTAAGCCTACCCTAAGGACGCCTCCGGCAAACGTACTAATATGCTCCTCGAGTAGGCTTCGGGAAACTCCGCGAGCTAGAAGTGAAACTAGTTACTCCTAGCTCGCAGCGCTTAACCCTAAGTCTATCGGAAACTCTAGAATACCTAGTAGCTATAGGAATTTTCGAGCGCCTTAAATTACTAGGTTGCTTACTACTAGATAAGCAAGATGCCTTACGTCTATCAATAGAGGCCTAAGGGAAAGTACACGATTTAGCATCTTATAGAACTAGCTCTCTCTAGAATATCGAAACGTATCTTACTACGGACAAGTATTAAGAAGATTCATTATAGCTAGCTAAGCGAAAATTTGACGACATTAATAGCCTAAAGCTTCAGGTCTACTACGTTTAAGAGCAACTATAGATTATTCTATATACGGCTAAGCTCCCGCCGGGAGACCTAGCTTATACGTTCCGACATTACGATATAGTCGAGGCTAACTACGCTCTTACTCCGGAAGGAGAATTCAAACGTATATACCTCGATACTAGTACAAAAGCATCGATAATAGACTAGAAGTAGCTAGTCGCCTAGCTAGGCCGAGAAAACATCTAGTATCTAAAGTAGCCTCTCGAGTTTCGTAGTTTAGCCGGAAGCACAAAGTGCGAGCAATAGATTAATTTGTCGATATACTTCCCCGTATTCGCGAAGTCTAGAAAGCCTACCCTCGCCTATATCGAATAGCTAGTAAGAGTTATACCTAATTTACCGTACAATATGCTCCTCGGGATGGACGTTATAACCCCCGCCGGCTTTACACTCTATACCGGAGCCGGATACGTCGTTATAATAGAAAACGACTACGCCGTAATGCCTATAGCCTATATATCTAAAACTGAGACTCTAATACGGGCCAATATTAGGGCTATCGACCAAATTAGGCTACCGCTACGTACGGCGGCAATAATTCTAGTACGATATAATAGAGCAACGGCTTTTAAGGGCATAGACTAAGACCTCCTCTTTATTCCCGGCGAATCTGAATTCCCGGGTACGGCGGCGATATACGCCTATATTACCGGACCCGAACTTCCTAGGGTCTAAGTTAGGAATCTTAGCTACGACGACGACCTAGTAATACTACGCAATAGAAAACTAGGTAAACTGTAGCAATTGCAGATAGACGACATCTAGCAAATCGATAAGTTTAATACGGACCCTCGGTCTATAGAGCGAAAATTAGGAGGCACCTCGCTCGCGATAGACCTATAGGTATAGGCTCTTTTAACTCGCGAATTCCGAGCATCCTTAAGAACGAGAAAAGCCGTAGCAGAACCTATTTACAGAGTTACGCAAGCTTAAGCGCTTAAGACCCGATAGTCTTAGGTACCGACAAATAGACTTAGCGAAAATAAGCCGATTAGGCTAATAGACCGAGAGTCTCCTCGCCCTTCCGGCCGAACTCTCGCTAGCGCGTTTTAGTCTAATTCAAGCCTAGCCGGTAACTTAGCGAATTCGGATTAGACTATAGTACGCCCGCAACTCCCGCGGATATCTAAATCTTAGCTACCGACCCGCGAACTTAACGAAAATAAGGAAGCGGACCTAATAGACCTTAACTTGCCGCCCGATACCGCCAAAATTTTAATTAACGCTAGGATAGCTAGTCTTAAAACTTCGGCCGGCGTAACAGTTTGCGCGGCTAACCCGGATTCTAACGCGGCGGCAGACCTTTAGTCTATCGCCGACAAATTCCTATAGTTGTAGACAGATAGGGGTACGACGATTAACCTACTAAAGGACGAGTAGTTAGAACTTTCCCTTAAGTCGGGATAGGAAGATAAAAAGTTTAGTAGTAAGGTTTATCGAATGTCGGCGAAGGACAATACGGAAGTCGATAAACAGTTCGATAAACTCTACTCCTAAGGTAAGATAGCTTTTAGCGAAAAACCCTTACCGTTAGCTTAGCCGGTTTTCGTCGTCTAGAGGACGCTATTCCGCGACAATAGCTTAGCTTACCGCAAGCTACGCGTAGTTATCGACATTAGAGGCCTTAATAGTATATCGTAGAAGGATACCTACCCTTTTCCCCTCTAGGACGATATTATCGCTAAGCTACGTAGCTATATATATATCTCGGTAATAGACGTAAGGTCTATATTCTATTAATTCGCGGTAGCCGAGAAAGATCGCTAGAAATTTATAGTAAATACTGCCCGCGGATAGGAATACTTAAAGGTCGCGGCGATAGGATATTGCAATAGCGTTTAATACGTATAAAGGCTACTCGACCGCACTCTGCGGGAATTCGGGGACGCGGCGAACGGGTATATCGATAATATAGTCCTAGGGTCGGTAGACCTAGAGTCTTATCGTGCCCTACTCGAACGCGTATTTAAAAAGATAGACGACTTGCGATTCAGCCTAGAACCCGGGAAGGCGTACCTAGGTTTCCCCTCCGTCTAAATTCTTAGGAGAACGGTAGATAGGAAGGGATTCGCAACTTAGGTAGATAGACTCGTAGCGCTACGGGAACTAGAAAAGCCTATTAACGCCGAACAGCTAGAACACTATCTCGGTCTAGTCGGCTACCTTAGGTCTACTATTCTATATTTCGGCAGAATTATACTGCCCTTATAGTAAGCCAAAATCGCCGTAATAAAGAAACACTAGGCTACCTAAACGAAGGGCGGAAGGCGCCGCGCCTAAATGCGAGGAGCAAAGCTATACTAGACCCGCGAAATAGACATTGCCTAGGACACTATATAATCTATATAGTCCGAAGATAGGAAGGGATTTCTCTAGCACTTCGACCCTACGTCTACCTTATACATCGACGTAGACGCCTCTAAGGAGTTTAGGATAGGCGTAATGTACTACTAAGTCGACGGAGACTTAGAAATAGAATACGAGGAACCCGCCCCTATAACGCGGAAAGATAATACAGTCTCCGATTTCGTCGATAGCACTACCTAGCTAAAGCGGTCTAAGCAGTTTCCCCGAGATAGACTAAAGATCTTAGGTTTCGCTAGTTATATACTTACGGGTGCCGAAGCGCGCTACTAGCTAACCGAGCTCGAATTGTTCGGAGTCGTCTAAGTAATTAAAAGGGCGTCTTATATAGTAGACGTAGCACTAAGGACTATCGTAGTTACCGATTATAGCGTAGTAACGGCGATAGCGAAAAAGACCTAGATCGCTACGACGGTGTCTACGGCCGGATTGAACTAGAGAATAATCTAGGCCGCTATCTACATTTCCTAATTCGCGAGCTTAGAAATTGTCTATAGACTAGGACGTAATTATATCGCCCCCGATACACTCTCCCGATTATAGGGCGTACTCTCCCCCTAATAGGACGACGTTAACGCTAGCAGCTTAGACGAGATTCCTACAATATTAATAATGCCGTACGACCTTAAGCCTACCTTCGAAGGCGACGGCGCGTACGACATAAAAATCTCGAGCTAATCGCCGGACCCTACGTCTACCGCTGCTACGCGCATACGTAGCCTTAATCTCCTAAATTTTAAAATAAATATCCCTACTCTTCCGCCTTCGGCCCTAGTAAATGTCCTCTCCCCGTCCGGGATCGACTATAGCGAATGTTTCTTTTCGCGAACTAATAGATAGGAATACTACCGTCGCGACGAAATACCCGCCTTTTTCTATAGTATTTAAAAGGAACCCACTCTCTACGTAGAAACGGTAATGTCCCTCTCTAACGAGTTTAAGGCGAGACTTAGGAAAGTATACTAAGACGACCGACCGTAGCGGAGATTGCTAGCAGTCCTTAAGTCTATCGAAGTCGTATATACCTAGGACTAAGTAGCATAACCCGAGCAGATATCGAATCGCTAAGTACGGAGGAGGTAGAGGCGTAAGCGCGACCGTAAAGCTAGACGGAAGAAGGCATACTCTAAGACCTAGGTAAAAGCCGCCCTAGAGACGGGTAGGGCACCTTCGGTCTACTCGGATTAGCCTCTAGCGTATCTCCCGAAGCTAGCCTCTTTACGCTCTTCGGAAGACACCGCCGTATATAGTATATAGTATATACTCGAAAAACCCGACGACGTCCCGATAGACCTAAAGTGCCTAGATAGGATTAGATTTTTTCGGGAAGATAGCTTAGTTTACTATATTAACCCGACCTTACACTATTCCCGTCTATACATTCCTTTTAGCCTTACTTACGAGATCTTTGAGATAGCCTATAACCTTTAGTATTACGCGGGTTTTTAGCGCACTCTCGATCGCGTTAACGCGAGTTTCTATATCCGGCACTATCGCCGACATTTAGAACGCTATATCGACTAGTGCTATATATACAAGACGAATTAGCTAACGCGATATAAGCCCTACGGGCAACTCAATCCGATAGACGCGAAGTATAGGCTCCCTATAGACGTCTAAATAGTAGACTAGATTATAGGACTCCTACCTACTAACGAAGGTTTTAATACGCTCCTTATAGTAACCTATAAGAAGTCTAAACGGGTTTTACTCCTCCCCGGTAAATACTAGTAGACTGTAGAAACCTAGGCAGCCTAGTACCTTACGGCTATCTAAGAGCGATCTTAGCGAGTCGCTAAAGTCTTTATCTGCGATCGAGACCCTAAATAGCTATCCAAATTCTTTACTATAATAATAAAGCTGCTAGGCGCATTAATCCTCGCCTCTATAGCTTACTATCTATAGACAGACGGCTAGTCCGAGCGTATAAATCAGACCGTTGAGATCGCTATACGGTATTTTGTTACGGCAAATCTAGATGTATAGTAGACAGACGTCCTTCCCTCCCTTATATCCTATCTCGGGAGTGTTAAGAATGCGAGCACCGGCGTCTCGCCCGATAAAATGCTTTTCGGGTTTGATTTAAACACCGACGCCTTTGTCGGGCTCCGAGAACTATAGCTAAAGGATTACGCAACGCTACGATAGCAATTTCGGGACGCAGCCGAGGAATCTATAGCCTTCGTAGCGGTAGATATAAAGTACCGCTACGATACTAAGTATTAGCATATATTCTTCGAGCCGGGAGACTATGCTATACTTAGGCTATATTACGGGTATCGCGTACATAGTTAGAGCTATCGCAAATACAGCAATTAGGCTATAGGCCCTTTTAAGATTAAAAGAAGAATAGGCAAATTAGCCTATAAATTAGAGCTGCCTAAGTTAGTTAAGTTCTACCTAGTAATATCGATCGCGCAGCTCGAGCCCGTACTAAATCTAGCGAAGGACCCCTTCTCGAGACCTTATCCCCGCGTTCTAGCCCTAATAGACCTATAGTCTAAACAACCTATAATAACTCCTAAACGCGTTTTAGCTAAACGCAGCTTAAAGGGAAAGACTGAATATCTAGTAAAGTAGAAGGACGAGCAACTAATAATAAATAAATAAGTTAGAGAAGACGAAATGCGAGAAGGCAACGAATACCTAATTGAAAGATTCGAAGACTCGCAGGTTACGGACAGACAAGTAAATTAAATAACGCCGTCTATAACGTAGAGGGAGCCGAGATATATCGCTACGAGATCGACACGACCTAGTTAAGATAGTAGTAGCGGCAACAACGTCGACGGGAACGTTAATAGACAGGTATAGCCTATACGACGCTAGCTACCGAGAGGGTAGAAGAAACTAGTATATATTAAAGAAAGCGACGATAAGTCTATCGGCGGCCCCTCTAGGGAGTAGTAGACCGATCCGTCTCTACTAAATGCAACCTTAAGCGAGTAGAACCCGACTATAGGCAATAAAGCGCTGCGACCGGAATTAACTAGCTCCGACACATATCGCTACTAGATAACTCGCGACGTAGCCCCTAGTAGCACGCTAAGGGAAGGCCTAACCCTAGGTCTATCTAACGTGTCTAACTAGAAAGTAGGGGAGATAAAGAAGAGGACCCTAATTCCGACAATACGACGTCTTACTAAGGATGAAATTCAGCGATAGCGCGACACCCCCGCGTCTCTAAACACCTAGGTAGGAGCCTATCGAAGAATTCTACTATCCTTATTTACGACGCTACAATTCCCGCTTATTACGGCGAATCGGTACCTTAACCCCCGGCTATAGGTTTTCCCTCCTATAGAGGAAATCTAATAGTATTTCCGCTAGCATTATCTCTGCAGATTTAGATATAGGTTTCGAACACCGATAGACGTAGACTTCCGGGCTACCTTAGCGGAACTAATAAATTCTAGAAGTCGTTTTCCTCGCTTATCGCTTTACTTCGAAAGTTTGTTTTAAGGTTCGCATATATACGCTACCGTTAGTCGCGTAAAAGCGCGCGGAAGCTCGGACCCTACCGCGAGGTAACCTTTTTCCGTCCTTCTTCGCGTAACAATTACTCTATATATAATAATATACTATAAGTCGGCGGTATACCGTTGCTACTATAAGTATCTTAGTAACATCCGCACTCGATATCGACTACGCCCTACCGGCTTACTACGCTATCTATAGCAAGCGATCCCAACCTCCTACGCTAGCGTAAGTAGAGCGGTATATTCGAGATATTACCGTCGCCGCGCGACGACGACAACCCTAGTAAAGGCTAAGGACAGCCGCGTCCTATGTCTACTAATAGTAAAGAACAGTAGCCTATTGCTAAGGATAATAGAGAATAGTAGCCTATTGCTAAGGAGGATAAAGAATAGCAGCCTATTACTAAGGATAATAGAGAACAGTAGCCTATTACTAAGGAGGATAAAGAATAGTAGCCTATTACTGAAAATAGTAAAGAATAGCAGCCTATTGCTAAGGAGGATAAAGAATAGTAGCCTATTACTAAAAATAGTAAAGAACAGTAGCCTATTGCTAAGGAAGATAAAGAATAGTAGCCTATTACTAAAAATGGTAAAGAACAGCAGCCTATTACTAAGAAGGATAAAGGAGAACAGCCTAGTGCTAAGAATAGAGAAGAACGACAGTCTATAATCGGAAATGCTAAGGAACAAGAACAGCCCGCAGAGGCTAGGGAGCAAGAGCAGGATACCTACGCGGACTTAGGAAGCAAGTCTAAGTCTACTAGTGCGCCCTAAGACGTCGGCGACCCGATAGAAGACGTCGTTTAGTCGACTAAAGACGATAATTATGCTAGCGAAGACGACGGAGACGTCGGCGATCCGATAGAAGACGTCGTTTAGTCGATTAAAGACGATAACTACGCTAACGAAGAGGTCGACGAAGTCGTCGATAAAAAAGAAGCCGCTAAGCGAGCGCGTAAGAAGAAGAGAGACGAGAAAATAAAGAACGCTATACTACTGCCTAGAAAAGGCGAACTTCTAAGAATCCCCTACCCGGATATAAAGCCTAATTTCTCCGATATATTTCCCTATATCGATAGAGCCGGCCTATCCCTTAACGCTGTTTTAGATATTCCGATAGCGATAGCGCGTACCCTAAACAATATAGTCGGCCGCAATAGCTCGCTCCTCTACGAAATCGCTATAGATAAGAGGCTATACGGCGTAGAGCCCTTCTTACCCGACGCCTCGGTCTACGTATCGCGCTAGATAGCCTTTAGCGTACGGAGGAGCGAGTACACTCTTACCGGACAATTCTAGGACTTAATCGGCGCCTAAGGAGCCTACCTCTACGACACCTAATAGTACGGTTAGGATAAGTCCGCCGAGCTATTCTATAAGACCTATAACCGTTTCGGCCGGGAGAAACTCGACGTCCTAGAACAAAAGCTTATAAAGGAGGGCGAAGTTAACTATAAAGCCTTAGTCTATCGCAAGCAGGCTAAAGAAGAGGGTTAGAAGGTAAAGCTACCCGTTAAGGCTCTATAGATTAAAACCGAGACCGACGACTAGAAGGCCGCCCGCCTTAACTAGGTTAAGAAGGCTTAGACTAAGCAAGTAAAGTAGCATAAGAGAAAATTCAAAGGCCGTAATAAGGAGCTAGGGCTCGATATCTGTAACTACTACGAGTAGGTAGATTTAAAGAACTTCGTCGATAAGTATAATTTCGACGCCGACGAAGACAAGCCTACGAACGCCCGGAAGAACGCTATTTTAGGCGCTCGCGCTGCGATACGAACGTCCGATAGCTAAAGTATCTTACCTAAAGGATTGCGCCGATACCTTACGTCTATCTAGCCTTATTATTTCGACCTGCTCCTATATAAAAACGCGCTCGTCGACTCCGATAACGCGTACGGATCTATTAAGTATACTAACTAGAAGCATATCCCGGCTAGAGAGCCGCCTAAAGCAATCTATAAGAAGACCGGCGAGCTCTATCCTCTATAATAGATGCAGAATTACGAAGAAGGCCTAGCGAACCCGAAGTTTAGCGCAGACGCCCGTTCGCAGGAGTAGGCTATAGCGGGCGAACCTCTCGTCTACGATATTAAATACGACACTTTTAGTAGCGACGACTCTATCCTATACGAGGTACGTAAGCCGGAGGATATCGCGATGCCTACGTATAAGGTTCTATTCTATAGCCGAAACGCGAAATACGCCGACCTCTTTAAGGAGCTCTATTAGGAGAAGATATCCGAAACGGCGCTAGCCTACGTCGCCCTAGTATACTAGACAACCGAAGGCTAGACCTGCCTTAAGACATACAAGGAGGCTAAAAACTGCTTTATCGGACTTTTCTCCGATAGCATTAGCCTGCTACTAAACGCCGAAAGCGAGCCTAGTAGGATCGCGGAGTACCTTAAGGCTATCTTCGATATAACCGGCGAGGAGTGCCCCGATACCCTAGACTAGTCGAAGCCCGCCGTACTTAAGGGTAAGCTCCTATTAATATAGCGATCTACGTATATATAGCTAATCGCCGAACTCGCTAAGAATTAGATATAGCAGTTAGCCTAGGGCGATATCGAATAAGATTTCTGCCGCATAATCCAAAATTTCTAGCTATAGCTAGGACGGTTCCCTCTAGGCCTACGCGCGTTGCTAATAGACTTAATATTCAGTCTCGTACCGGCTACTAAGGGCCTTATCTTCTAGGACATTCCCGTAAGCTACTATACGCTAAAATCCCGAGAGGTAACAACCGATAGAGGCGTACGGCTAGAGACACTACCCTTCCCTTTGTATATAAAGGAAAAGGAGAAGCTTAAAGCTAAAGTGTTAAAGAAATTAGACGCAATCGAGTAGAAGTACCGCGAGGAGAAGAAAGCTAGCGAGGCCGCCGCAAAGGCCGCTAAAGTAGAAGCAAAAGCGGCTAAGCGCAAACTACTAGCGGCTGCTACTAAGAAGCGCAAAGCACCTACCGCCGACGAGGCGCCGACTCTAAAGAAGCTAAAATCTATAATAGCAACTACGACTATAGTAGCTAAATCTCCGTACGCGAAGGCAAAGCGGATTGCCGCCGCTAAAGACGAGGCTACGCAGACTACTACTTAGGACCCTTCGTCTACCTAGCTAGAACAGTTAGGTGCTAGCAAAGCCTCTAGTAAGGGGAAATTAGCTAAGAAGGCTAAGATAAGCAGCGCGGATCCTCCGATCGACGCGTGCGACCGGGACCCTTCGTCTACCTAGCTAGAATAGTTAGGTACTAGCAAAGCCTCTAGCAAGCGAAAATTAGCTAGGAAGGCTAAGACAAGCACCGCGGATCCTCCGATCGACGCGCGCGACCCGCCTACGCTAGGAGACAGCGGTATTGCTCTAAGGGGCCTCTTTATAGACCTAACGTTCCGGCTTCTATTCGGGCGCTATAGATTTGTACGCCTATTCGACGTTTTGCATAAGGCTTATAGCGGCCGAACCCTCTACGGCGACGGTCTACGTCTATCTAAGACCTAGGAAATGGATTTCGTTCGTCGCGTAGCGAGTATAACGGAACTTATAATAGAGGCAGGATACGTAATTATCGCAATGTTCCCTAACTAAGAGTAGTAATAGTATCTAAACTATATCGCGGAGACAGCGAGGAAGTTTAACTATAACTGCTTTAACGCCTACTTCGATACTACGGAGCTAGCTAAGAAGATACGATCGTTTATAGCGGGATTAAAGAACGACGAAGTCTTTCCCTAGGAGGAATATCTTCGGGATATTCCCGTATCCGAGAAAGCCGTAGATATAAAGATTTTCGGCGACTAGTCGGTATATATACTTAGCTATTCCCTATAACAGATTAAGGAAGTAGTCGAAGGCGGTTAGACCGACCTCCTAGCCCCGATAGACGATTTCCTAATAGCGGCAGTTCCTATACTACTAAAGGCGGCGGTATTACGGCACTAGATATAGGTAGTTATTCTCCTACGTATTAACGATAAGACTAGAAAAATCCTTTACGTCGGACACTATAAGTACGATAAGTAAGCTAAGTAGTTAATCCGCTTCCTAGGTAGGGAACTTAAGGACAACGCCGGTTAGGTAGGCGTCCCTAATAGGCGCGGCTATATTGTGTCTACTAAGGAGATGCTCGCTATACCTTAATCCGACCCCCGTAAGATAGCGAGTATAAGAATCTTAGTAGGACTAGATAGCTTAGATAGAGGCAAAGCGGGCACCCCTAGCGCTGCTATAGTCGTTATCCCTACGGCTAGCACCCCTAGCGCTGCTATAGTCGCTAACCCTATAGCTACCGCCGCTACCTCCGGCGCCGCCGATAACGACATCGCTATTGCTACTAACCCTATATCTATCGCTAATATAGACAAGAGCAAATCCTAACTCCCTATTAATATCCTTCGCGATAAAGGCTAGAGTAGCTTATTCGTCTAAATCGCCCTAGTAGAGCTTACTAGGAAATAGTAGCTAGGAAGCGAGCCGAAAGAGTTGCAAATGTTCGTAGGAGTCCTCGCCTATATAGTCGCAGCGGTAACAAAGGAATAGAATTACGTTAAGGACGGGGAGTCTCGCGAGTAGTTATTAGAAGACGAGAGAGCCTTATACGACTACGCTATATCTATCGCAAAGAAATTCCTCTAAGCCTATAACGTCCTTCCTAAGGAAATTCGCGACGATATTATAGCCTATACTAAAGACAATATCGACTAGGATAACGAGAATTTAGAAGAATAGAACGGAAAGCTTGCCGACATAGAGGACGTTGTTAACTACGTACTAGAACTCTCCTATTTCTAGAACACGGACAGTACGGTTAAGGAAGACGTAGAATAGTCTACCCTTCGTCTACTATAGGCGATAGACGCGATCTAACGCTCTAATACTAAAGCCAATTCCGAGAAAGCCGCGATTCGGGCGATACAGGAATTGCTATAGGACTAGGCTACTAGACTTACCTACGACTCCCTTACGGATATTATAGCCGAGCTCGCTAGATCAATCTAGTTAGGAAAAGAGGAAGACCGCGCCCGTGTCGGTATATTTATCGCTACCGCCTTTAACGCCCTATATATTATATATAGGAAGAATGCTATTAGATTCCTAGAGCGCTAGGCAGCGGCTAAAGGCTTAGAATTAGTAACCTAAAACTACTCGATTATAGCCGAGTAGGCGACGCGTAACGCGCAAGTTATTAAAACCTAGACGGAGACTCTATAGTAGACGACGGTTAGTCTATTAAGCATAGTTAGCACACCTATACGAGAATACGATAGTATTATAAGTCTATTATAGGTATGGTCTACGTAGTCGCGGACATTTCGCGACCGGGGGATTTTGTTACGAAGCTAGGAGGGAAGGGACACCTAGGCGGCTGCTACTAGCCGCCTTATAGGCATACTTCCTCCGTAGCTAGATAGACATGACATAAATCAACACACTTTAAAACCACGTTTCGAACTATAACAATAGCACTCGCTTATTATTCCGATAGAAACAGCCCTTATCGGCAAGCTTCTTAGTAGACAGAAGGTTAGCTGCCAGACCTAGAATATATAGTATATTAAACAACTTTATGTTGCTTATACTACGCTTATTAACAACCTTAGTCTAAGCCATTCCGACTATCGTAGCGTGCTTCGTATTGCTACTAAACCGGACAGGAATGTAACAGCCTTTATATTTAATAAGCAATAAAGGGTCGTTAACTATGTGCATGCTAGTACCTAAGTCGACAACCTAATTAGTAGTACGAGTGCTAGCAGTAAGAGCCGTAGAAACCTAGTCGCTAATAGTAACTATAGTAGCGCTTGCAGTAAAGGCGTAATTGTAGTTTGGGTCTAATAACACCCCCGGGGTAGCATTAGCCGCATACAGCCCCTAAGTACTATTCTAACTAGATAGCGGCGGCTGCTGTTACTAAGCAGTTAGTCTACGCTGCTACTATTGCTACACCCCCTTCTTCTTAGCCTTCTGCTGTTTACGACGCAGTCGGTCTTCCTCCTTTAGATAAGGGTATTTAGTATAGCAGCGGTCGGAAGGGTAAGTGCCTTAATAGTATAAGCACTTCTTACGGTTAGACTAGTAACTATTCTAATTCTAGTTACTTCTACCGCGGCCTCGACTATTGCTACTGTTTCCGCGACTACTACGACTGCTACGGTTCGAGTTACCTCGACCGTTATTATTGCTATTGCTATCTTGCTATTATAGTTAGCGTTAAAGACCGAAGAAGCTACTATATTAGGCCTAGTTTAGTTAAGCTATATTCTTATTAAGTAACGCGCTAATAATATTGTTAAGGGTGCTATTATTAATAGTGTATTCTAAGGCGCGCATTTGCTTATAGCGCATCTATACGAAAGTCTCGTAGAACGGTGCAATTTGCATAATAAACATATAGACAGCCTAATATTAGCTAATAGCTAATTTAGTGTCCTTTAAGGCACCGAGCTTCTTCTTATACTTATTATAGAACTTCTTAATGTCCTTACTATTATACCGAAGGGTAATATATTCCTAGTAGAGCATAAATTTAGTAGACCTACCTTTACTAGTATATTTCTTCTTAAGGAAGTCCTATACTTCCTAGGATATAGACAGACTAAGTAGTAATTATTAAATGTTACTAATACAATTAGCAAAGATCTAGGTACGTACTGTTTGATCTTTGGAGTCCTATTTATCTTAGCGGTCTTTAAACTCTTTAGAAGTCTTACTAGATGCCTTAGTAAGGGGTCGCTAGCGGGTGCCTTATATATAGCGCTAGACCGACATACCTTTAAGGGCGCCTTTAGCGGCGTAGGCCTATACTAGATAATTCTCCTTATTCTTTAGCTTAGGAATATTGCTTATATAAGCGTTAGTAGTTGTAGGGGGAGCTATTACGGATAGCGACGGCGATAATCTTAAGAGGCAGCCGATAGGCGCGCCTATGTTTTTTTAGTATAGCGGACAGCTAACGAACGGGTATAGCGGACAGCTAACACTAATAGTAACCGACTTAAGTCTAGCACCTGCTAGAACACTCGAGGGCGGCGAGGGTAGCGGCGATAATATCGGTATTAGCGCAATTATTAGTAACGAGCGCTAGCTACGTAGCAGTCGGAGTAACTATTAGAATACTTATTAAACGTATTGTATGCGTTAGAAACGTAGGGGGCTTATAACTACTTGATATAAACTGTAATGTATTCAGAAGAGGGCTAATCTACAGAAAGCCCAAAGATGAAGTGTGCACAGTTGCAGCCTCAGGCATCATGCACGTGATAGCCTACACACACACTCTTCAAGTAAACGTGGGATGACTTCGAAGCGGTGGTCACGGGTGGTGGCACTGTCGAGCTCAGGAGGAGCAGAGTTCGCGGTTCACTGGGCGACGCATGGTTTGCATATCCCACTCTTCCCCAAGCACAATAAACAATAATGCTCTCCGGTACGGGCGGAGATGTTGCGAAAGACTCCTCCTCCTTCGTGCTCGTGATCCGAAATTGAGGCCAGGCGGAAGTGTTCCGGCGAGGCATTCCTGGGAAGAAATGGCTCACGCGTTTCGCATGATACCTGATGAACAGCAGAACGCAGCTAGGATGTGCGTGGACCTCTTCTACAGCAGCATCGGGCTGAAGCCGACCGATTGCGTGTGTCAAGCTTGAAAGTGCCGGAGGAATGTGAGGTTTCTGTGGTACTGCTAGAAAGGCAGGCGTCGAATAGAAGTTGGCTCGGAAGCTCTGGACCTGATATCCGGGGTTTCGTCAAAGCACTCCACCCCGCGGTCGCGGGGGTTTGAGCCATACGCAAAATCGCGATTTGTTAGTAGGCTATACGTAAAACTCGATATAGTCGCACCTTCTAGTCCTATATAGATATCTAGGTATATGAAGTATCGAACTGCTAGTCTAAATATTATATTAGCGAGGTTATCCGAGTATATAGTAACCGTAGACCTCGCTACCGCTATTTCTTATATAATCTCCTTAGCCTCCTTAGTAGGCGCGTCTACCTTATTCCAAACGCGTATTCTTCGTATTCTTTTTCTTCTAGTATATATATAGTACCTATTTGTCGGTATAGGGCGTAAGAAGATTAGAAAGGTTATTAAAAGAGTGCGCGCCGAGCGATTAATAGAGATAGAGAGGGCGGAGAGGGTAGTAGATCGAGTAGTTTCGAAGTACCGCGAATTAGAAGCTAAATCGTTAAAAGTTAGCCTTCGAGCGCTTTATAAGAGTAAGAAGATAGCGGACCTATATTATCGTATTTACTAGTAGTTAAGAGGTCGTAGATCGCTAATATCGCGTAACGTAACAAACACTAAGCTAGATAGATCTTAGGAACTAGCGCTAGCGGATTATTATTAAGAAAGGGACGAGATAGATATATTCTTACTAGTAGCGTTAGTCGCTATTATAGCGATAGAAATAATAGTTAGTATGCTACTAGAAGGGGTACCGAAGGATATAATCGTACTATTTAGCGTAGATTAGGCGGACTGCTTTCTTAGTCGCTATAGACTTAGTAAGGTTAAGTCTAAATCTATTAAAATATAGCGTAAGGAGGCGCACGACTCTTCTACTATAAAGAGCTAGTTTAATAGGTTTAAGGCGATGCTAAAGCGACTAAATATAAAGCCGCGGAATATATAGAATTTCGATAAAACCGGATTTCGAGTCGGTATTAGTAGTAACGAGTACGTCGTTATAATAGATACAAAGCGGCGCGCGTAGACTAAGTATAATAGTAACTAGACATATATTACTATCGTCGAGAGCGTTAATACCTATAGTAAGGTAATAGACTATTAGTTAATTATTAAAGCAGTAATAGTTTAAGAGCGTTAGGTCCCTAAAGAAGATTAGTCTATTACTATTGCCTTAGGCAAGAACAATATTACCTACTAATAATAATAGGCAAAGATAACTTCCTAATTACTATTAACGACTCTAGCTATATAATAGACGATACTGCTATATACTATATCCGCTAGTTTAAACAGAAGACGAGACCTAATAATCCGAATAAGTAGAGGGTGCTATTATGCGACAATTACGGCTCCTACTGCTTTAAAGAATTCGCTACCTTTGCAAAGCGCTATAAGATTTAATTATAGGGTCTATAACTATACACTTCGCACTTTATACAACTTCTTAACGTTATACTATTCTAGATATATAAGTTAAGGCACAGGCAAGCGGTCTTAGAAGCTATATATCGTAGTGTTAGTAAATTTAGTATACCTAAGTTTATATAGGCGCTCTTAGCTATCCGGGTAAAGACTTTTACGAGGCATAATATAAGGGCGGCGTTTCGTAAGATAGGTATATTCCTAGTAGATAGGGAGGTCCCTTACAAGTATATTCGAGATTAGTATAGGGCTACTAACTATAACTAGAACTAGCAAGCAATCGAGAGTAAGCTCTAATAGGAAGAAGCCTAATACGAGGAATCTCTAGTAATAGCGGAGGCCGCTTAGTAGGAGCACTTAGCGTCGGTTAAGTAAGAGCGTTTAGTAGAGCCTACTATTGTCGATCCTAATAGCTAGTATCTCGCTAATAATCGCTCTTACTTATAGGACCTTAAAAACGTAATTGCTTAGGGCATGCTATCGTTACTACTACTACTATAGCGGACACCTACCCCTAAGTTGCCGGACTAGCTTCTTACTACGATAACGAGCCCTCGGAAGATTAGAGCGTCTCGTAAGGCTATATAAGCTCGTAAGAGCTTCCGACGTTATTATCTAAAACTAGCTCTAGAAAATATCGACCTATTATTAATATTTAACCCCTTTTCCTCGTCGCTTATAAAGGACGCTAAAAGAGCCTACGAGATATTAGTTAGCGCCGCTATTTATAAAGGCGAGGAATATAAGCGTAAATACTAGTCTACGAGTCTAGTTAAGCGTATAAAGAAGCGCTAGAAGGAGCAACCTAATTAGCTTATAAGAGTAGGTACTATCGAGGCAGATAAATTGTAGTTACAACTTATATAATAAGATAAGGACCTAGCTAATAACGACCGCCGGAAGATGCTCTAAGAGGCATAGAGTGCATATAATAAGGCACGCACCTATCGACTTAAGTATAGTAAGGTATTCCGAGTCGTATTTAATAATAATAGTAAGACTAAGTAGATAGACGTTAAATTGTAGGCTATCGATAAGCCGCTACGACGAGTCTTCGATAAGCGACTTCTTACTTTAAATAATAACCTTATATTAAAAAAGACTAGCGATCTATATACTAAGGATATCTACTTCTATAGGCGCTCTGCTTACTCTACCGAGGGCGGCGATGTAGTATATACGTAGAGTCCGATAAGGATACTAGAACTACCGACTCGTACTTATAACTACGAAGAAGGCGATATTCTAGTATAAACTATTAAGCTAAGGCGACGACTAAATAGCCTATTCGTATAAGAGCCTAATACACGATTAGACTAGCTATAATAAGACGAGGCGCTACTTAACGAAGATATAGTATATACTATAATTTAGCCTTATTTAGTACCTCCTCGCCGCTGCTATAAGTCTATATAAAGTAAGCGCTATTTCTACGAAGCTTCGAAGAAGTCTAACCGTTATAGAGGCGCTATTATAATTGCTAGTAGTAAGAGCAACCCTATTAAGCTTAAAGAGGTAGACAGTAGATATAGTAGTTAGCTATTTAGCTAATAAGAAAAGATAGCAATTATATAATAGATATATAGGCCGACTTATAAGGTAATTAACTATATAGTTAATACGAGGTATACGCGGAGGCCGAGTATAGGTCTATTTTAACTATATACGTAACCGTATACCGTCGCAATTTAGTCGTTAATATGCCGGAAATCTACTGCTTCTTAACTATAATCGCACTTATACTTAGCTTCCTATTATATATACGTTATAATGTACGTTTAATCGAGTTTTGCGTATAGCCTACTAACAAATCCCGATTTTGCGTATGGCTTAATCCCCCGAGCGCAGGCGAGGGGTGAAGTGGACTGATGGAACCCCGGATAATCATTGCGGACGGCCGTCTCCTAAACAGACTCTTACTTTACTGGTCAAGTGGAGCAGCCAGGATTGCGCGGCTTCCATAGCCTTTCTGGCGTGAGCGTGAGCCAAAGCAAAGCCAAGGCGCAGAAGTCTGCTCCTGTCTTGCTGACCACCTGATCTGCCTGGCCCTCCCTTCCCTTCCCTTCCCTTCACATGCCGCTCCGTTCACATGCCGCCGCCGCCGCCGCGCCATCCCAGACAACCGTGACGGCCGTGGGGCAGCCCCATGTTGTGCTTTGCATTGCTTCTTACGCCCAGCTAGCGGCGCACGGGCAGTGGGACCTGCTCTTAGCTCTTCACATGTCGCCGCCGCCTCCTCCGCTACGTTGCAGAAGATACAAAGTCTGGAGCTGTTCAGCTGGTCGCTGCGAGAATCAACACCCTAGAACTACCTTGGCTTCGCCTGCCTTCGCTGGCCCCGCAAAAGCGCCGATTTGCCGCTTACTTTGGCCACAAGACGGTCCGATATGCGATCGAAGTAGGAAATAACACCAGACCTCGATCTGCAATGTCGTTGTGGAAAGGGAGCAAGACATCGAGCGCGACGAGAGAACAAACTGCACGCGACACCAAGCCTTCACGCAACATGCTCCACATCACCACGCCAAACGCCTCGCCCTTCCTCCTCGAGTCGAACGATGTAGAGCTGTTGTCTCAAAGCGACGGCTTCAGCATATTGCGATCCCATCTTGCACAGCACTACAAATACGAGTGGGTCAATTCCTCCCTGCACATGGGCTTCGCGACTGACAGCATGGCACAGACTATGCGACAAGCACACTCCTGCTCATCTCGAGAATCTGGATCGCTGGCTCATTACACGCGATGTTCTGCACGCTCTTCTTGTACCTATCGTGGAGCTGTTCGACAAAGCTTGTGCTGCCGCCGCTGGTGCCACACATGCTACGAACCTCGAAGACCTCGAATACGCCTTTACAGGACAAGCTCGCGGCGCGTTTGTCTGGCTTCAATGTTTCCTGTCGTCAGAAAAAGAAAGAAAATGGTGCTACACCCAAGGCTGTCCCGCTTGTGTTGTTGATCACTCTCTCGACAGCGAATTCTCCATCAGACTACTGTATGCCGCCTGCCTATTGAGCGACGTACACTACCCTTTCACCATCGAAGGACCCACCTTACCATCATTCATGTTCTTTCTGGATTCTCTAATGAGAGCTGTCGGAGAGGACGATCTGTTTGGGGACAATTTCTTCGAGCTTATGCAGCCAAAAGCTGTCGCCACCAGAGATGGAGTCGAGGAACTCATTCGCCAATGTTTGGAGCTGGATGCACTCATCTCACAAGTGAGTACGCCTGATCCTGCCAGCCCAGCGACTTCTCTTCCCGCAAGTCCAGTGATGGGTCCGATTGGAGCCCCAGGCATCAAAGTCAAGCGCTCAAAGATGGCTCGAAAACAAATGAAGCTGAAGGTCGAGGAGGAGCAATGGATGGAGAGCATGCTTCAGCAATGCCGGGAGCAACTGCAACCAGAACAAGCAGGCGGCGTCACGCTAATACCGACGCAGAGCCTGGATGCAGCACTTAAAGCCGAGCCTCGAGCGACAGTGGCCGAAGTGGCACCGGAATGAGACGCAATCTTTCCGAACGAATGCGAATTTACGACTTGCAACGAATCACCACCGTCAACACGACAGCGGATGTAACTCTGCTCCCGCGGCGCTTGAAAGCTGCTCAGGCGGTCACGCGACTTGCACCAATATATATATATTGAGTCTGCAAAGTCTGCAAAGATCTTGGCTCTTTCCACCGACCCACTCCCGAAGAGTTGGACTTCTCCGAATCTAGCGGTCGGCCACGATACCGAATGTGGAGGATCTGTCACCGGGAAGACTAGCACGACGTCCTAGGTAGCACGTGGCTCTGAGGATGGTATCTAGTAATGTGTGGTCATAATGGCTCGCCAGGTAGCAGCGCAGGCGAGGCTGTATCGGTAAAGGGCAGGACTATTGAAGGATACTGTTGAGTCGACCATGCCACCGCACAAGCGGACCGGGCCAGCCTTCACCATCTTCATACACCCAGTCACAACAGGTGCTGCAATAATATTGCAGAACAGCATATCGAATAATGGACATAGCACGTTCTGCGCCTTCCTATTTTTGACTCACAGAAAGAAGTGCGCTCGCTTCATCTCTTGGTCGACCATCTATGCCAAGCCGAAAAGACTGTTCCAATTCCGAGGATGGGTCTTTGATCTAACAAAGCTACAGGCCACCGCAAGCTGTCGTGTGCTGAACTGACTTTGTAGGCGTATTCATCGCTATGTGGCGCAGCGATGTTCGAACTCGTATGCACCTCAGGCTGTGCTATCGCTCCCAGCATCTTGCAAGTACTGGGTCACACCACGATCGGAGACTCAGTGGAAATGATATAAGCACCTCAGTCGTCGCCAGGTGAAGCAAGATACATCTTGTAGATCAGCATCCAGCTTGAGAGCAAACATCATTCGCTTGCAAACATGATCGTGATCGTTCTGACTTTACTGTAGCTTCAAAGATCATAGTGTTTTCCCACTCGCGAAACAAACTCGTCACACACGTGCCTAGGCTTTTCAGCATCATTATCATGAGTAATCCGACCACTCCAGCCGACCGTCCCAGGCGAGTTCAGGAGGTTCATCAGCCTCGTATCTTGATCTGCCCTTCTGGGTTCAAAGAGAGTCTCCAGCCTGGCCAGGTGGCCGACTGCATCGAAGTCGGTGTACTCAGAGCCGTTCCAGAGGCCATTGTCACTAAAGCTCCAATGGTGGGTCATCTACTCACGACATTTCCTCGAGATATCTGCTAATCCTTTGCGTCGTCGCGCAGGTCGACGGCGGTGAGGGCTTCACTAAGGCTTTGGTCGAATCGACCGGTGGGTCACTCCGACATATCACAGTGACAGGTCCCGTCCGAAAACCAGTTTCATCGCACTACGGCTTCCTCGGCAGCTCTAGCAATCCAGCTGCGGTAGTTGAAATGGCGGCAGCTGCAGGCCTCAGCTTGATTCCAAGAGACCGGCGCAATCCGTTGCATACTACGACGTATGGAGTTGGCTCGCTGATCGGCGCTGCTTTGGATGATGGAGCGACCAACATCCTTCTTGGTTGTGGTGACTCCGGTACCTGCGATGGCGGAATCGGTATGGCTCAGGCATTGGGAGCACGATTTTTCGACAGTCTTGGTCAAGAACTTCCTTGCGCCCGAGGTGGAGCTTCACTGCATGATCTTGCAAAAGCGGACCTGTCAGGCCTGCATCCACGATTGAAGGAGGTCCAAATTGATGTCGCTTGTAATTGGTACAACGTACTCTGCGGAGCGAAGGGAGTGGCGAGGGTGTTTGGTCCTCAAAAGGGGGCGACACCTGAAGAGGTGGAGTTGCTGTCCAAAGCCATGGACCGCGTATCTGTCATTGTTAGCAAAGAAGTAGGCCAAGACATTTCGCTCGCTCCAGGGAGTGGTGCATCAGGAGGAATGGGCGCAGGACTTATGTTGATCGGAGCGCACCTTCATCCTCGATTTGACATTATCACCAAATTTTTGAACATTCAGCAGCTCGTACAAGGCTGTGACATGGTTATTACCGCAGAAGGCGGAATAGACGAGCAGACGCCTCGAGGCAAGATACCTGCGGAAGTCGCACGAATCGCGAAGGCCAAAGGCGTGCCGGTGATTGCTCTGGCTGGCACAGTTGGCGTTGGAGCCAGGAGCAACTATGCCGCGGGAATTGATGCGTATGCGAGCATCCTTCAGGCTCCGTGCAATTTGCAGACCGCGATCAATCAGGCGGAAAGGCTTCTAATCGACTGTGCCGAGAGCGTGACGCGAATGGTGATGGTCGGGTGGCAGCTTAAGAAAGCTATGCGGCCTGTTGTGGACAAGGGCGTTGATGCAGGATTTGTACTCAGGCGAAGCAAGACTCTGATCTACTGAGGAGAATTGTGATACCCTCTCAGATGCGGTTGAAACACTGCTCCGTGAACCGATGCACAGCGGGATTATTGAAGTTGTTCGGCTGGTCGAGAGGCCGCTGCCACGGCCACCCACTAGTCTCCGTCGTATCTCAGCCAATAATGTTCCTGGCCAACTTGAGCCCAGATCGTGCCTGAGGCAGAGAATGTGCTGGGGACGCGGCCTCTGAGCCGGCGAGACAGACAGAGCTAACCACTTACTGAGGTTCCGGAAATACCTGTCATTTCCGGCTAGAGGGGCCGCCAAGCGACAAGGAGCAGCATTATACCCAATTTCTACTAATTCTAGCTCTTTCAAAGTGCCTATCTTCTCTATCTCTTGCCTTATAGTATACTAGTCTATTTTAAAGCTAAAGTTGTCGCTATAGAATAGTAGTATAGCCGTTTCCGAGGTATAATAAGCATATAGCTAGGTAAAGAGCTTACTCCGGCGCATTAGCAGCTAATTAAGGACTGCTTTATAAAGGGTAACAATGTCGACTAGACTATTAAGAATACTAAGCTCCCTATCGATCGGCGTACGATATATCGACTACTTAACAATTAGAAGTTGTTTAGCGAGTTATATCTACCTTATATAATAAAGCGTAGTAGACTAACGATCTTAACCTACGCTTAAGAGACGTTTATTCTAGTATACTTAGGTACTCGTCCTAACGCCTATTTTATAGAGATAATAGAGGTTATAATTAACGAGTAGCCGGAGCTCGCGGAGACGTTGAAATATTAGCAGTTGTCGATAGTGCTAAAGAAGCATAACTAGAGTCGTAAAGCGTGTCGTAAGATAGCGAAGGAGCGTAACCCGTTGCTAAGGGCTTTATAGATATTTAGGTGCGCTAAATAGCCGGTAGATAGGTTAATCTTTATCGACGAGACGGCCTATAATTAGAAGACTAGTTAGCGCAAGTATAGATAGTCTCTAAAGGGCGTAGATTGCCGCGACTTTAGGTACGCTTAACGTAAGGTCCGCTAGTCGATACTGCCGGCTTTTACTATTAATAGTTATCTACTATATACGATAAGTCGATAAGGCTTAATTACTCGAGAGATCTTTATTAACTAGCTAACCGAGAGAGTTATACCTACGCTCGAAGGCTATCCGCCGATAATCTTTATAATAGACAATGCTAGTATCTACTATAGTTTAGAAGTTAGAGATGCGATATTGTTAGCTAGTTACTAACTCGAGTACTTGCCGCCGTACTTACCGGATCTCAATCCTATCGAACAAACCTTCAACTGCCTAAAGGCCTTTATTAAAAAGCACATTCGCGACTTAGAATGCTTTAAGAACTTCGGCGACTTCCTATATTATTGTCTATAGCGCTATAGCGGTCTACGAGCGTAGAAACTCTTCGAATATGCCGGATACAACGTATATTGTCGAGATTTCGAGTTTTCCGAGGAGGACTTCGTTAGTGCGGCTAGCTACGTATAAGATCTAATAGGTCTTAATCTAGAAGAGTCCGCATAGCACGCCTAGGCTCTGTCTACGCTAGCGGCGACAATTAATAAGTAGTATAAGGATATAGAGAGTAAGGAAGATAGTAAAGAAGAATGGATTTAGATACTAGAAGTTTGTTAGGCAGCGAGGCACCCGCGCTAAATCTACTAGCGCATACAGTCCTAAGAACTAATATAAATGTTCGAATAGCTAGCTTTTAGATGCTACAAGTTTCTCAATATACAACGTATATAAATACTTTAAATTAGATAAATGAGATAGATTTAGTCTTATATAGCGGCGCCCGTTAGTATTACAAAAATTAATAGTATTAACGTTGTATAGTAAATACGAGAATCGAAGCCGAATTCGTTCCTTTACGTAGTCTCCTTAGCTCCGGCTAGCTCCGCCGCTATAATCTTATTAGCTTTTAGTAGTAAGAACTTCTCGACTAACTCCTTAACTTTAAACCTTATTCTACTCGCTAATTAAGTCTCTTCCTTCTAAGTCTTCTTATCTATATTAGCGACGGTAATAATATCAAAGTCCTCGTCGATGTATAGCTTCTAAAGGGACCGTATAGGCGCTAAATCGACGAAGGGCGGTGTCTAAAGAGCCTACTAGAAATACCCTACCCGAAGCTCCTTACCCTCTAACCTATAGTTTAGTAACCCTTCCGGTAGCACTATTAGTATAGAGATATCCTTCGGAAGGCCCGGCCTTAGAAGAGAACGAGTAGGAGTCTTAGATAGCGTTGCAGGTATATAGCCTAGACCTATAGCTGCTATAAAACTAGCCGCTGCCTTATCTCCGAAGATAATATTAATAGGAGCCTATTTAGGGCGGGCTTTAGCTAGAGTCGAGTCGCTATAACCTATAGCTATACCCTTCTTCCTAAGCTGCTTAGTAACCTTCTTAGTAATATCTCTCTCGAAGTAGAGCTTTATTATTAAGACAAGAACCTCTAGGTATATTTAATCGCTAAATTTCTACTCCTCGGCGGTAATCTTCCTCGCTAGCAACTTAATTACTTTACTAGTTATTAACTAGTGTTCGTCGGGCACGTCTTACTTAGCAGGGTTGCGCTAGCAACAAGTCTTCGGTCCTTTAATCTTTACGTTACGACACCCTACTAAATTATAGGCAAACTCGGCTCGAATATTAACCTCGAAGTTACTAGCAGTATTTAATTCTATTACTTAAGTGTCCGCTAAGGTAAGCTATTACTAACTAGGAGTGCCCTTCTTCTACTTACCGCCTTATCGCTAAGCTAAGGCAACTAGTTTAGCGCCTGCCGGACGAGGCTTCGTATAGAAATATATATCGATACGAGGGTTAGTTAATCCTTCTTCTAACTATTCGAACAAGCGGTCGTAGGTACGGCTATAAGCTTTGTCTTCTTTAGAAGCTCTATTATTATCGTCGATCGGTTGTAGCTAGCTCTCTTAATAATAGTCCTTCTCTTTAACCTCTTTATAATAAGCGACTAAAGACACCCTTATATAACGCTTAAGATTGAACTTCTCGGTTACCTTGCCTACCTACTTAAAGCCGGTCTACCCTTCGGCTAGATCGCAGACGTCGTATATATACTGCTTTATAGCGACCTGTTTCTTATCCTTAGACTTCTTAGTAGTGTCGATAACGTACTAAGTGCCTTTATAGTCTAACAAGCGCAACCCCTTCTTATTTGTAAGCCGCTTACGAGTATAAGACTCTAGCGTAAGAGCGATAGCTCTACGACTAAGAGCTCGAAGTCTAGTAGAAGCGGAAGACTCGAAGGACGAAGTCGTAGTAGAAGAAGCTATCTCTAAGCCTACTATCTTACCGCTAACGTCACTAGTAGGGCAATTATTAGTACCCGAAGCCGTAGTGCCCGTAGTAGAGTCCTTATTTACCTCAATTATTAGCGCCTCGGTCTTATCCGCTTGTTTCTTCTTACCGGCGCCTCCGGACCTCTTCTTAACTAGCGGCGGCGTTATCTTCTTCTCGAGGGTCTTTAAAATAGGCTTCTTCTTAACCGTAGCGGTCACCTTAGTTAGACTCGTATCTAGTCGCTCTAGCGCTTTGCCGGTAGTTATACGAGTCGTACGCGTTTCTATTAGGTTTTAGCGGCTCGTAGAATACCCTCGTTCTTAACCCTAATCGATACTACGGCAGCTATCGCAGTACCTAAGATTAATTGAAACTACTAGAGCTATTCTACGAGCATCTATACACTACATTTGCTAACAAAGTCGCTCTTGGCATCCCTGAGTCGGTTCTCGAAGGTCGCGGCTCTGCGGACCGAGAGTGACAGCTATTTCCGCAACCCCAGTACGTGACAAGCTCCTCGGCAAGCACCCGCGCCTGAGATTGAGGCAACCTCGAAAATGCAACTTCGGATTGATGGACATGCACGACCGCACCCTCACCCTCACAAATACCAGGTGGACTGACGCATTATGGCACAGGATGAGAAGGTTGAAAAAAGGCCAAAGTCCTTTGAGGCCCTCACTCCAGAACTATCCACATGGATCCTGGACTTCACAAAAGGCATGGGATTCGCCCGCACAACGCCAGTCCAGGCCATGGCCATTCCACTCTTGATGGGCAACAAAGATCTTGTCGTCGAAGCTGTCACTGGAAGCGGAAAGACCTTGAGCTTTCTCATACCACTTGTAGAGCGCATCCTGAAAGCTGAGGATCCGAACAAGAAAGGCTATGTACGGTCGATCGTGGTTGCGCCGACGAAAGAATTGGCCAGTCAGATCTATCATGTACTCGCTGGATTATTGGACTTTCATGCGCCATCAGCTGCTATGATGAAGCAAAGCAATAAGCCTGAAGAGGACAGCGAAGACGAAGATATGGACGATGCGGACATTGAAGAAGTACCACCCGGACCTTATGTGATACCGCAGCTGCTCGTTGGTGGCAGAACGAAGCCTTCGGAAGATCTGGCCACCTTCTCAACTCTGAACCCAAACATCCTCATAGGCACACCGAAGCGACTGGTCGAGGTGCTTCATTCATCAAAAGTCGTGCTGAAGAGACACTGGTTCGACCTGCTGGTGCTGGACGAAGCAGATCGACTGCTTGACCCTAATTTCCAACCAGATTTGCAGAAGATTTTGGAACTTGTGCCTAAGGAGCGTCGAACAGGTTTGTTCAGCGCTTCAATTTCGGAAGCAGTGGATGAGCTTGTTCGAGTCGGCATGAGATATCCCTTCAAAATCAGCGCCAAAGTTCGTAGTAAGTCTGGAGCACTGGACAAACGCACACCGGAAAGTCTGAAGTTGTACCACCTCGTCACCAAGCCGACATTGAAACTACCACACTTGAAGAATATTCTCGAGAGGGCGCAAGCGGAGAAGACGATTGTGTATGTCTCGACGAGAGCTGGTGTCGATTACTGGAACCACGTCCTACCTGCGGTCTTAGGCGTATCGGTCTATCCTCTCCACGGCGATCACAAATCTGCAATCCGCACCAAGAACTTACAAAGATTTCGCGACTCAACCACTCCTGCTATTCTTCTCACAACAGACGTGCTAGCTCGCGGCATCGACATACCAGACATCGACCTAGTTATCCAACTCGACCCACCCAAGCAACCCAAGGACTTTATCCATCGCTGCGGCCGGACTGGTCGTGCAGGGAAACGTGGCATGGCTATCACATTTCTCAGCGAAGGTGCCGAAGAGGACTACATCCGATACTTGAGCCTGCAAGGCACACTTCTAGAACCCTACCCAGATCCCCTCACCATACCCCCAGAAACCGCCGAAGAAACAATCTTCAAAATCCGAACCCTCCTAACATCAAAACGCGAACTTCACGACCGCTCCCAAAAAGCCTTCGTCTCCTGGCTCCAAGCCTACACAAAAACCCTCCCAACCGACATATTCTCCATCCGCAAACTCAACTGGCCCGAAACCGCAAAATCTTGGGCTCTCCTCCGCTGGCCCAAAATGCCAGAACTCAAACGTCACTTTCCCGAAGCAGTCGCGAATCGTTCTCACGCTTTAGATCTACCCTCAGATTTCCATCTCGACTATATCTCCTACTCGGATAAAGTCAGGGAAGCCAAGCGTTTAGCAGATCATGCTGCGTATGCCAGAGGTGAGGTTCCGGAAAGCAGGAAGAGTAAAGAGTTGAAGGGTAAGGCTGCGGCTGCCAGGTTGAGGAAGGATAGGGCTTGGAGTGATCAGAAAGGTGCGAAAGCTGATCGGGAGGTGAGGAGGAGTAAGAAGGAGGTCAGGAGGAAGGCTGAGGGGATGGCGAAGATGAGTGAGGATGAGAAGAGGAAGGAGAGGGAGTTGAATGATTTGATTGCGAAAGTGAGGGCGCAGAATGCTGCTAAGGCAGAGGAGCATTTTGAGGGGTTTGGGGATTAGGTAGTGCATCATCGCAGCATAGGAATGACTGGAACATTGGCCGCCCTCTGCTCATTCCCGTGAAATTGTGGGATTTGCTTTCTGAAGGTATACATGCTGGTATCCGTATCAATTTACATGCCCTTTCCTATCCTCGAACGCCATTGCTGCTCTTGTCATCGCTTCTCAAAACACGCTGATATAGTTGTTGACGCGATCTTTTTGATTTTGGGCAATGCATTCCGAGATCCATGTAATGTTTCGTACTTCCTGGAATATACGTCAGTATCGTGTCCTACTTGTGTGCGCTGTTCATGACTCACCTGTTCCCGCAGCTTCACCCAAGCATATACTACGGCGTGTGTAAATTGGTATGTGAATGCCATTTTGCTCAGCTCCATCTCCTTCTGATAGAACAAATCTTCCAGACTCTTGCCCTCGTCACCTCCAATGCCGCCGCTCTGGTTTCCGATGGAGTTGCCGCCCATGCCTGTCTGGTCCAGCATGGTCCGGTAGTCGTGGACGCCGTCGACCGCTATCCGTACGCCTTCCACATCATCCGCCCTGCTCAGCATCAGGGTACCTTCTGGGTGTAGACGTCCAAAATTCGGGTACAGCTTCTTGCGATCTTGCTTGCTCAATTCTGTGCCAAAGCTGTTGAGCGTGATGTTTATGCTTCTTCGGTCGGCTTCAAACTCGAGGATTTCGCTCATCACGTCCTGTGTGGGCGTGCCTGCAATACCGGGCGCGGTGTTCACGAAATGGTGGAAGTCTTCCAGGTAGTTCTTGTAAAGTGTGTTCCTGATGATCTCAATATTGAGCTCATCGAGATCTTGGTGGGAGAGTGACCCCTTGAAGTATGGCGCCAGCGGTGTCTCGATCAGCACCGAATTGTACAGCTCTTCGATATTCGCCGCCACGCATAGTACAGGCATCGTCTCAAACCAGCCCAGCGGGTGACATCGCTCTAGCAGCTCTTTCGTGTCTCGTTCGTGGAGAGTACCGGTAATCAATAGCGCAACGTTGTCGATCATGTAGGCGTAGGTCAGGTATTCCATGAATTTGGCAAGACTGCCCGTCGCCTGCGCCTGGACATATCGGAACTCTGCGACGAGTTTATCGAGCAGCTTATCGGCGAGTGCAGACGTTGATGGGTTGGGCGCGAGGGAGGCGAGGAAGTCGCCGTACGCTGGACCGAGCTGGAGTTTGACGTCTGTATGTGGCTACCTTAGCATTCCCATCTGCTACACCCTATTTTCCCCGTGCATACCATCGATGTTCTCGCACTGAGTGAGGTTGCCGTAGTTTTGGCCGGTGAGGAGTGTGTTGCGGTAGCCACGGACTATGCCTTCGACGTAGCCATTTGTCGCATTCTGCGTAGCGCAACAGATGTTAGCATGCTTGGACATATACCAACGCCATAGCACGTCTGCTTACATAGAACATGCCCTCAGCCATTTTGGCCGTGCTGATGATGGACTGGGAATTCGAGGAGGCGTATTGTCGTTAGAGCTAGCTACATGTACTCTGTGCCGCCTGCTTGTCGAAGTCCAGAGGCGAGAGCTTCCAAGAAGCTTTGACCGAATCCGACAAAGACATCGTCAGCGTCATTCATCACCCTCCATCACATGCAGTTATGCAATGGCACCGGCCTTTTGAGCATGATACTTTCATCAATACATTCAGACCACATTGTGCAGCCCGTAGGAACATCACTTCAACTCATTCATCACGCTGTAGGGCACGACCGTGCTACCGAAGCCACTTAAAGCGATGACGACAGCAAAGGTCAAGGAAAGCGAAACATGTTCATCAACATTTGGATACCGTGTACTTCGTCGTTAAATGGTATAATACATCAAGCAAGCAATACCAAGCAATGTGCCCATGCAGCAATAGGCGATCAGGCTCTCACAAGCCATCGCGATTCATCTCGCGCGATCAATACATCAAACGTGGCTCGACTCTAGCGCTCCAGCGCGAATTGGTCCCAGACGCCTGAGATTTTGGTTCAAATTCCAGTCAAACGCCATTTTCGTAGATCAAAAACAACCGGTCCATAAGTAAATCGCAAGCAAGGAGTTCTACCGTAGTAGCAGGCGGTTTAATCCAGCTCCATCGCATGAGCGGCGCAGCCACCGAGAGGTTGACTGTATGCCTCCGTGATGGCAGCGGTGGCCTCATTCTGAGACGCAGTGATAGGGTCAGTCTCAGCGCGAAGGACGCCTCCAGGCGCAGCAAGCTCGAGCGCTGGCAGCATCTGTAGACGTGGGATAAGCTGAGATGGGTCGGTGGTGATGCGGCGTGCTTCGGTGAGGTCGTCGGAGAATACCAGATACTCATGCTGACCGTTGTGAGCATTGAGCGCGGCGACAATGTATCCCGGGATGGAGCTGTTCTCAAACCAGACTGCGACTTCGGTAAGACCTGGGTAATGGTTTTGAATCCACTTCGAGTAGGCTTTCTGGTTGATTTGACGGGCCTCGGTGGAGTCCATGCGGCAGAACGAGATCCCTAGACGACGAGTTGCTTCGTCGACTAGAGGCTCGTCGGTGGCTTCTCGTATGGAAGGTGGAAGGACCAGTTGAGCCAGATCATCTGAGCCAGCAGTGGAATCCATGCGCTGCGACTTGCGGCTGGTCACGGAAGGCCGCTTCGCATGAGCGAAAGGCCTTCGTTCAGACTGTTCTTCGACCCAGGTGCCTGATTGAGATTCAGCACATGCTGCATAGCCGGGATCGTCAGGGTACAGGATTGTCATTCCCGGTCCATAGATAGCCTTACCGCCAGGCTTGATGGATTCTTGGTTGGCAGGCGTGACTATTGAGCCGTCCTCGGGGATCTCTTCGTCTTCCTCGTCAGCTTGAGAGAACATGTCGCCGCGAGACCGCTTGCGACCGGCCAAAGCGCCTGGAGTTGCAGCTGGAGCCGAGCAATTTGATGCAAACGCGTTCGAATTAGCGAGGCCGTTTGGCGAAATGCCATTGAGCATGGGAGCATTGTTGCTATCGTTGTGTTGGATGTAGTGGCTGTTGACAAAATACTGGTTTGGTGCTGCTGGCGGTAGAGCGACGACCGGTGAGTTCTGGTAGAAGCTGTTCGAAGACATCTTGGCGGTGTATGAAGAAGCTGGGTCAGTATCAAGATCTAACAACATCAATTGCTTATCCTGCTGCAAACGTCGAGCTGCAAGCAATGCAGGTGTCTGCTGGCCACCTGTGGTTGTTGAATAAATGCAGTGATGGAGGAGTGTGGTCGGAGCAGACTGCTGGTGGATTGAGGTAAAGTTGGGCCAGTGTGGTGTGGCCTGGCAACGAGGTATCGATTGATGGAAGGTCTGGCGACGACAACGAGGTCGTAATGGATGGTACGATGAAGATCTGGTGGAGGAGCAACGAGAACTCGATTTAGTTGTGATGATGAGAATTGGTGGTGTGAGCAGCTCCGCGAGTGTGTGATGAGGATGCGAGCCTTGCCGGTGTGGTGAGTAGCAGAGTGAGAGATGGAGAAGAGAAAGCAGAAGTTGGATCGCCGTTGCCGTCGTCCAGAGATCCGGGTCTGTGCGGCTTGTGGGGAAGCGACGAATCGCAGGCCGCGAGCTGTGCGCTAGACTGATGAGCGACAGGTAGGGATGTAGATATCCGGTATTATGTATACTAGGAACTGATTATTGGCCCTGTATGCACCGTTTACGGTATAATATTAATATACCAGTATATACCCGGTGTATGTAGGTGAGGGCCCGTGCGAATACCTTAATAGCCTAGGAAATCCGGCTGCTAAGCCTGTATCCAGGCTGTTATTAGCGTATTACATAACTCCTCTATAGGTGTATACTAGGCCTCCGGCTCCGGGCCTCCGGCCGTGAAGGCTGTATACATGGTATAATATACAATGTGTATACCATATACTGGATGGTGGGCACCGTGGGCTCCATCACTAGCGACAGGAACCGCACAACGTTTGCAGAGCTTCTTGGCCGCTGACACTCACTTCACCGCACTTTATCAGACTGCGACGACAAACGTGATGTGACATTCCAGCAGAGTTTCTGTTTCTGTTTCTGGGCCCGGGTCAGCTTTCCAGCCACCACACTTTCTTACCTATTTCTTCGGCTGTGAACTGTCCCGAGTCTGCACGGAGAGCGTGCGAGCTTATTATATTGCCACCTCATGCCATCGTTTCAGTTGCCAGAGCCTTAAGCTTGCGCTGCTCCTCACTTGGCTTTGTTCTTGATCACTTTTGCGGCAAACGATGCTTCTCATCGGTGGTTGCATTCGATGAGTTGCTCGCTTCAGTCCAGCACCGCTCATGTTCGGAGATGCATGTGTTCAGTTCAGGGGAAATGCTACGGCTGTTCGTGCTGGAGGTGAATTTATGCGTTGAGATTACTGCTGCACTGCGTTGCGCGTAGAGGAATCCGTCTTCCCGATGCCTGTTGAGTCACATATGATGACAAGAGTGAGGTCGCTGGTCTGCTAAAGTGATGTCGTACCTAATAATGGAAGGTAGCGTAGCGAGGTCGAGCCGCGCCAAGCGGAAGCGAAAGCTACGCAAACTTTAGTAGACTATTCAATGCAATTCAAAATTTGATTTTCGCACTTCTCAAGGTGCGCACCACCAAGATCGAAGACGACCATGCCGCGAGGGGGCAAGAGAGGTGGTCGCGGAGGCGGTGGAAGAGGACGGAGAGGAGGTGGTGGCGGCGGGCAGAGAAACTTCCAGGACAATCGAGTTTCGTTCGAAAATGTCGACAAGCGGAACGAGAATTTCGAGAACTATTACAACACCATCGGCATCGTACCGGATGGCGAAGAGCGAGAAGCATTTTGGAAGGCTCTGCGGAAAGAGCTTCCCAATTCCTTCCGCTTCACGGGATCCAAAGGACATGCGCTGAGCGTCCGCGACAACCTCGTCAACCGCTTCTTCCCTCTGCTCGAAAAGATCAAGCATGAAGGTCGTCCGGTCGACCTACCAAAGCCTATGCCATGGTATCCAAATGGGCTCGCGTACAGCATGACCACGCCAAAGAATGTTGTCAGAAAATACGAGCCTTTCAAGGAGTTTCAGAAATTCCTCGTCAGCGAAACCGGTGTCGGGAACATCAGCAGGCAAGAGGAAGTTAGTATGATACCACCGCTACTCCTGGACGTTGAGCCACATCACACAGTCCTAGATCTTTGTGCTGCGCCCGGCAGTAAGAGTGCGCAACTGGTCGAGTTACTGCATGCTGGAGAAGAGGAGCGAGTCTCTCGTTCTATTCAGCAGGCCAATGGCAAGCTCACTCTAGGCGAAGGCGAAAGCGTGCAACCAGACTCCGGTCGATCCACAGGTATTCTCGTTGCGAATGATGTCAATTACCAGCGAGCACAGATGCTTGTTCACCAAGTTAAGCGCCTGAACTCGCCCAACTTGATCGTTACGAACCACGATGCCACGATGTTTCCATCAATCGCAACTTCACAAGAGATACTTCCAAATGGTCAGAAGAAGGGCGGTTGGCTGAAATTTGATCGCATTCTTGCAGATGTACCATGCAGTGGAGACGGCACCTGCAGAAAGAATCCTAGTATCTGGAAAGAATGGACACCTCAAAATGGCCTTGGGCTCTATATCACACAAGTTCGCATCCTCACAAGAGCGCTTCAAATGCTCAAGGTGGGCGGCAGGGTAGTCTACAGCACCTGCAGTTTGAACCCAGTGGAGAATGAGGCTGTCATTTCCTCAGCCATTGAGCGATGCGGAGGTGTGTCCAAAGTGAGACTTTGTGACTCTTCCGATCGTCTACCAGGTCTACATCGAAAGCCAGGCCTCAAGGATTGGAGCATTATGAGCCGGAGCGGCACGATTTACGAATCATGGGCAGAAGCATCTCAATTTGAACAAGAGGGCAGCAAGATCGTGCCTGGCATGTTTCCTCCGGAGGAGGCGGAAGAGATTCCTCTTCAGAATTGCATCAGAGTATATCCGCATCAGCAAGACACTGGCGGATTCTTCATCGCAGCATTGGAGAAGCTAGGCGAGATTCGTGCAAAGGCAGAACCTGATACCAAGTCCGGGAGCAGAGACTGGACATTCGTCAAGCCACAAATTCCAGAGAAGACCATGTTTACCGAGACAAACGAGAAAATCACGAACGGAGTTGTAGCAAAGCCCAAGGTGGTGGATGCCAGCTCCATTGCTGACGATGGCACCATCGCAGGACAGAAGCGAGCTGCTCCTGGTGATGATCATGATGAGGATGCTATTGCAGCAGCGGCAGGTGCAAAGAAGGCCAAGCTTGAAGATGCGCCAAACGACACCAGTGCTGCAATAGCTGAAGATGGCACCAAGGTTGAAGTGCAAGGCGATGTCAAAGATGCTGTGACAGAGGACGCATTCGGGGAAAGTGTTCCTCAAGAGGCTGCGACACAGCAATGGAGAAGGAGGAACGCAGACGCCAACGAGGAGGCTTTCAAGTTCCTCTCACCAGAGCACCCAGAGCTGGTCGGCATCTACAGTTTCTATGACCTGCATTCTTCCTTTCCTCGAGATCGATTTCTCGTTCGCAATCCTGCTGGAGATCCGGTCAAGGGTATCTACTACGTCGCAAAGCTGATCAAAGACATACTGATCTCAAATGAGAACCGAGGTATGAAATTCGTTCACGCAGGTGTGAAGATGTTCATGAAGCAAGACGTTCAAGGACAGGATATTTGCCGATGGCGCATACAGGCCGAAGGTCTTCCGATTATAGAAGGCTGGGTGGGAGAGAGCAGAGTGATCAGACTCAGGAAGAAGAGAACTCTGAGAAAACTCCTGGTGGAGATGTTCCCCAAGGTCGCCACGACTCAGCACGAAGATGGCACGGAGACTGGAGGCTGGAAGGATCTCGGCGAAATTGGCGAGCAAGTCAACAGTATCGGAGGAGGATGCTGCGTCCTTCGCGTCGAGGCAACGCCCGACGCTGGAACAGATGAGTTCAAAGAGCCTCTCACCTTACCATTATGGCGTAGCAAAGCAAGCGTCAATCTCATGCTGCCGAAGGAAGACCGACGAGCGATGCTCCTTCGAATCTACAACGAGGATGTGGAGTTGATCAATCACTCAGACCCTAAGCAAAATGGCGGGCGAGAGTTCAAGAGAGAGGCAAAGGAGGCAAGGGGCAGTGTGTCTGGTCAGGCAGAGGTTGAACAAGTGCAGCACAAAACGGAAGACGCAGGCAATGAGCAGGATGCAACGCCAGGCGCAGGAGATCAAGTCGTGGACCAGGCAAATGGCCTTTCGACCACTGACGCAGACGCGATGTCGCTGGAGGCGGACATGGTGGCTGCTGAGGATAGCGTGCAGTCGAAGCGGCGCGAGGCCGTCGAAGATGAGGATGGCAAGTAGCAGAAGCCATATACCCGAGCGTGCTGGAGAAGTTGATGACGATAACACCACCGTCTACACAGTCTAGGTGGCCTAGCTCATGTACCATATTCTACTTAAATTACTAGGCCGATGAACGTAATGCGGATCAAGCGCACAGCACAACGATGCAGTCAACTTCTTTCCTCTTCTACGTCAATATGCTGCCCTTGCTTGACGCTTGTGTACATCGCGCATGCGAGTTCACGCGCGAAAACGGTTCCTGGAGAATTCCACGTGCGAGTGACGACTTCAAGGCGGGCGCGGACCGTGACTGGCGGCAACTCTCTTGCGTCTTGTACGGGTTGTTTGTTGTTGAAGTCGGTGTCTTGAAAGAACCGCTAGAATTCATGCCACTGCCACTGCCACTGCCACTGCCACTGCCACTGCCACTGCCACTGCCGATATGCTGCCGCTGCCGCGCGGCTCGAGATTTTCCCCAGTTTCTCCTCATCCACTGCCCTCGGCGAACGCCACGCCACAATTTGCTTCGTGGGCAGTGCCTGCCCTGCGCCTCGACTCTGCTTGTGGAAGTCGTGTCCATGCACGCTCTGTCGGGCAGGGCCGCCCACAACCAGGAACGTCAGCCAAGGCCCAGCATTGATGGGATGGGATGGCATGACTACGGCTCAGGTGCGAGGTCGCGTTATCAGTCCATCGGAGCTAACAGGCCGGCTAGAACTATCGTAAAGCGAGCGTTCCTACTCCTAAGCGACTTGTAGTGGCCTCAGGAAGGATCGCGGTAGCACCACCCTCACCCTCACCACGCCGCGCCGCCTCGCCTGGCCTCGCCTCGCCTCGCCTCATTGCCTTTCCTTCTTTGTTCTTTTCGTGTATCCCTTATACCATTTGTCGCTCTCATCGCCCTTTCCATTCGCTGTTTCGCGCCTTCCTGATTTCATGTCACGCCCGCGTCCGCGTACGATGCGCGGGCGGCTGGCGTCGGCTTCGTCATCGGATCTGCGGGCCAACAAAGATCCAAGCCACGCGAGGGCATACAACAATCTCCAGCTTCGCTGTCCGGCCGTCCGATACTGCTCGCAACGCCATCTGGCGCTCGCCCGTCAAGGGCTGAGCAGGCGGGCAGCCAGTTTGCGATGATGCTCCAGTTGCTGGAGTCTCGAGCGTTGTGGGGAACGGGAACGGCTCCTCCAGAGCCACGCTCGCGAATGACCAATTGGCCTACGGTGCTCTTCAGTTGGTGGTATGCGACCCCCGTGTGCCTGACACATATCGATAGCACCACTCCGTACTGACAAGAGCCAGGTGCACGGCATTCTCAGCAGTCATCATCATCACGAGATTATGCAGCCGCAAGGTTCGGAGCAACAAACTCTTTCGAGAGGACTACATCATGATGCTGGCCCTGATCCCGCTCTTCATCCGCATGATCTTGATCCACTTCGTTCTCATATACGGCACCAATAATGTTGATACCACGACATACGAGTACACCCCACGTCAGCTTCTCCTAAAGAGCACAGGAGCTAAGCTCGTCCTCCCTGCTCGCATCTTCTATGCAATGTTTATTTGGGCTAGCAAGTTGACAGTCTCGGAATTTCTGAAACGGATCACCTTCCGCATCTGGAGGATGAGCCACCAGCGTACTCTGCAAGGCATACGAGCATTCTTATTTGTCACTTTCGGAGCAGTGGTCGTCGCAACACTGGCAGAATGCCAGCCATTCACTCACTACTGGCAGGTCCTTCCGGATCCAGGTCCGCATTGCCGCCAGGGATATGCGCAGTTGCTCGTCATGGGCACCTGCGACATCGTGACCGATATTCTGCTGATCGCCTTTCCGATCCCCGTTGTGCTGACCTCGGGCGTCAGCTGGAAGCGAAAGCTACAGATGGTCTTGCTTTTTAGCTTGTCGTTGATCATGATCGGCGTCACGGCTGCTCGAATCCCTGAGGTCATAGACAAGCATGGGAGGCAGCAATATCGCACGGTCTGGGCATCTTGCGAGATCCTCGCTGCGACTGCCGTTTCGAATGCTGTCATTCTTGGCTCAATGCTGCGTGACAAGGGCACCAAGAAGAACAAGTTCAGGTCACACAGCATCACGGAGAGTAGCGACCGTAATTCTGCAAGGCGACCAACACTTGTCCGATTTCAGACGACTGAGAGCGACGAAGACCTTTTCTTTGAGCTCGGATGCAGAGTACCTGAGCATTTGCGAGGAGAGTCAGTGAGCTCGCCACGACCTGCGCCTCCAGCCCTACCCGCCAAGGAGCCCATTGCACCCCCATGCCGCGAAGATACACTTCTAGCGGAACGGCGAGGAATTCGTGACAGCATTGACAGCGAGGAATCTTTGAAGTTGCGAATACAGATTCAAGCGCCGGTACAGCAAGTGCTCCCATCACCGGCACCCTCTACCACAAGAAGCATCAGCTTCTTCGACGTGGGAAACCTACTGGATGGTCAGGAGCGATCAACAGCATCACCCTCCAGTAATTTGAATATAGCAGCTCAACGGTCGAGTCCTGGCGGAGTTGCAGCTCATGACTTCGCCTCGGAGTCATCTGAGGACAGAGAATCGAGATCAGGATCTCGAGCATTTCTGCGAGATGTTGGCGGTATCCTGTCTCCGAGCCTAATCAGAAATAGCAGCGGCTCACCTCGTCGCAATCGCGAGGCCCAGCGAGGTCCGCATCGACCTCGTCCGGCACCGGTAGGTGTCCTCGCGCCAATGCTCGAAAGAAGCGAAACTCAGATGTCTCTACAAGATGCTGGTGGTCTTTTGGGAGATGCACACTCAAGAGCGTACGACTCAGGAGCAAGCGGTCACGGTGCATCGTTACCAGATCCTCCAGTGGCGAGATCAGTACCGAACTGTTCATTCCCACGAATGTCAAGGCGGCAGCGTTCGCGAGAAGGCATGGAGCTTGAAGATATCGGTGAAGTACTCAGAGAAGGAATGCACCCAGATCCGAGCATTACAGATCCATATGGGCTACGAGAGCGAGGCCAGCTAGATGGTACAAGACCAACTATACCGCCGAGCTTCGACGACATGGTTTTGAACGATGCAGGAGGGTTGATGGGCAGATGAAACTGCCACGGCGTCTTTGGCGTGTTTGATGAGGATTTCTCGCGGCACGGAGTTGGAAAGTAAGATACCCCATTGCATGCCGTGTTGGGCATTGTGTATACGGGAAGGCGTTCTTTGCTTGCATTTGCATATTTCTCAGCGTTCCTGTTGCAAATTGCCCGTAGCAGCGGCGATGCAGTAGACGTTTTATGATGAACATTTACTGCTCATCTCAATTTTCACCTATGCTGCTCCTGCTCCTGCTCATGATCATAAAAATACCAACTTGATCTACCTGTTGTACCCGCACGTGATCAGCGGCCTCAATTCTGTTATCTACGACCGAAGTCCTGACCCACGCGATCGCAATCACCAATGATCCGTCGACTGCATGCCACAACAAAAACATAAAGACTATTGGCGTCAATAGTCAGTAGTGTAGCAGCTCGGCCTATTCTTCAGCCGGGTCTTGAGACTCGCTCAACCACACTTCTTCGCCGGACCCTGCTCAGGTGAAATGAAACGAGAACGCGAGTCTGATGTTCCCTCATCGCTGGCCGAGGACGCCTCAACGACCGCTGCCTCCCCAACCACAGCTCCCGCTTCAACGACAAATTTTCGAAATGTCTCGGCCTGTAATCGTTGTCGAACCAGAAAGGTAAAGATAGATATAAGCAAGGCTGGAAATGAAGCTCGTGCGAAACCTCACCTCGTCCGACTCCGCCGGTGGAGCCATTAGTGCATGCATGAGCATGGCATGGCATATTGTTCATACTCGCCCATTTCTCCAAGTCACTGACTGACATCTGTTTTTCCCCCCCAGAACCGCTGCGACCAAAAACTGCCCAAATGCACGAATTGCGAAAAAGCGAATGTTCGATGCGTTGGCTTCGACCCCGTCAGCAAACGAGAGATTCCAAGGAGTTATGTATATTATCTGGAGACCCGAGTCAACAATCTGGAAGCTATCCTAAATTCTCACAATATTGCATTCCCGCCTCCGAGCCAGGATTTTGCTATTAGCGAGTCTATCAAACCTGGTATCAATGTGCCTTTCCCGATTCAGGATGAGGCGAGCACGCCGCCGCAGCAGGTTGTTGGGTCGGCGCCGTCACAGGAGAATCAGTTGGCTCTGGATCCGGCTTTGAAGGAACATGATGAAGGAGAGAAGCTTAATAGGTTGGTTAATGATGTGGGTATGGTTTCTGTAAGCTATCCTTTTGCTGGACCTGGAAGTGAGCATCAGGTGAAACATTGCTGACCATGATACCCTTTACTTCTAGGTGCAAGGCAGCTCGGACTCTCGCCTTCTGGGCGCTGCGTCAGGGATCTCTTTTGCGAGGGTTGTCTTTGCTGCTGTCAAGAAATCCACAAATCAGGCATCGACTCCATCGGATAAGGGTGGCTCGAGACCGTCAAAAGGTCTGGCGAGCGAAGCTGCTAGTGAGTACCCTCTTGTGGGATCGGCATGACTCCGAGCGAATGCGTACGACTGAGGCTCGTAGATATGCCTCGGATGCACTGAGTGAGACGTTGCTGACTGTTATATCCATCGCTTTTAGGTGGCGCAACGTCGATGAGAGATTCTTTCTTTGGACTTCACACCAAACCAACCATCAAGCCAGCTCCCTTCCCAGAAAAGGAGCTTGGTGCTAGACTGGTAGATTTATACTTTGAGCACGCCAATCCACAGATCCCAACGCTGCATCGCGGAGAATTCATGTCCCTATTCGAAAGAGTCTATGCGACGGATGCAAAGAAGCGGACGCCGAGAGAGCTTTACATGTTGAATGTTGTCTTCGCCATTGGATCCGGAATTATTGTTGATTCATCAAGTATTGAGCAGAGCGTAGCAGCCACCGAAGGTACAGGATCTGGCCAGCCGAATAAGAAGAGACAGAAATTCTCAAATTATCAACATCAGCCCGAGCAATATCACTCTTCGGCAATCATTCATCTTGAGAGCTTTCTGGGCTCATCACCGGCTGCGGAAGGAGTCGGAGGCGGGCTAGAGGAATTGCAGGCAGTGCTACTGCTTGCCGGGTTGGCCTTACTGCGACCAGTCGCTCCCGGTCTGTGGTATATCATCGGCGTGGCAGTACGCCTAAGCATCGATCTTGGTCTCCACTTCGAGGACATTGACCACGACCTGGATGCAAGAGCCACTCATCCAGATGTCGACATGTCAAATCAGAGCCTGGGTCGGAAGCAGTGGACTCGAGATCTGCGCAGGAGATTATGGTGGTGCGTATTCAACCTGGATCGTCTTGTGTCTTCATGTGTCGGAAGACCGGTCGCCATCAATGAAGCTGTCGTGACGACTGAGTTTCCAAGTCTTTTAGACGACAAGTACATCACGCCCGCTGGATTCCTCAAGCCCCCCAACTCTGTTGAGCGACCTAGTTACAAGCTCGTGACAAGGCAGTATATCCGTCTAAGACTTTTGCAGTCCGAAATCCTCCAAGTCTTGCAACATCGTCAAGCAGAATCTGCTCGTAGAATGGGAGCAAACAGCAACAACGAGTTCATTCCGACCGGCCTCGAATCGCCCTTCATGAGGCCATTCCGCTCCTTTCGGGAGTGGCGTGTCAATATCGATCGCAGGCTGCTGGAGTGGAAAGAGAGCAGTCCGAATCAATGGGACACCGGGGTGGGTTTCAATCCTCTGTTCCTCGAGCTCAACTATTGGCAAGCAGTGATCATGCTGTATCGCCAGTCCTTATCGGTCCCGGAGCAGCTTGCTAGTGAGCTCGGTCCAGCCACTGGAGATGATGTTCAGAGTCCCGGGAATGTCAACTTCGAACATGAAGAAGACAAGCAGATGGTCTTCATCAAAGTAGCCGAGGCGGGCCAAATGGTGCTGCGTATTTACCGACAGCTTCATAGGCTGAAGCTTGTCAATTATACATTCCTGGCCACTCACCATCTTTTCATGAGCGGTAAGTAATGCATTCGAAGGGGTTCGGTACAAATCAGTGTTGACATGTGGCAGGCATATCGTTCTTATACGCCATATGGCACTCGACTCTGGTTAGGTCGCAGATGACCATCGACGACGTCGACTTTACCGTACTAGCCGCAACATCTGTTCTCAGCGACCTGGTACCCATGTGCCCTCCTGCAGAGTCGTGTCGGGATGCCTTTGTCCGCATGAGCAAGGCCACCATATCCATGGTCGTGACCACTACCGGTTTCGGCAATCAGAGCACTCTCGGCACACAACCCTTGAACAAACCAGAAGGCTGCTCCTTCGGCAGTCGGAACAATGCTACGCAGAACATGATGATGAAACACGAATCCACCACACCACGCCCAAGTCGAAGACAGCTCCCCAAATTCGACATGAACCTCAGCGACTTATTCACGGAAGAAGAAATCGCGAGCCGCCCGCTCAATCAGCAACCCAAGCTGCAGGGATTCGCACGTCAACCTCCTCCTCCCATATCTCCGCAGCTCCCCACGAATAATGCCAGTCCACAGAGCAACGAGGGCGCCGCATCCCAATTCTCTCCTCCTCCTCCTCCTCCTCCCCGAACCGACGAAAGACCAGCATATCGATCAACCACCAACCAAACACCAACATATCCCCCACCCTTCAACAACAACAACACGGACGCGATCCCGCAGCAGCAGTCTGCAGAAGATTATTCCTTCGACAATAATCTCGACTTCCTGAACGATTTCGTAGTCACAGATCCCGGTAGCAACATGTGGGGCCTCACAAATGGTTCTACCAACAACGATTTGGACCTTGGTTTTGGGAGCGCCGTGGACGGAAGTGGCGGGGCTTGGGAAACAGGCGACATCTTCGATACCTTCTTCTTCGGTTCGAGTGGTGGGAACGGGTATTATTGATGTAAAGAACCTGGTACGTTTTGTTGCCCGGTTTTCGAATCACACGCTCGGCTTGGCCGGCTTGCCGGATGTTGATTTGCGTGAGCATGGCATGGTTTCAAAATAATAATGTCGACATATTGCATACGGTAACTCCCTCGACACGATCTCGCCGAACTTTATCTTGCATGCATGAGCTGGCCGGGAACGTTGCATCCTTATGATAGCTCCCTGAGGATTATTAGGCAAGTGTGCGCACATGCAGGTATATTGACTGACAGAGATGAGAAAGGATGCATCGGAGAATAATAGTACAGTTTCCTCTGCCTATGAATGTCCACCTTTCAGGCCCCGTTTTGCTCTTCTTCTTCTTCTTCTCGCTTTCTTCGTTCCTATCTCACACATGAAATGCTCCATTGAAGAAGCCGATTTACTGTAAAGGGTATCCAAAACATAGTGGCTCGCTGGCCAAGTATCATGATCGCGCCTGTTCCGATGCTGGGTCGAGTTTCAAAAAGTAATGTCGCCCAAAAAGCCGTTCCCATTTTCAAAAACTCCCAATTTTTGTCAAAGTCCAACGTGAGTTGGCGCACCCCGTCTCTGAAAGGCGCCTGTATCGATGCCGTGTAGGTATATCAAGTCGCTCAGATAGCCCATCCCAAACGCGCAAGTCTATAAACAACGCAAGAGCGTAGCAAAAAATCTTCAAAAAGCTGGGCGTATTTCGAGGCATCGGGCCTATGTCTTGCTGTCGCGACGCGTGTGGTTCCGTCGAATATCGAATGAGAATCTCGTGATTAATGGTGAGTTGGGAGCGGTGAGGAGGTTGTCGCAATTAGCGTCTTCGGCGACCGCCATTCCGGAACCGTACTCAGCTGCGCCAGCAACATCAGATGCGGTTGGTGGCGGCTCTGGAACAACTTTCTCATCGTCGAAACTTCGGCGTTTCTCCTCGGCCATGAACATGCTAATAACAGCTCCAATGCCGGCGATGAGGACGTTGACCCACCAGGGCAGGCCGAGTGTTCCGATTGAAAGACCAGCTGACTGCATGACACCTGAAACAGTTGGTCCGAACGCTCGGCAGGCTGAGGCAGCAGAAGCGGCGGCACCGTTCAGTGATCCGAGTACCTTGCTCGATGGGGCGGTGTTGGCGAGCATGATGCTGCTGGATGGGAAGGCGAAAGCTTGAGCGGTGACCTTCCAGAAGATTGCGAGGTAGATGCAAGGCAGCTTTGCTGCATCTGGAACCAGAGTGATATATGGGACCAGGAAATAGAGCATTGGGTATGATAAGACGACCATTCGGTAGGTCCACAAGCTGCCCAACCTGCGATTGACGATGGGAAATACGAGAATAGTGGCGATCATCTGGATGACTCCCTGGATCGACAGGATACCTCCAATCGTCTTCGTGGACATTGCGAAACCGCCGATGAATTTGAACGGGAGATGTGGAGGCTCGTCGGATTTCGGCATGGAGAGAAGCACTGGGAGGAGTTGCTCAGCTGAAATAGTGTGACTATAAGATTGTTAGCATTACAGATAGATGCGAAGTTCGAGACTGGACTTACTAGGCTAGGATACCGTAGCCTGTGATATTGAGCATGACCTGCTTAGTGAAAGCGTTTGCCACACCAGATTTGGCCTTTGCTTGCTCTTCAGATCGATTGAGCGCCTCTTCAACATCTCGTGCAAAATCTGCTCTCTGCTCTGCCGTCAAAGAGTTTCGGGGAGATGCGTCGATCGATCGATACGCTGGAGGTGGAAGGCTTGATAGGTTGGATGGAGTGAGGGCGGGCGAAGAAGCGGTGCTTCTGTAATCCGGAGGCATGTCATCGATTAAAGTGAGGGTTTCCTCGGTCAGCTCGCCCTTGCGGCTCGAGATCCACGAGGTTGACTTTCTTGCAAATCGTGCCAAGATCCAGTTGCCGATCTGCAGGCCCACGTCTGGCTTGTGCTTCATATCCTCATGCGTCTCCTCCAGGAACAGCACGCCTACTATCATACTGAAGACCACGACTGCGGTGCAGACGAGATTCGTGAAGAGGTATGGGAATTTGTCGAAGATGGTGCCCTCATGGAAGATGCCGGGATAGTTGCGGACAGGGTCGGCCAATGCGCCACCCAGTGCAGATCCGATGAAGGCACCCATGCACCAGACCGTTGGCATGATGGCGTATGCTCTTGCTTGATGTGCCTCGACTTTCACGACTTCATTGACGGTTGTCTGCAACACACCAATGTTTCCATTCAGAGCTCCTCCGACTGCTCGAGCGAGCAGAGCGACCGGAAGGTTTGGGGCAAAACCAAACATCAGCATGCTGATGCCCGTGCCCGCCAAGCCGGTGAGAAGGATTGGCTTGCGTCCAATGCGATCACTGAGCCCACCCCAAAAGCCAGCACCCAAACATTCTGCTGCGGCGAAAACGGATGTCACGAGGCCAGCGTATAAAGCGATGCGATCGTGGTTCTCGGTGATGTGGAAGGATTCGATCATGTAGTAGATGTACGGAAAGATCGACATGAAGGCGATTGGCTCGCATATTCTGCAGAGACCTGAGGTTGCAGTTAGCCAGAGGAGCCATTGGAGAGTCACATGAGAGCTTGCGTACCGAGCACGAACAGCTGGCGAAATGGGAAGGCTTTGGAGTGGTGCCGACTGGCGAAGTCCGAGGGCGACATGTTGTTGTTGTTGTTTGTTGCATGCAATGTGGCGGCGGTGTGCTCAGGGTGTCGCGAGGCCAAGGCAAAGGTGAGGAAGCTGCGACGGTGGCAGCAGGTGCGAGTCGTTATATTAGGAGTGTTCGGGCTCAGGAAGCATTCACGGGACAATGCGGCAAACACAAGCGTCGGTGCTGGGTGCTAGGTGCCAGGTGCCAGGCAGGTTCCAAGGCGGGTGGAGCGATTTTTCATCTACCAGGAGCGCTCGCGTCAGGCAGAGTGAAGTGACGCAGCGGGAGTGAGGGAATGTGCGGCGAGGTCGATACTCAGGTACCACCAAGGTGTAACAGGTGAGATCTGGACGGGTGGGCAGGCGCGAGGCAGGACGAGGGTGGAGGGGAAGAAGCAGGAAGCTGAGGGAGCAGTACCGTTCGTCGCACCGTCAGGACAATCGATGCGGCGGGACAGACGTCTGGCACGGCTCCAGGGAGTCATGGTGGGTTAATAGTGCAATTGCGGTCAACGTCGAGCCCGAGCGCGCAGTCGCACTAGCATGTCGGGGGCCCGGGGCGCGAGGGCAGAGCTCCACGACAGACTTCCATCGACCACACTTCCGGGGCCCAAGACAAGGATACAGGCCACCCTACCCCTGAGGGGGCCGTCGATGCAGCGGATGCACGTTTCGGGAGCCGGGAGCGACGGCGTGGGTGCCATGGCCAGAGGAACTTCACTGCCGCTTCCGTCGTTCTCTCAATTTTGGGCGCGCCCGATGTCATCGCGCCGATCCTGCGCTGCCCGCAACAAGGCCCCCGGCTAGCGGCAAACTAAATCGTGCCCGGCACCGGGGCACTGGTTTCACTGGCAGCAGCCCGCCTGATTTGCTGCGGAAGACGGAAGAGGCTTCGACGCCAGCGCCTCCGTCCGGCACTCGAGCGGAAGTGCCCACAGCCTCCGGATGCAGCGAGGCGAAGCGGCGTGCGTGCAGCGACGCAGCAGCAGCAGCAGCAGCAGCAGCAGCGGCGGCAGACAGAAAGTGACGATCGCATGGCCGACAGCAATTAGACGCGCTTAATCAGCCCTACGCAAGACGTGCGTCTCAGAGCTGTCCGCTTGTCGTGCCGAGATGATGGCCTCACAAAGCCTGAGAAGTCTGAAGTCTGACACGAAGTCTACCGACTCTACCCTCTCACAGGCACACGCACAGGCACCGCACGGCCGCAACGCAACGCAACGCCACCGCCGGGTCGAGGCCGAGCAAGCAGCGCAGCGCAGCGCAGCGCAGCGCAGCATCGAACTGTGCCATTCTCACAGCTGTCATCAGTACCGTAGTCGATAACTTAGTGCCAGTATCGATACATCATCACACTGAACGCCCACTGCCTCCCCGTCCGTACAACACGCTGCCCGCCTGCCCCCCTCCATGCCACGCCACGCCGCCACGCCGCCACGCCGCGACTCGACGACGTTGCTACCCAAACCGTGGTGACGGCGAAAGAAACAAGCGGTGAACCTTCTCATAAGTGGATGCAGTGGTGTACGGGGTGACCCCCCTGTTTTGGGATCGTTATGCTCTCGTCTAGGCCTGCAAAAACCCTGTGAACTTTCATAACAGCGAATGGGGCCTGCAAAATTGCTGCTTAAGCGAGAAAGTCAGAGGTCGGCACAACTCATCAAAGCCATCGTCGGAGCTGGCCATGACCTGTATGAGAGTCAGGTTTGCATCTGGTAACTTTTGCTGTAGCACGACTAGCGCGAGAGACGAATCCTTCACTTCCGGCTTCTGGGGACCGAAAGCCGAGCACAACGCTTGCCTGTTTCTGTCCAGGCAATCTGATACATCACCGTGACCAAAACCGAGGCACCGCACCATGCGTCGATGCGTGATGCCCGCGATTGTACCTTCGTCGTATGCAGACACTCGTCGTTTCCAACGCGTCGACGCAAATCAGCGCCGTGCGGTCGGTGGCCAAACTACTGTACAGCTAAACTCGGTGCTTGGTGCCGCGGCGGCGGCGCTTGCCATCGCATCGAATGATCGAAGCAGCGTCGAATTTCTTCTGCGACGTGGCCGTGCAGAACGCAGGGGAGCCACCAGTGCCACCGCAACCCCAACTCCACTCCACTACTGTACCCACGCGAGCACCAATGCAGAGCCGATGAGCCTAAAACTAGCGCCTGTCAAGTCAGGTACGCAGCCAGCAAAATGATTCGTCCATTGCCGCGCGCTTCTCTGAAACCAAGTTTCAAAGCTTCTCCTGATGAGAGAAAAGTGGTATCCAGGCTGTGAAGTGCCGCTTCACATGACTTACCGGGAATGCGGTAAGGATAGTCGATGGCTTGAGCCTCCAAAGACGATCCCGAAACGTCATCGCCGCCAGAAATGCAGGTCTGCTTTGGGCTGCATCGTATGGGCAGAGTTCATCATCTCCCAAGTCCCAACCGCGCGTATGCTGTGTCAGCTGTAGGGGTGCCAGGTTGTTAATTGTCAGCAACGTTACTAACGTTGCTAACCATGTTAATAACGTTGCTCTTGTCCACTGAGTTGTTAGTAATATAAGGCTAACTAGGGCTAACTAGAGGTAGAAGGTAATGCTATATTAAAGGCAATATAGCTATAGAATAAGACTACTTCTTACTATAGATTAAGACTACTATATAGACTACTTCTTACTATAGAATAGACTACTTCTTAAGCTTAATAATACGGCCGTTGTTAGAGCGCTTATTGTCTAAGCGCTTTCGTACTAGTATAGTTACTATATATCTCTAGCTATTGCTAGCCGTTATTAGTATTATTGTCTTATAAGAGCGACTAACTAAATAGCGTATAGCTAACTAGAGGGTCGTGTTTAGTAGAAGCCTAGCTATTAACTAGCTTAAAGAATAGTAAGTACTATAGTAGTTAACTACTCGTTATCGCCTCGAAGAGCGCTTTATAATTAATAGGCTCGTCTTCGAAGTCGTTATCTTCTTAGTAGTAAGATAGACTATATAGATTAAATAGCTATTTAAGGTTAGGTATATAGAGATAGCGAGGGTCGCTTAGTAGCAAGTAGTAGTTATTTATTATAGCTTCTTTAAAGGCAAGTAATACGTCTAATTCCGCCTTCCTAATCTTTTTCTTAGTTACTAACTATCGCTACTATATCTCTCGTAACTTGGCTTATCGTTGCCGTCTTACTATCTCTTCTACTAGTCGCCTACGTAAGGCGCGGCTATTTATATAGATATAGATATAGTCGTCGGTACGCGTAGCAAATAGCTTCGAGCGATAGTCGTTCTATATAAAATTTATAGCGCTAAAGGCTCGCTCGGAAGGTACTAAGTTAGTAGGTATTCTATATAGGTAGAGGGCGACTTCCGCTATAAGAGGCGCTTTGCAAGTAAGGAAGTCCTAATAAGTAGTAATATTGCCGCGCTCTCGGTGCCGACTAAGCTTATAGTAGTTACTAATAGCGAAGAAGCGTTATATAGAGTCTCGGAATTCGATAAATTCGTCGTTAAATCGTAGATAGCGCTCGAATATAGAAGGATCGTTATCTTCGTCGGTAAAATAGCGCTTAAAGAAGGCAATACGGTATTCTTCTTCGCGGTTACTAAATTCTCGAGAAACTAATAGATTATTAATATATAACGAGTATACTACCTAGTAGACGGGTTGTATTTGCTTAATAAACCGGAGGTCGAAGAGCGATAATAGGTCCTTCTAGTAAGGTAGGCGCGCTTGCTTAATCGAGCGACGCAGTTACCGCTAGCGAGGCACTATATCGCTAACCTTAGAGGTATCGCTCTTACTAACTAGCCGTACTTCGTTAATTAGCTAAAGGAGTATATAAAGGCTCTATAGGCGGCTCTAGAATAGAGGCGAGTTAATAGTCTTAAGAGTAGCAGAAGCGCCCTTTACGAGGCGACTATTCGAGCCTTAGAATAGCCTATAAGCTATAACTCTCGAGTAGTCTTAAAGGGTTGTTATTGCTATAAACAGGCTATATATTGCAGTATAGTATAACCCCTAGCGAGTAAGATAGGCGATAGCAAATGCCCTTAAAATAGCCTTATTGTCCTTAGTAAAGGCCTTTAGGATATTCTAAGCCTTCTTCGACCTCTTAAATAAAGCAAGTATATATAAAGCCTCTCGAAGCGTATCGCTATAGAACGGTAGATACGAGTCCTTCTAATAGTTACCCTAGTCGCTAATATATAGCTATATACTATACGAGTCGTAGAAGACGCAAATTATATACTTAGTAAGTAGATTCTCGGCGAGTTAGTCCTAGAGTAATCTTATTGTCGCGTAGGTATCGGTTTATAGGCTATTCTATCGTTTAAGGTTACTATTAACAAAGGGCGCTACCTACTTAGTTACCTACCGCGCGAGGGTAATAGCGTTAGCGTTAGAGTCCTTTATATCTAGTAGGTTATAGAAGAACGAGCTAGACACTATATTAGCTAATAGGTTATAGAAACGAGTACTACTACGGCTCTTACTCTTATTAGCGCTAAAGTTAAGGTCTCGAAGCGTATTAAATACCGCCTTAACGTCCTTCTCGACCTCCGCTCGTACTATATCGATACAATCTACTACCTTATTGCGACTTAGAGGGTTATAATTAGTATCGAAGGTATAGAAGGCCTCGCGCTATTTAGAATAGAATCTCGCGTCTACGAGATTAAATAGCCTTCCGCTATATAATATCGCCCTCGTAATAGCTAAATTACGCACCTTCTTAGACTTAGCGATACTAAATAGTAGCGTACGTTGCTTGCGCGGCGGCGCCTCTTTATCGTTAGAATAGTAAGCCCTCTTATAGTCTAAATACTTCTAACATTTCGCTAGGTACGCCTTCTTCTGTAATAGGCTTCTTTCTACTATCGTTCCTTTCCCGCTATTATACTAGATATACCTTATAAATTTGCCTATATTAGCGGTATCGACTTAGAAGAAGTTAAGGTTAACTAAGTCCTTTAAACGAGGCATTTTAAAAAAGTCGGAATTATAAGATTCGTAGAATTACTAGAAATACGAAAATCGGAGGATTAGGTAGTCGAAACAGGTAAAAAACAGTAGGCAATTCTCTCTTAATAATACCTCTCGAACTATCTAGTTTTAGGCTATTCGGATAATATTAGTAAACCTACTATTCTACTAACCCTAGTAGTATAGTTACTAGGTAACCCTCTACTAAGTAGTCGCCTAAGTAACTACTACTCGGAAGAGCTATATAAGTAATCTCTGTACTAATCTATACCAAATTAAGCTTAGCTAAGTCGGAAGAGACGGATCTATAAAGGATATTAGTACCGAGATAGTTACGAAGGTACTATACTATTGCTATAGGCTTAGTCTATTCTATACTATAAAGAGGTGAGGTCTATATAGACACCTAAGGCATGAATATTGATACTAACTGGTTATTAACGTTGTTTTGTTACTAACGTTGCTTTCCACCGACAAGTGGTTACTAACAGCACCCCTAGTCAGCTGGCTCTATACAAGGTCTTGTCCTGGTGCGCGCTTTGTCGCATTCGATCCGTCAAGGAACACCCTCGCGTCCAAGTTTGTGAGCTATCACGCGGAGATTTCAGACGCACGTCGCACTGCTAGGAACGCTGATATGGTATGCGACCCTTCCACTGATGTCGCACCGATATTCCGAGCCTCACACGGCCTGCGGCTTGCGGCCTGCGCGCTGAAGCCAAGCGCTCCGTATTATTCACTTCAGCTGCCTGTCTGCAATCTATCACGTTCACGCGCAGCTGAGATGTACGGTCACAGCTCGCACGTTGGAATTTGGAAGTTGGAACATAGCTCGGTCAGGACGGCGGCGTATCGAACACGACTCCGAGTGTGACTCGGTGTGCTCGCTATGGAGGCATTGCCAGCGCACATCGCTCCGGTCCGCATTATTGGGCGCGGAGTCGGCAGGCTGCGTGTTTTCATTGCCGTCTACCGGCGAGTTGCAAGTCTTCGTACCTGTTGATCATCACAAATACAGCAGCCTTCCGCGGCGCTTCAAATCATTGGCCGACTCGGCCAGAAGATTGTTGGAGGCGCAGACGCGACAGGTCAATAATAATTTAGCCTTCCCATCTGGAGAGAGCTGTCGCACCACATGACCACGTCCTCTGGCTCAGGTTTTCACGATGAGGCGGTGTGAGCTGGCACGTAGACCAATGGGCGTCTGCGTTTGCATGTACTGTACGTCCTGACGCAGGCCAGCGAAGTTTCTTGTGTCATGCAGCTCCGGACTACCACGTTCACAAGGCCTAGTCAGAACGCTCGCGAATCGCGCGCCTGGGGGCACTCATTTCTGCAGTACTGCGGTACATTATTCCGTGATGCGAGGGTCCCCAAGGCCTGTGTGGCGATACGACAGCTTCATCAAATTAGAGCATCGCGGATAGGCTACGTCGCATGCAAACACCTTCGGAAGCAGTCTCCTGTAGCCAGGGAGTTAAATAGTTTCACTTCCCAAGCTTCGCATTGGAACCGTCACGTGCACAGGAATTCTCAACTTCGCCGCTGATCTTCAATAACCTGCGCTTGATGCTCATGACAACAATGCAGCTCCCGCCATGTCTCACGCACCGCTGTCACCTGCCTTGACGCGGCAGAAGCTCTGTGTGGATTTGTATGCGCTCCTCAACCGCAAATCGGCGCTTGTTACAATGCTGATGTTGAGGTCTGCATCAGCGGCAGTTTGAAGCATGCTTGTCCCAAGGGCGTTTACGTGGCACCCGTCCCCGATGAGCCCCTGCTCTGGGCAGGCGTACTTTTCGTTCGCAAAGGTGAGAAGGCGCTGATTGACCTGCGTGGCCACTGGAGGAGCGTTGCGTGCTCATACCAGCGCACAGGACCATATGCCAGCGCTATCTTACGCTTCCAAATAGATTTCCCCGACGACTACCCGCACAAGCCGCCAGTAGTTGCATTCCAGAGTGATGTCTTTCATCCACTTGTAACACCGCTCACGACATATACCTACTCCACTAGGGACTTCGGCACAGACACCCAGAGTGCCGCCGATGAACAGCGCCTGCCACCTGGCGGGCTCAGTCTGCGTCATGGATTCCCAGAGTGGTTCGATGACACGGCGAAGGACGTAGCGGTCAGTAAGGAGAAGGAAGCCGATGTTTCACAGAACGAGGGTCATCAGGGTGCTTCTCAGGAAGTCGGCGAACCAGATTCGCCAGGACACCAACGCGCACCACATGTCATCGAGGTGCTGCAGTATATGCGGATTGTGTTTGACACGGAGGAGGTGCTTGACACGATACCGCTGGATGCTGCTGCCAACGCTGGGGCATGGCATGCATGGCAAAGCTATCGCTCTAAGAGCTCGAGTCGAGCTGCGTCTGTAGCTAGACAAGCAGCGGGCGAGAGATCGACTAATACAGAGCGCAGCGTCTCTCCACGGCAGCAACCTGGTGGAGCACGCAGACCAGGTGAATGGAATTGGCAAGGTGTATGGGAGGATCGTGTGCGGCGAAGCATTCAGCATAGCTTGTCTGAACCTGTCTTGTTTGGAGGTGACAATAATGATGTGGTATGTACTTGTCTACTATTTGCAGATCGCGGTCTTCTGATCCTCACCGGCATGCAGATCAGCTTCCTGAAGATGGATGCAGATGCCATCAGTCAGATCTCTCCAACTACTCGACCGTGTCAAGATATTACAGCAAAGAATTAGAGTGAAGGATGCTGGTGCTGTGGATAGCATGATTCACGTCTTGCCATTCGAGAACAGTGTCAAGATCTCTAGAGCTGGCAGGAGCGAGGGAGGCTCACTGACTCCTGCTATATTCCTTTTTCGGCTGGCGGCAGCGACGGAATGAGTATGGCGGTAAGTGCCTGCATTTGCTTGCAAAACTCCACTTGCACTCTTCGCCTCTCATTCATGTCTCATTCTCTTCTTTCGGCCTTCAATCTCCAAAAGGCTGCAATTCGGACGCCGAGTATCCGAACTGTAACCTTTTGATCATGGCGAACAAGGAGGTGAGAAACACGATGTCCTGCAGGAACCATCTCACTGATTCTGGTACGAGAACCTACCGCCGAGAGGAACAGGTAGCCCGCAGCTCGGTGACGCCACACCTCCTGGCAACTTGTCTACGGCGATAGGCATTCGACATTGGCAGCATGCAGCCTACGCTTCGCCACCATTCGGTCTTCTTTCGCCGAATAGCAAGCCGTCGTTGGCACGTCAGAGAGATCATTCAGCATGCAGAAAAGCAGCGGCAGCAGACTCTCCGCTGAAAGTGCGCAAAACTCGAGAAAATCTCCGGCAAACGAACATCGTCGCCGATGTGCCGCCTCCATGCTTGCACTCTTCATCACCGTACAAAGCTCCTGAATATCGACAGGCACCGATATTCAGCTTCACCAGTGCAACGACGATGAATGACTCTGTTGGTGATCTTGTCGGTCTAGGTGAGCACAATGATATGACCGGAACAACTCTGGTCTCTGCGGCAAGCTATTACGAATCGCATCCTGCTCGGCCAGTTTCACCGCCACTGCAAATTCCTGGCAAGATGACCAGACACAAGTCCGTGAGTAGGCGCATGCTCACGAGAGTCAAGGAAGGCATCACTAGCCGATCGCGGAGCTCTCATTCCGGACGAAGTGCAGACGATGCTGGCCTCATGCGCCGCTTGTCGGGGAGACGCAAACAAAGTGGAGAGGAGCAATCTCGAACGCAGAGCTTTGAGGTTAGCAGAGAAAGCATTGACAGTCAGGAAATCGATCCGGACGGAGTCACGCAGCGATCGTTCACCGACTCTAGTATCTCCACTGATGAGCTTATGATATCGCTCACAAACCTTACACCGCCACCAAGCTTAGGGCTGGGGCCTGCACGGCCTTCAAGCGCGCTTCTCCCTCCCTCGCCATCTCCAGAGCCCCAATCGCCTGCAGGTGAACCAACGCCACGGGCAATATATCGTGACTTCACTCTCGCGCCGGCGAAGGAGACAAGCTTGGTACCGGCAGCTGTACCGTTTATTGACCTGAATGTCGAGGTAGATAGGGGTTCGGTCGATGTGGGCGTGTCACGCGAAGTTTGGGTCGCAATTGAAGCCACAGTGCGAACGAAGGTCGTCAGTACGCACTCAGCAAGGAAGAGTGAGGAACTACCATCACGTGAGAAGACAGTCGATGCGATCCTCATCATATGCCAAGAGGCACTGGATTCGCTTGCGAATCTGACGCAGCAGTGTCTAATTGAGTTGAGCTCCAGATTGAAAGTGCCAGGAGATCGCCTACTGGTGTTTGCTGCAAAGTCAACGCGACTGAATGCCACCACAATCAGTTGCGAGTGTGCTGAGCTGCACCCGTTGCAGGCTCCAAAGACTGCAGCGCTATTGGACAAGCTCGGCTTCACTCCGTCGACAGTCCGAGACAGCTTGTTCCATACTGTCTCTGAATGGCAGCCACTCCACATGGCTATGCGAAGTGTCGCGAAGCAAGATCTACGGGAAAGTAGCACACATGCATTCGTTGTATCACCAAACCCCGCGCACATGGTCCAGGCCATAGCGAATTCTACTCTGTGGCCAACTCATGCTGTCAAAGTTGGATTCGGACCTGCTCCCGACTGCTTGGTCTCGAATTCTTGCAGGTACTGCTGGGAGCTGGAGTTCAAAGACCAAGGCGATGCAAACTCCCAGATCCTCGATAATCTGTTCAGGGACATTCGCCATGACTGCAATGCTGGGACCATACCGAGCTTGCGCTTGTGCTACAAGGCGATGAATGACTCTCGGATTACAGAGATCGTGGGCGAAAAAGCGATGAAAGACCTGAGCCTAGGAAAGCGCTGTTCGCTCTTTCTCAAGGTTCGTGTTCCAAAAATTAAGACTCAGATGGACCGAGACCAGGCAGATCAGGACTCTTTGTTCGCCGAGCTTAAGAGCATCGTCGGTACCTTACAGTCCAATTTCCTTCACATCGAGGCACGCTACCGCCACACCGCATTACCATTGAACAATATCGCCACTGTACGGCAGATCTGTAGCATCAAACGTCCTAAGACCGAATCCAGATGGAGTCTAACTGCCACCTCAGCCGACAAGATACCATTGGAAAGTGTGCATGGCAAGCTAGCACGCTTTCTCGCTGCACATTATCCACCGAACAAGGCAATCATTTTAATCGATCACTGGAAGCTTGCAAACACTAAGAGAGTCTTGCAAGTCCGACGACATCTGGAATTGAAGTCCCGAGACGGGGATAATGCTACCGAACGTGAAGCCAGTCCCAGAGTCATTGTGACGGATGCCGACATCGATCAGAGCACCCGGTCAGTCAGCACACCCGTAGTGGTTGAAGGAACAGCCGTGGCTGCCTCATTGACCGCTTCTAAACCAGGAAGCAAGCTACAACGTTCGGTATCCACCAATACGGTAGTTCCAGCAAGCACAATCTCATCACCCAAAATCACCACTGCCATTACGGTCTCAGCCACACCGTCTTCACCAAATCCACTTGACACGCGCGAGGCCACACCCACGGAGGCCGCTGATACGGCGCGGCAACTATGGCACCACATCCGTCGCAACTCACTATCTGCATCCCAGATGCTGGAGATGTCGCCGGATCAATTACAGCAACTTGAAGCTACAGACCCGGCATTGAAGGAGCTGCGGAACAAGGCACTTGCGAACAAGCGCAGTGTCGGAGCGGAGACTTTGAAGGCTTGGAAGTGGGATGGCAAAATGAGGGCTAAGGCGGATGGTGAAGCACCTTGGCTTTGACCGCCGCTACGAATTGAATATGCGAAGATGTCGGTGTGTATTATTAGAGCGAGACCGAGTTAGAGAGGAGCATCTTCGGGCCCCAGTATCTGATGGAGCAAAGCGGGAATATGTGACTATGATGAGTCTTGGTTAGGAAATTGGATAATGCATGGGGGAGCGAGCACCTTTCTCCCTCCTGTGTGATAACGCATCGCATTCGGCGTTTGTTCCCGCGAGATCGATGATGCTTCGCGCGTAGCTTTTCAATCCAAGCATGGAAGAACGTTGCTGTGATACGCGCGACGCGGCAGCGATGTGTGTGATCTACCCTTGATGCTGGTCAATAGCAGAAAATTAAGCGCGCTCAAGGCTACACCAGCGAGAAAAAATTAAGTTTCCAGGAATATGGGTTTGAGTAGATCTGCACGACCAGGAACATACCACCGAGTGAGATTGGTGCGACGGACTCTGCGCGGCTCATTACATAGCTAGAAGATGTTGTGACAGGGTTTTGAGGGACGTGGTGGTGGTTTTTTTTTCTTCTCGGTCCTTGATCATCGATGCGAGCGATGTCATTTGGTTGTGAGAGGGTGTGTCTTTGAGTTGCACTGCAGAGTCACTCCGTAGAAGATCGGGACGTGGTGTTGTTGCACGAGCAGAACTGGAAGAGAATTTTTTTTGTCATGTTTGATGCGGGCGATGGAGTTGGTCGTTGTACAGAGAAGCAGCGGTCTGCTGTGTATCGGTCGTGCCTCCCTCTTCTTTCCCGAGAAATTGGGGAGATTGGTTTTTGCATTTGGGATTTGGCATCCGCATTCCCGAGATTGTGTGGTGTTGTGAGTCGCCGCCGCCAACTCGTGACCTGGTGGTCGTTTGCGCTGCGTCACGGTGTGTCGTTGTACGATGCTTGAAGCCGATGGCTGTAACGGATTTGGATTGACTCCTAGAACTACATGTACACAGCATGGCGGAAGACAGGATTTTGGAGGTGCCATTTGTGGAGACGTAGGAGTGCACTTGCGCGTTCGCCTCTGGTTGTGTTTAACTACCGCTTGACTTTGGGATGTGAGCACAAGGTTGAACTCAGACTGAGCACGAACGGCAGCTGCTTCCATGATGCTAGAGAAACACTCAAGCATCGGTAGGTGTAAGTATATCAACCTATACAAGGGTGTAGATCGCGCCGCTATAGCGGCTAGGTTTGCAAGGCCGCTTAACTACTTCTGTAGTTGTTTATAGGCTATATATAGACCGCTAAGAGGTCCAATCTCGAGCTAATTTAAAGCCTTATAATCGTATAGTATAGGCCTATAAATAAGGAGTTAGAATAAAGCTAAACTAGACCTTATCTAGAGGCTATTTCTACCTCTTATTTATCGACCTATTCTACCTCTTCCTCGTAGTTACGTATTACGCTTGTTTCGACCTTATTATCGCTAAATCCTACGCTCTTTACGATATATAAGAAACACCTCCCTTCTAAGGATATAGAAGCGTTGCTTACTAAGCTCGAGGTAGAGCGGCTAGTATATAGTTAACGTAAGGTCGGTAAGGTCGAGAATAGCGCTAAATTAGTATAGTTTAAGAGCCTATTTCTACTAAATATATATAACTAAAGGCGCCTATTCTTCTACCCTCCTATAGGCGAGTTAAGTAGTATTAAGGCATACGAGGGTCTATAGATAGAAGGCTTCGAATACGACGAATACCGCTATTTCGTAACTAATATATAGTATTATAAGAATCGACCGAATAAGCTATCGAAGGACTCGTAAGGTCGGTTATATCAACGACTTAGCTTTAAGTATTATATCTATAAGCGCTATATAGACTATAACCGCGTAGATAGTAGAGAGGTTGTTTTTAAGCGTAGTAGGCCTTAGCGGAAGCGCGCGGCGCGTACGATATATATATACGACTATTGCGCGAAGCTAGTAATTATTAAGGTCTACGAGAAGCGACTAAATCGTAAAATAGGCGAGTTTCTCGATAATTGCGTACCGGCCGAGCTGCCTTCGACTTTAAGTGCGCATTTAACGGTTATAAGGCTAGTCTACGTAGTATTAAAGCCGCTTACTAACCGCTATTCGTACGGTCTCGAATTCGTCGATTCTTTACAAACTAACGATAGCGTAAAGGCGGTATAGAAGGACCTAATCGCTTCTCGAGATAGCTTAACGTTAGTCGCTTAGTTAGTTAAGGAAATAAGAAGGCCTAAACAGCGGCAAATTTAGTATAATACTAGTACGGTTAGCATTACTCGAGACCGTATTTCTAGCGCTAATCGAGAAGGCCTTAAACGACTAAGTAATAAGCGAAGATAAGGCGCTAAACTAGCCTTCGAGGAGCAGTTATAGCAGGCTTACTAGTACTTGTCTACTAAATTTAGTAGTAGAAGTAGCTTTATAGAGATAATTCAATCTCGTAGAAGCGATAGACTAGTCTATAGAGGCCTTATTTAGGTAGCGGACTAGTAACTTTAAGCCCTTCGCAACTATAGGTCCTTATTCTTGCTAGATTCTATATACCTTATAAATAGGCTTAAATAGCCTCTCTTAACTATATACGTCCGTAATAGCTATTTAGAGTAGCTTCTAGCGGCTTACTTCCTTCTCGACTGCGAGCAAGTATATCTAATTAAAAGGGCAATCTTAAGCCTTCGAGAAATAGCTAAATTAGACTTTAAGTAACAAACTAGCGGATTTAATAGCTATAAGAAGTACTTCTTCTTTAACGCGGACAACTATTATTCTTCTAAAGCTAAAGATTAAGACTATTTTAATTATACTAAGTAGTCTTCCTAGATACTACTATAGTTAATTACTAATAACTTAGTAAGTAAGTAACTCGGAGTTAGTCAAAGTCTTATAGACTATAGCATTATCTAGCGCCTCTACTAACGCTACCTTATTAAAACCCTCGAGAAGCATTTTAAGCGCTTTCTAGCTATATTAAAGGCAATAAATAAGGCTCTGTTTATTGCTCGAGACTAAGAAGAATACTAGGCCTTTATTAACTAGGCAATAGCGGCCTTTAAGACCTATAATAATACGGTTAAAGCTACGGAAGAGTTAGCTTATTTGAAGGCAAATTAGAAGGCTTTAGAAAGCGATCGCTAGGCGACTTAGGCAAGGCTTAGAGACCCGATTTTAATAGCCGTTCGCACTACTAGTCTACTAGAGGGATATTATATATACTTGAAGCACCGAGACAAGCGTTAGATACGCAAATAGAGCTTACGAGGTGCGTATTCGTCCTATTCTTATAGTGCCGTCGGAATTCTATAAGAATAGAGTCCTCCTACTATATTCCTTAGTATAGGCGGATTCCTTAGAATAGGCTAGCTTTTAGCCTCTAGTATTATTCTTAGACTTATACGGCTTCTTGTCTCTTCTATATAATAATAACTAACTGTTCTAGGTACCGTCCTATACCTCGTTTAGCTTAATAACTATATTCGCGAGCGCGTCCGTTAAAATAGCGTTATCGATAAGAATAGCTAGCTTCTAATATAGCGTTAAGAGAAGACTTCTAAATTTCGACGGTTACCTCTTTCTATATAGAAGAAGATAGCAGATAAGCTTATATAGTGCTATAAGGATATAGACAATAACAAGCCTACTTAGCGAATAGCTCTACCGGCTACGGACGACAATATATATACTAAGTGCTTCTATTACTTCTAGTATAGCTTTTACCTTCCTTATAAGCATATTTAGCGCTTTTATAAGGAAGGTATTAGTCGCCTTATACTACACCGTTGTAGCCTCTATATTAGTCGCTTCTAAGGTCTAAATAGCAACCTTATTTACTCCGACTAGCTTAATATAAAGCTTATTATTAAAGACGAGCAGTTAGTATAGGTCTTCTACGTTAATAAGGCACTAGGAGTGTCTTAGAAGCGCTAGGTTAAGGAATACTTCTATTCTATATAAGAAGCAGTCTTATAAGCCTTCTTCCGGTTCTACGACTCGTAGGCTTCTAACCTAACCGACGCTTAGTAATACGAGGCCCTTCTATAGTAGGTTACTAACTTTAAAGCACTTAGCTACGACTCGCGAGTCGCTTAGATAGACTAGTAGTTTAAGAATAGTACTTAGTAGGCTAAACTAATACCTCGTCGTACTATAAAGTAGCGAGTTATTAACGATAAGCCGTTACGGTAACTAGTCTTCTATATAGCTCTAGCTCTAGCTCTAGCTCTATTGCTATCGCTACTAGTACCTATCGCTTCTATAACTAACCTTATATATCGGCCTCGCCTTATTATCGAAGGCTATGCTCTACTAGTCTACGGTCTACCTAATAGTAACGGCGTTATTACTTAGGTTAAAGATAAAGAAGACGCACTATACGAGGTTAATAAGGACCTATTTAATAGCCTCTTAGATATAGACCTTCTTCTATAATTAACGCTAATTAGTCGATTGCCGCTATCTTTACTAAAGGACGCTAGTAAAAGTAATTAATACGATAACGACGAGGTATTAAGGCACTAATAGCCGTTGCTATCGTTCTTACTAGACGATTTGCCCTTACTAAGTAAGCTATTTCTACCTTCTATAGTAGAGCTACCTTCTATAGTAGAGCTACCTTCTATAGTAGAGCTACCTTCTATAGTACTATCTACTATAGCTCTATATTCTTTACCTATATAGTCGCCTAGTTAGGATACTTTAATTAATCTACTATAGCTATTAGGTAGCTCTTATAAACCTCGTCGTTAGAAGCCTTTAATTAGTAAGCCTATAACACCTTCGAAACGCGCCCGTAGAAAGTTATATATAGGTATACTACCTAAACCGTACTAGATAGATTAATCCTCTCGTACGCTATCTCCTATACTAATTAGACTACTAAACCGACGGATCTAAGGAGAGGTTGTCGCTTCTAAGTAGTAGTAGTAGTAGTGCTAAGGTGCAGGCGTAGACTTAGTCGTTTTCGAGCGATTACGGCTATTCGGAACAGTAGAAATCTAAGGTAATTAGGTTGTATAAGGGGTATTCGCAATACCCCGATTTGTATACTAATTTCGGTAGTTTTAGGGCACTCTATAGGGGCATATAGAACCTATAGGGTATGCTAGAGCTACCTCGAATTTACTTTGTAGGTTAATATACTTAGATCTAGCATCGGTCTTAAGGCTGTCTCCGGCTCCTTTCGAAGTATCTTAACTCGCTTAATAAGCTTTAGATTCCCGGCAAGCTTTTCGCCTTCGTAGTAAGTCCTAAAGCTTAGAGGGCTTTGCGTTTCTTAAAATTGTAAGCAGTTGTTAGAAGATTTTAGTGCCCGGCCGATTAGGCCTATAATTAATTTCCGAGGCATTCCTTCGTAGATAACCGTATCTAAGAAGTATCGATATTGCTAGCTAAACCAGGCATTCCGGAGACGCTAGGATCTATAACTTTATATCGTCGAAACCTAATAGTATAGGGGCTATTTTCTATATAATAGGAGGTATTATAGGAGGTATTATAGGCTCTATTGCAATACTTATTGACTCTAGCTCTTTAATACTAGCTCTTTAATACTAGCTCTTTAATACTAGCTCTTTAATACTAGCTCTTTAAAACTAGCTCTTTAATATAGCTTATCTTATCTCTATTTCTATAACCTATTAACTGCGTTATTCGCTATTTAGTCCGTCGTCTTAAGGCTCCTTTATACCGAAGGACTAGTTTAAACAGGCGTAGCCTTTTGTAACTAATTTCTAGGAGAAATACGAGGGCGCTCGCTATAAGGACGGAATGTCGCAGCGGACGATATACTACTATCGTTATCGGCGTAACTTTAATCGCAATCGAGAGCTAGGTATTAGTATCTATAAGGTAGAGTTTTATAAGGACCTATACGACGCGTCGATAGCTATAATTACGGTATTCGATCGGAAGGCGGACAAGGAGCCTCGTAGCTATAAGATCGCTCGAGGAGGCCGCGACTTAGCGTATAGTAATAATAATATCTATAGTTATACGATAGACTATATAGTAAGGTTAATATAGTAGATTAAGTCGTATTGCGAAGCTAACTAGTCTAGGATATAAGGGCTTCTAGCGACGGCCTCCGGGTTGTTATCGAACACTTAATAGATTAGTATAACTATAAAACGGCTTATATATTCTACCTATTAAAGGAGGGTACTAATGCAGGTCGTCTTGCTGTTATTAGAGCGCACCGTATAAAGAAAGGTGTTGTAAAGTAGTCTATAAGGAAGAATCTAAAGAGGGCGTCCTACGCTAAGAAGGGTAATATTCGACTATAGCTTAATAACCTTAATCGTTATCTTAGCCCTCTTATAGACGATATAACAGGCGTAGGACTTTCCTACGAGGCTCTGTCTGTCCGTATAGATACCTTCTATTATAAGGGTATTATATAGTAGGCCGACTAGCAGCGCGAGTTGCTAAATAGTAGCGTTACTAGTAACGTAAGCTTTCCTAATACTTTAATATCTATAGTAACGACTAACTGTCTGTATATAGCTATTTCTCTTCGACGCGACCTATAAAACGTCCGACAATAACTTCTACCTATTTATAGTCTATATCCGTAACGCCTTCGGCTCCTAGATACTAGAGGGGCATCTATTGCTACAAAGCTAGCGAGTAAGGCTAATTAAAGCTAGGCTTTAAGTCTTAAAGAAATAGGCCCCCGGCTAGAAGCTAACAGTAGCTATAACTAACGACTTAGCTTAAGAACAACGCGCTATCCGACTAGTATTCGAAGAGAAGGCAATAATAATATATCTCTATTAACGATACGCTAAAGAGACCTTCCTACGACACTTCCCCGAGAATAGACCCCGTAGTAGTTCGGTTTCCGAACTACTAAACGTATATAGTTTGGTTTCTTAGCGGCGAACTAGCTCCCTAGTTCCGGTTTGGTTTTTTCGAACTATATAGATTCCTAGTTTAAACTAGAGACTGTATTAGTTTTACTATAAGGACACTCTTATTCGACTGCCGGCTACGATTGCCGGCTATAATAGTAACTCTGTTACATTTACTACGCTCTTTTACCGTTGCTAGGGCGTAGTTATCGTTGCTAGGGCGTAGTTGCCGTTACTAGGGCGTAGTTTTGCTATAAGGACACTCTTATTCGACTACCGGCTACGATTGCCGGCTATAATAGTTACTAGGTTGTATTTACTACGCTTTATTACCGTTACTAGGGCGTAGTTGCCGTTGCTAGGGCGTAGTTGCCGTTGCTAGGGCGTAGTTACTATTACTAGGGCGTAGTTGCCGTAGTTGCGAAAGCTTACCTATATAACGTTATATAGGCGGCAACAATTAGGGCTTCGCGATATTCTTATACTTTCAACTTCTTCCTCTATACCTATACCGACAATAACTACTATACGCTACGCCCCCGCCCCTTTCCCTTATAATAGTAAGAGAGAAGCGCGCCGCGCGCTAAATAGAAGATAGAATTAAAGACCGCGAGTTTGTTTTGCCTAAGCGTCTAACTAAAAAGTATAAGACTAAAAAGGAGTATTCTACGAAGAAGAATTCCGTACGAGACCGCGAGAGAAAGGATAAGATAAATAAGGATAAAAAAGCTAAGGATAAGAGAAGAAAGGCGTAGAATAAGGCATTCTATCGATAGCTAGCGCCTATAGAAAAAAGTAAAGGTTAGAATAAGAAGACAACCTAAGAGAAGGCTAAGAGGAGGAAAGAATTACAGCTAGTTTTCGAGTATAAAGTTCTAGTAGCGTAAGTTAATCTAGCTAGCGGCCGTAGCTAGCAGCTATAGCCGGCAGCCGTAGCTAGTAGCTATAGCCGGCATATTTTTCTTTAACACGTTAACTAATAGTATTTAGACCTATAGCCGCTACCTCTATCGATACGACCGATAGTAACGGAGATGTTTAGATAGCCGAGAACAATAATACTAGAGTTTAGGATGCCGCGATAGAGCTTAATACTACAAATAAAGGAACTAAAAAAAGCGAGGAGATACTATACGTCGATCTAGTAATAGGTATAGTCTTAGGGTCTAACGCTATAGACGATAAGCGCTAGGAGTAGATCGAGTATAGTTAAAGAGACGAGATACGTTACGGAAACTTTTTTACCGATCGCGACGATCCTATCGATAGGATCGCTTAGGATCCTTAGGATCGCACGTTAAAGATCTTGTCTAACAGGATCGTCGCGATCTAGAAATTCTAGCAAATCTATTCGTAGTAAGAATTTTATTCTTTACCGTCCGACTCGTATATCGAGTCGGGCTTAAGTCGTCGTATATACTAGTACTAGCATTTGAATTATATTTTCTATCGGATCTGTATATTATACGATTGTTGCTTCTACTAACATCTAACGTTTATACGTATACTCGGGTAACTACTAGCATTTGTATACGTCTACTACGTACACTAAGTTAGTACCGACTTAGCGACCGACTCGTATAGTATTAATAGATTTCGTTATATTATATAGAGTATCTATTTATTACGGTTAACAAGAATGTATTCTATCCGTCCTCTACGGCTATATTAAAGCGATATACCTCTACCTTCTTTCGTTTGTTTCCTTTCGACTTCTTCTTCTCTTTTACTATATATCTCCTAATTCTTCGATCCTACGTCTCCTCGTTAAATACTATCTCCTTAACTTTGCCGCCGTCCGCCTCTATATCCGCCTACTATATCTACTCCCCCTCTTCTAGCCCTAATACATCCCTAACGCGATTACTTACCGCCGCGAATAAAGTCTTATCTATTATATAAGACTAGTCGGAATACCTACTATTCTTATAGTAATTAGCGCGTAATCCTTCCCTATTGCTATTACTGCGGTATATCTATACCTTTAGTATTAATTGTCTTCGGTTCTATTATATTCTATTGTCTCGGTTATACTTGTGCCGTTGCCTCCCTATACCGAAGTAAACGGATTAGTAGCCCCCGTCGGCTCCTAATCTGTCGCTTAGAAACTGCTCTATAGTATAGGTAGTCTAACATCGTTTTTCTTAGGTAGGGCCTCCGCCTCCGCTAACCTATCTATCGCATTGTCGCTAGCTTTGAGTTGTTTACTTAATTGTTGCCCGGTAGACGCTTTAGGACCTATCGATTATATTAGTAGGTAAGAGAAATACGGCGCTCGTAGACTACTCTTACTATAGCGCTCGATCGATCCGCCTTTATCGTCGGAATCTAAAACGACGTCGATTACTATAAGTATATCGATATCGTTACGTACGCTCTCGAAGTTATTTATTAATAATTTAGGGGTATCCTATACTCTACCTATATACCGTACGTATATCTTCTACGCTTTCGACAACCGAAGGTTACGAGTAGCTTAATCCGTCGCATTCTACGTAGTTATCCGATCTAGGAACGGCTAGTGCATTAACTTATAATCTAGGGCTAGCTAGATCGCTTTACCTCTAACTTTAGTTAAATGCGACTCTATCGACTATCCGGTTAGTATTCTACCGAGTACCGTAGCGGTAGACAATATTATAAAAGGGGTGACTTTGTAGTAGTACTATTTAATATATGTCTTCTAGCCTCGCCGATCCTGCCGGAGTAGCATACCCGCTAGACATTTGTATATAAGCTTACTAAGGTAGCGCGTAGTATATGTCGACCGTTAGCTATTATCTAGTAACTATACTATTTTAGAGAGGGTCTTACTAGTTTCTCGTCGTAGTACTCGAAGATTTAGTTGTCGAGCATCCTCTTAGCGTATACTATCCTTTTTAGAGTGTCGGTTATTGCGATCGGTACTTAGTTTGTTAAGGTTAATCGGATATAGGTATTAATATAGCCTCGCTCCTTTCGTATAGCTTCTCGCAACTATTCTAATATTAGTCTCGATGCTATTATATCGGGATCTCTACCGACTGCTTAGACTACGTCTCTCGACGGTATATAGCTACCCGGCTATAGTACTATTGTACGTAAAGCTAGTAATCGATCGTAGTTTTCACTATATACCTCCTTAATTGTTTCGTCTACCTATACTAAGGTTTAGGTAGTAGGAAACATCGTCTTATATCCTCGGGCCCTAGTTAACGTAATAGCGAATAGTTTACGACGCGTCTCGTTATACAAGATTTGCTCCCTTGCTTCGAGTAAGCCCTTCTTTCGATTTAAACGTTCTTTACTAGAAGTCGTTAAGCCTTTGTCTCGCTTCTTACGTCGTTTTAATAGCTTTATATCGTCGCTCTAATCCGCCCTATCGTCGCCGTACTTCTGTTTTAGCCTTACCGGATCTTTGCTATTCTTGCCCTTATACTAGTTACGTTAGTCCTCTATTACCGTGCTCTAGTATACGTTACCTTTATGAATTTCGATCTAATACTAGTCGCTATATATAAACGAGTATCCTCCCTATTTTCTTCTTCGAATCTAGTATCCCTATCCGACTCTGTCGAGTTAGATAACGACTTAGTTCTATATTTATCTTCTTCGTAGTTGCGACCTATCCTAAGTATACTATAACGAGTAGTAGTATTGTTACGAATCTAACGTAGTATATATTAGACTATACGCGTCTTCGTGCTTGTTTACCCTACGAAAAGGGGGGTATTAAATTGCGGTTTCATCTTCTGCTCCTATATAGACTGCCCGAGTCGCCGTCTATAATCGCTTATTAGTCCTATCGGATATGCCCCGCTAACGCTAAAGCATAATCGTAGCCTATAGACTATTCGCTATTTTCGTACCTTATCGACGCTAGCCCGATTCGGTTGCGAGTCGGATTCGGGAACTATTAATCTAGCGCTATTATTAGTCTAGCGGTAATTATTATAGTCTATACTAACGGCATATAGCAACACTATCGACATTGTACTAAAGCAATCGGCGCATTTAGACTATTTATTCCTCGCTCAGTCGCTACTACGGTATATATAGATATATGTTCTTTATCGGTAAATCAATCGGCGTTAGCTAATCCGCTAGGTCGAATATATACCTTCGAAGCCGCCTCGTAGTATTACGGGTTAGTTAGAACTATCTCTATCGGCGTATTTAGCTAATCCGAGGTTAATAATACTATAGAGACCCTATACTCGATAGATGCAATTCTAACTAGATTAGCTAGAGGTATGCAATCTACCTTAGTACGACGACTGCTAGTTGTAGCCGATTTAGCCTTTCCTTAACTATCGCGCTACCCCGAGTCCGCTATCGCTATAGCGCGATTAGGGTGCTTAAATATAGGCTAAGATTAAATAGATAAAGGAAGAGATCGCGGCGCTTAAGACTACTATACGTAATATACTTACTATATATTAGTATATATCTAAGATCAAAGCGTAGTGCTTATCGTAGTCGGGGCATCTTGCCTTCCGTTTAATAAATAGATTAGTGCCTATTACTGTTAGAGTAGGACTTCTATATCGGACTTAGTGAAATTAATTATTTATCTTGCTTTTCTACGTTTACATTTACGCTCGTTCTGCCTCCTTAATTTGCCTATAGATTGCAAATCGCAGCTGTAGGCCTCTGCCTAATATATCGGATAGACTAGCCCTCTACTATCGCTCGTTATTAATTCGAACGTGTCTATATTAGTCGCTTATCTAATATAAGGCGTCGACGCCGGCTTCGAAACTACAATCTACCCGCAGCATCTTAACTAATCGTTCGAGGTCTATATTATCGACTCCTACTAACGCGCGGCCTCTAACTATAGGCTAGCGATAATCGAGTTTATATAGTCGATATATAGGTTTTACCTTCCCGTTCTGCTCTTATACTATAACTATGCTCTGCTATACATTATTTAGTACGCGGTACGGCGGCACCGCTCTAGATCCTTCTAGTGTCGCTAGTCTAGTATCCGTAGATATAGCAATTTCCGCGCAATCGCTAGTATCGCCGACTCTACGCGTTGTTACGCGCACCGTTTTTCGTCTCGTCTGTCGGCGATAATTAGAACAAATCTTATATACTAGGCACCTAAACGTAGTCTATCCCTCTACCGTACGGATCTGCTTTACTACCTTAGGGAACTCTTCTTCGTATTTCTCGTCTGTTAATACTAGGTCGTATAGGTAACCTTGCGTCCTTCGGCGTTCCGGTAATAATAGTAATTAGAACGTGCTGCTAATCTAACTAGACTCCTAAATTAACCTCTCGACGCTAGCGTAAAATGCGTAGTATATCGACGGCGATAGGCTAAGGCCGCGGGTAACACCGCCTATTGAATATTAATCGCGAGGTAGTTAAGTACGTAGCATTCTCGAAGGCGGTAGTTATATATATAGCGTAGTAGAAAGTCGACGTTAGTTAGTAGTAGAAACTAGAACTACTCTAGTCGCGGGGTTTGCTAATGCCGACTCGGGCCCTAATTCGGTATCGAATCGGGTACTAAGCCTACTAGGCAACTTCTATATCCTCTATTACTAACTTCGGTAGCGGGTTCGGCAAATTACGTTATCTATTATCTCGCTTCTTAACCTTACGCCTAGTATATCATGTTGCCGCGGATTTATATATAGTCGTTTATTCGGCCTTCTACGCAGACTACTACTCTAGTATACGATCTATAGAATATTTCGATCGTTTTATACCTTTGTTTGCTACTCGTTGTAGCTAAACACATGCCTTTTCGCCGCCGATAGAGTTAGTAGCATCTATAGAAAACATACTATCTTAATCGTTAGCTCGAACTATCTATATACCCTACTCTCGGGTCCTAAGACTAACCGCCTTACTAGCCTATACCCTCGTACTATAGCGGGTCTAGTCTACCCGCTATCGTATAATAATTGTTAGTTACTATAAGGATATAGATCGGTTAATTTAGCTATATTGCGTAGCTTATAAGTACTCGCGTCTCGCGCCGGCGATCGCAGTCGCAACTCTACTATAGATAGGCTTATATTTACTTTACTAACTTTCGATTACTTATTACGTAGTACTATGTTTACTACGACTTATTAGTCCTATATCTAGAACCGTCTATCGTATAGGGGTTTATACTATAACGATTATCTGCAGCCTTATTACTTCGGTTACTAGTTGCGTAACTAAACTATTATATACTTAAGCGCTAGATGCCTCACTTCGTCGATTTATTAGTTAGTTAGGCCCGACTCGCTAACCGACCCGGTTACGAGGCAGGCATTTAAGGTCGTTACCTTTCCTTATTACTGCCTTCTTTAATATTTACTATTAACTCGTACTAATATACCTGTTCTATATATATACCCCCTTACCCTCCCTATCGTACGTATAGTATATTATTTCCTTCGCTAATGCCCTATTCTAACTCGTATATAGGCCGCACTATATAACTTGGCCGTCGTACTCGACTAGCGTTAAGCTAGTATATATAGACACTCGTTATATAACGCAACTCTAACGGCTCGCGTTAGGGTCGGCAGGTATAAGTAGCTCTCTGCTCCTATTCTTACCTCCGCCGACCCTAACGTATAGCGAATTTTACTAACTCTATTAGTTTATCTGCTACTCTCGGATAGTGTACGTCGTTGTCGATCTATAGTCCCTAACCTCTGTTATATAAGTATTACTAATTAGTATAACCTGTTATATGCTAATGCTATATACTAGTTACAAACTCGTCGCCTACTACCTTTACCGAGATAGTAGTCTCTACGAATGTCGAGGACTAGCTAAAGGATAACAAGCTACTAATTAAAGCCTTAAATAGCGGCAAAGACGTCCCTAAATATGTTATACTAAACCTATATAGCATCGATAAGCCTCTTCTTACGTTAGTAATAAAAAGGCTCCTTCCGTATCTAGAGAAACATTTTTTATTTAACTAGTTAAAGGGGAAGTAGAGTCGCTAGCCCGTTAAGGGGTATTATAAGGAGGAGAAAGCTATAGTGTACGCTATTGCTAGCAACCTTAACTATCCTACTAAACCTAGACGTGCGCTATTAATGCCCGAATAGTACTTTAAAGATCCTAAACAGGCTCCGAAGTAGTATGTTAGGGGAATACTTCCGTAGGACAATGCAAATAGTCCGAATAATAAAATTTAGAGGTCTATAGTCTACTTAGTATACCGCCTTATATAGAAGGTTATAAGGGATAAGTTCACCCCGCCGGCCGGTAATAATACTAAAGAGGAAGACGTATCCGAGAGCGAGACTAATAGATCCCGATAAACTACGCCCTCTATACCTAAGCGTAGAGCAAGTTCTGCCTCTACTAGTAAGACTAGTAGAGCCGGTCGGGTATTTAAGAGAATAACGCTAGGAGATTCGCATAGTAGCAAGGATACTAATCTAGTAATGTCCGACGCGCTACGCCCTATTAAGCCGGACCGGGCTAAGATTACGTTATAGTTTAGTATTGTCGACTAGCGGTTACCTTTAACGGCAGACTACGACGTGTTTAGCCTAAATTAGTCTATCCTGCAATCGAAGACTTCTAATAATATTAGTGCAAAGGATTTGTTGCGGCTCTAGCTTGTACGAGAGTTATTACTGTCGCCCGAATAGTAGAAGTACGAATTCTTCGTAGTAATCGATCTAGCTCGCGGCCCTAAAGGTCTTTCTAAATACAAGACTAATCCGATATTCTACTCCCTAGCTATAGAGATATATAATAGCTTAGATACTAGGATTTCTACTAGACTCGATTTCCTCGTCGGTAAAAATATAACGGACTATACTAGGATACCTTCTATATATCGTCGACCGTCCCTACTTAAGGCTTCTAGAACTATCGACCTAACTTAGTACGGTACTTCTATAGCCGGTAATCCTACCGAAATCAATGTCGGTTAGAGTCCGTAGTCGCCTACGAAATCGGCTATTAAGTAAGCTAAGGACGACCGACTCGCTCGTAAGGATCGCGCCGATCGCGAGCGCTATAAATAGCTTATCGCAGATAGATTCCGGAGGTTATAGGAAGAGTAGGAGGCAGCTCGGTAGGTAGCCGCGCGAAAAGCTATAGCCGATATCGCCGCGGATATAATAGCGATTTAGTAGGCTATCGACAAGGTAGTTAAGGAGGTGCTCCGCGACAACGGTTATAATAGGAACACTGCTTTACTTCTAGTCGCCTTCGACGATTCGGTTCGAACGGCCGTCCGTTCCGTATAGCCCGATACGATAGAGTATACGGTAAAGACCTATATTGCTTCTACTCTGCCTAAGATATAGTACGCTTTAAATAGACTAGCACTATCCCTAGCATAACCTCCGGCGTAGACAAATGCTAGTAATAATACTAAGGATAATAGAAAAATTAATCTAAGCAAAGCCGACAATACTAATAGTAAGAAGGCCGGAGATATAATCGACTCGAAGCGAGATCGAATTCGCTAGAAATAGATCGAGTCGTTACCGAGTTAGATCGTATCGCTACTAGATCCGAATAAGCCTAAACTCGCCGTACGACTACCGGGTACGTAAGTAGAAGTCTAAGCCGACCCTCTACTAATCTAGACGTTAGTAGATTTTGTCGATTAGATCTCGTCGGCGATACCTAGCTAGTCGATAGATTTAGATATAGAAACCGACGTCGAGAAGCAGTTATCTAGTAACGTATACTCCTATCTCGACGCTAAGAACTTTAAGTTAATATGCGATTTTAGACTACTCGATCCCTTTTAGACTTCGCCGCGTATAGGCGTTATTCCGCCTAATTAGAGATCGACTCGTCCGTTAAAGTCTTACTAATTCTATATAATTACCTAGACGCTTCTAGCTTCCGTTACTAGCGCGGACTTCTATATCGGCGGTATAGACGTAGGTATAGGCAAGACGGCATATACGTTAGGGTACGTCGCTATAACCTCGATATAGTAGAGGGTATAGAGTAATAACGGGCTATTAACTGCTAACGCCTATCCCTTTCGGCTATCTAATTCGTCGGTTAACCTAGGACTTCGGCTAAATAAGAAAATTGCGTTCGATCCGTAGGTATTAGCTAGCGGTATAAAGCCGGTTATCCGCCCTAGCGTTTACGTTGTCTATATTCCGAAGTAGCTAGCCGAAAACTAGATATATAAGATCGACAACTTTATACTACCCGGAGCTATATTCGTATATCTTATAAAAGACTCTAGTAAGCTAACGAAAGATAAGAGACGTAATAGAGCTAATCCGTAGAACTACAACTAGGTCGTATATATCGAGGACGTTCTTTATCTCGATTATATAGCGCTCCCGACTCGGCTAGAACTAGAACAGGTGTTCGGTACAAAGGTTATAGATAAGTAGTAGTTTAAAAAAGGCGTCCCGGTGCGCTTATTGCTTAAATACGAGGATATAGAAGTACCCCCTTATTTATAGTACTATAAATGGATCGTTCTTACTACCTCGACTATAATATCTAACGTACTCGATTTTATAACGTACGAACGAGCTAAGAAATAGAAGTCCTAGATACGGTCGGAGAAATCTAATTCGAAACCGCCGCTACTTCGTATACTAGCTACGACTATTATCGTCGACGAGTTTTATATTACTAAGACATATAGCGCTAAAGAGTAGACTGCCGTCGCTAGTCTTATAGGCTATCCTTTCGTTCTCGGCCTAAGTAGCACCCTCTTTAGTAAACTATCTAATTTGGCTATTATCGCAACTGCCTCGGTATAGAGATACGTTAATGTCTATAATACAAAGGGGTACGGTGACCCCGTAGTAGTTCGGGTTAGTTTGGTTTGGTTTGCTAAGCCGAAACTCTAGTTTAGTTTAGGTTGGTTTGCTAAGCAACTATATAAGTAGCTAGTTCGAACTATATAATTTATCGGTTTTTAAGAAGTATACGAATATATACGTAGCTTCAAGCAAGCCCTTTGTAAGACTTAGTAGTATAGCCGGTAGCGTAGCCGGCATTTTTAGTCCTTAGTACTTATAGAATTTTCGAATCCTACTTAGGCTACGTAGTTGTATGAAGGTACTTATATAACCTCAAATCTATAGACAATTAGCTAAGGGCACTAACCAATTAAAAGCATATACACATATATATAAGGCATTATAGTTTAGTTCGGAAACTGCACTCCTTAGGTATAAATTTCATCCTTTCGTTTACGGTTCAATTCCCTAACTGCTTAGCAGAATGTCTTTATCTAGATCTAGGTAGAACTCATCGATTTCCCTAGAAGTCCTCCTCCTTAAGAAGTTTATACACTTTCCTACCGAACTATTCGATAACATTAAGTACTAGGATAGCTCCTCCCTCGGTATCGGTATAGTATATAAAAGAGCTATAAGGCAGCTCTACAGAACGTTCTACTAGTCACTCGCTATACTAAGGCCGAATGCTAGTTCGTTCCTTAGAACTCTTAGTTATTTAGGAGATATAAAGGGTAGGGCAGGTAGTAACTTCGTATTATATAAGGAGGTAGAGGCTGCTATAGAAGAGGCCTTTAACCTATAGAAGATAGTAAAAGATATAGAGGCAGCTGCAGGTCTAGGTACCTAGTTGAATTTTTAGTAGGTAGAGTATAAGGATATTTAGAGAGAGTATTAGGTAGAGTTGCGAAGGCAGGTATATAATATACTCTAGAAAACAGGGATAGTGCCTATAACTATAACTATTAGGCTCTTCAACCTTCCTTATTTTTCCCTGTTTTCTTTTTATAAAAATCTAAACTAATACAAATCAACCGGAATGTCTATCTTCTTTTAGTTCTTTGAAAAACCTAGCAGCGTAGCTAGTAGCGTAGCCGGCAGCGTAGCCGGCAGCGTAGCCGGCCTTTTTACTCCTTAGTACTAACGGGATTTTAGGAGACTTCCATTCCGTACGGCTAATAAAGCATACTATACTATATACATATACTTAGAGAGTATTTAGAGCGCGGTATATAGCGCCGTATAATAGCGGCTTATTTCGTATATAGAAAAGCTTGTAGATAATACTACGAATATCCTTTCTACTAGAACATCTATCCTACCTAGCACCGTCTCGAATATAGACATTCTAGCCTTTTAGAATCTAATCGAGTGCTTTGAAATCCTTATCTATAATCGTTATACGCTTCGCGTAGATAGCTATAAGGTTGACCGCTAAAATAGTATTAGTATAGTCCGAAAAGAGGTAGAAGAGAAACATACATTCGAAGATACGAACTAGGTAGGCTTCTATAGCCTCTTAAAGGGCGCCTATCGCGGAGGCTTAGAAGCGAAGGTCCGTTCTATAATCCTAGGCAATTTCGCGAACAAGTCGTTAGAAAGGAGTTTTACGGATTAGGAGCTAAGAACTCTTCTAATACTGCCGAATCTTACGGAGGGCTACGGCTAAAGAAGGATTAGTAAAAAGACAGTAAGAATGCCGGCTACGCTACCGGCTACGCTACCGGCTACGCTGCCGGCTATAAATAGGACTTACTTCCTAGGCGCTATCGACGCTTCGCACGATTACTACTAGCAGTAGAAGCGCTAGTTATCGTCTTACGTAGAGCCTTGCCCGCCGTTGTCTTACGCGGAGCCTTACTCGCGACGCCCTTTCTAGCACCGGAGCTAGCGGTAGCAGTAGTAGCCCTCTTACGTTAATGTACTATGCTCGTTCTACTATTTCCGGTCTTATTGCGACCCGTAGAAGCACTAGGTCCCTTCTTACGAGGCGTCGTAACTTAGTTAAGTAGACTCGCTATTATAAAAGTCGTCGAATTAAGGAAAAAAGTACGTTGCGAAGGTGTACGAAGGCGCGCGCGGAGCGAGGATATTACGGAGGTAGTAGATATAGAGCGTAGAGGTATAGGTATCGATACGAAGGTTAAATATAGCGGTAATATCGCGGTATCGCTAGGCAATAGAGTGAGCTTCGCGTAAGCCTATATTATAGTAACGTTAGAGCAAGGAAAGAAGGCAGGTACGGCTAAAAAAGGTAGGTACGGCTAAAAAAGGCAGGTACGGGAGACTTTGAAATATAGCCGGCATATGTAGCCGGTATAGTAATAGGCGAAAGCCTCCTTTTAATAAATAGCCGGCGTAATAATAGTATCTTACTATAGTATAGATATTCTTTAGTAATGCCTTTACTAGCTATAGTAATCTTATAAGTAACCTAGGCCTATTGCTAGTAAATATAAGAAATATTAGGTAGGCTATACTAAACAAGCTAGTCATTTAGTAGGAAAAGGCCTACTACCGTCTCTATATGCCGGCTACGAGTGCCGGCTATCGCTCTAAATTCAACTCTGCCCTATCTCGGAGGCTAAGGTACCGAGCGGAAACCCTATAGCTTATATTTACTCGGTTGTCGCGGAGCGCTTATAGGTAAGGTATTAGAAAAGAGTATAAAAAGTACGAGAAGAGTATCCTAGGATATAGGTCGTAAGTGAATAAGAGTAGTACGCCTAGTTATTTATATAGTACGTTACTCTATACGACTAAGAGCCTATATTATCTTATGCTTCGCTTATAAGACCTCGACTCTACTAGTATACTATCGATCTCTTCCTCGGTCGCTAATACGCTATCTCAATTCTTCTTCGAGTTGCCGGACTTAGTACGCATCTATAGCTATATAATAGCGCTACGCATTATAGAGAATTTCTCGTTAAAGTTTCTCTCTCGTAGGCTTACTATCTGCCTCGTAGTATAGAGGATCAAAGTGCTAATACTAAAGAATCTCCTTATAGTTAGGATGCTAGGGCTCCTTAGGACCTTTGTATTTTAGGTCTAAATAGAGACGTATTATAAACGTTCTATCGCCCTTTCGCTTACTATCCGCTAGGTCGCGATATACGAAGAAACTAATCTAAATATAGCTCGTCTCTATAATAGCCGGGTAAATATAGAGCGCTAGGTTTCTACTTCGTACCTTAGATTTAGGGACGGCGCGGAGATAAAATCAGAAATGTAGCCGGTACCTATAGCCGGTAAAAGGATACGAAAATAGGCCTCCTCCTAGGTTAATCTAACGACTAAATACAATTTCCAACTAATCCGCTATAAACCGACGCCGAATTTTAGCTAGAAGCTGTATATCTTTATTTTAAAGAGTAACCCGCTTCGTATAGATAGTAAGGAGGTTTAAAAGCTTAAGCTCGGTTACGAGAAATGCCTCCGTAGCTTCCTAAAGAGCACTAATCGCCTTAGCCGTAAATCGTATACTAGACCGAAAATCTAATATAATTTCTCGGACGAGTCGCTAGAAGGGAGTCTTAGGGATTAAAAGCTCGGTCCCTCTTTTGTTTTAGAAAAGCCGGATCTAGCGAAGGGCAATAATACCTAGTTTAAAGCGCCGCTTCTTTATCGTCGAGTCCTACCTTATTCCCTTTCTTTTAATAGAAAGATAACTTTTCTTCGCGATAGTCTTCGTCTGCCTACTCTTTTTAGCCTTCTCCTATCTACCTATAGCCTTCTTGTTTTTCGGTACTATTTTCCGAGGAACCCCCTTCCTTCGTATATACTACGGAGAGCCTTACTCTTCCGATATCTCGTTCTCGCTACGGTCTCCCTATACTTAGCTTACTTTACCCTTACTCTTTAGCCTCTAAAGATATTTATCTACGCGTTTAGGCGACGAGGGTATATCGGTAGGACCTAGAAAATTAATAAGCATATAATCGTAAGGAGACATTAATGCTTCTTGCCTTCTAGAACAAATAGTCTTCTATTAAACCGCCTTATTAGGTTATCGTTAGATTCGAATAAAGGATAGTAGCTTAAGGAAGGGGAGGCAGCCGGCTTAGGAAGGCCCGAAGAGCCGAATCCTTAAGGTATATTTGTCTTTAAGAATATAGGGAAAGGGAAGAAGGAGAGGAAGAGCGAATAGAGAATTAGAAATAGTCCGTAGATAAGCGGGGTCGGTTGCTATAGCAACTAGTCTATTTAGGTCCTAAGAATTCGAAACACATTTCGGATATATACCGGCTATATACGCCGGCTATATTACCTTATACGTAAACGCTTCGTCTCCTTAAAGCTACTCTAAGCCTATATACGTTTCCGCTTCTCGACCCGGTATCGCCTTCTACTTCCGCCCTCCTCCTCTTCGTTATCGCTAATTAGGGTTTCGCTTAGACTAAATTTCGTATTCTCTTCGCGCTCCTAGGTTTCTTCGATCTTAAGGTTTTCTAATTCCTCGATTAACTCCTTTAATATAATCTTTAGTAACCTACCTTAGCGATTCTAGTAGAGGAGATAGTATCGGAATACTATAATAGATTCGAAGGTAGTAGGCGAGTATATTCGATTAAAGCGGCCCTAGTAACGAGCGATACTAAAAGACCTCTTATAGCCTATACCTACGCTCGGGATAGCGAGGACGTCCCGAGCGACCGACGCTATCGTTAGAAACTTAGGCTCTAACCGCTACTATATAGCGAGAATATCGTCTCCGAATTCGTTTAGAAGACCGGTAAGATCTAGAGATTATTAGCCCTCTTTCCGAGCCTACGGGTTTATACTTACTCGCGCGCCGATAGAGATCGAACTCTTCTTTATTTACTTTAGTAGTTGCTTCCTCTTCTGCCTCTACTTCCTACTTACGAAATAGGTATAATGTCGGAGCCTTCTAAACCTTCTTTTTCTTTATAGGAGCTGTATTTAGACTAGTTTCTTTCCGACGCTCGTAGAATATCTTTTCTAGAATAGTCTAGTAATGCTTTAGCTATACCTCGTCCGCCTTCTATTCCGGCCTCTACTAGTATATATCCTTTTCTACCGGGTTAAGCAAGCACGTAACGCTATAGATATCCCCGAACGAGTTAAAGGTAGCACTATAATATTTATGCAACTTAGTATAGGAGGTGTCTATAGCTTTCGTTATAGCTACTTTCTAGGGAACGCTCTTCTTAGCTAGCTTAGCTACGGTTTCCTCGAGCTCGTTAAAGAGCTAGTTATAGTACGTAAAGATAAGGTAGATCGTCGGTCCTCGGGTTCTTCTAATCGTAGTAGTAACCTTCGCGTAATGCTTACTAATATCGACGAGATACTCTGCTTAGCGCTATTCGGCGGCGGTAAGGCCGAGCTACTTAATACCCTCGGAACTCTAATAGATCTCGAGAGCGGTACGTAAAGTACATCCCCTCGTAACTATATAGAAAGTCGAATCGAACCGGGTCTTAACGTCTTAGGTAAAACGGAGTAGGCGCTAAGGAGGCCGCTTTTGCTATCGCTTATTCTATACGATATTCTAGGTATCGGTTTTAGGGCGCTCGATTAGGTTCTTTTAAATAGCCTCGAATCGGTTATATCTCTATAAGCTCGAGTTCGTATATATTACTAGACGACGAAGCTAGAGAAAAAGAGTTAGAACTATACTAGGTTGCCGGCTATAGGTGCCGGCTACGGACAAAAGTTATACCTTATATAAAACGAGAGCGAGGCTCTCTGCCTTATCCTATCTTATTACTATAATAAGTTTCTCGACTTTCGACTTTGCTTTATCCTTATCTAGGATCTTCTATTAGTCGTCGTTTAATAGTGCAATTTTAAGCGTCTTAAAGAGGGCTCGGATCGCGATTTAAACTATATAAGCGAGGTAGGGAAACTTCTATAGGGATGCAACTAGTAACGACGTCGGCTCCGATTCAATCGGGCTAGGGCTATTAATAGGCTCCTCTTTATCGTTATTATCGTACGTATTGTCGTACGTATCCGGAATCGTAGCGAGCTTAATATTCGGAAGATTAAGCTAGATTGTAGACCTTATAATCTCCTCTACGTACTCGACCCTATCGATACAATTAGTAATTTTAAAGACATATACGAGTGAATTGTATATATAACGCCTTATATAATATTCGATTATTACTAGCGTTGTCCGTAGTAATCGAGATTAGTTTCGTTATTACGCTAACCCTGTCTATTGCCGTATAGACAAGCTTCGCTATATCCTTACTAGTATAGGAACCTAGAATTTTAGGAAATCCGATTATAAGTTCCTAGAGTTTCTAATCCGAATTGATAAAGTATAGTATAATCGAGAGGAAGGAGGCTCTTATAGTCCGGCTTAACTAGCTATCGATAGTAATAGCTACTCGGCGAGTATTACGGAGGATCTCCCGAATATCGTCTAACGTAGCCTCTTTGTTCTTTTCGAATATAATACGCTAGGTTGTCGCGCCGAGAAATAGGGGAGGGTAGTTTATAAGATATAGGTATGTCTTCTATATAGACTCCCTTTCGTAGAAGTCTTCCGGAAGACCGTTTATAGCTAGCATTTCGTTTGCTAGTTGCTTAAAGTCTTCGGGGGAGAAATCGGTAGCCTTTAATCCTAGAGCTTCCTTAAGCGTAGCCTATAATAATTAGCTAGATCTCTACGGTTGATTTAGGTAGCCGGAATCTATAGCCGGCAGCTATAGCCGGCAGCTATAGCCGGCATTTTAGAAGACATACCTCTTTCTAGAACGCTGTATCTATATTAACTCTCCTCTCTCCTTAAGATTCCCGATATCGTTTAGAATAGAGATAGTTCGTAGGCGATAAGTTCCTATCCCCTAGTTTCGGGTATTTTAAGATTGAACCGTAGAAGTTATAGACAATTACTAGTTAACCTTTAAGTCGAGAAGTCGTATAACGGTACAATGCCCCCTCTATAAAGAACTTCTAGAATATGTCCGTTCGCTCCTTACTCCCCTATCGCATTAAGTACTTCCGGAGTTTATACTCCTTCGAACGTAAGTATAAAGGGAACTATATCTTATAGACCTATTAATTGAACTACTCTATATACTCGGGTTTCTAAAGATACGCCTAGCTAGCCTTTTCGAAGATTTCCGGGTTAATACTCGATGTTCTTATATCTCCGAACAACCTTCTACTTAGACTCCGTAAAGGTAAGGACTAGGTAGTAGTACCCTATAATAAATTCCTACTACTAGGATTCGGAGAGGATAAATCTAGCCCTAATCGTAGTCTAGGACTCGATAGGCTCGAAGGTAAGTATACGACCTCCTCTCGACGTTATCGCAATCTCGCTCGTATACTAGACTATTTCGACTGTCGTCTCGTTGTTACCCTTCCTAGTATAGCGCCTAGTATATATACAATGTCGGTCGGCATGTTTTAAGGTTTCGTACGGTAAGGTAAGGACTTAGGAGTAGTAGATATATACTAGTAGCTATAGAGAAACACCCTTTCTTTTATAGTATCGTATCGTTAGGAACAGCTAGGTAGTAAATAGCTAGCTACCTTTTTTTTTGTTTCCTAGCTACCTAACTACTAGATTTTTTTTCCTAGCTACCCTAGCTAGCCTAACTACTAGAATTTCTTTCCTAGCTACCCTAACTACCTGAATTTTGCCTTCTATACGGCGGCTCTCTCCTACTAACGGAACCGAGCTACTATACCTAACGAATCTAAGCTCGTTTTTAGTCTTAATCTATCCTCTTTCGGTATAAGACACTCGATAAGTAAATGCTTAGGCCGAGTCTAACTACGAAACCTAAGACTAACTAATAGCTCTATTAACTAATCCTAATCCTCGAACTCCTTCCGCTTCTTAGTAAAGACCTTAAAGAGCGCTCGAGCTTCTTCGGGTGCCTACGGAGGAGTCGAGATAAAGCCGTATCGCTGAAATAGGTAATCCTTCGGAGGCTTATATAGAGATTTAGAGAATTCTAACGCTAACCTATCCTACTAGTAGCTTAGATTCCGGATATAAGCCCTCTCTACCTTAGTAAAGATTTTATATAGTAGTAGCACTCTGCCTTCGAGAAACGCTTTCTATTTAACTATTAGTATCTGCCGGCTACGAACGCCGGCTATATATACCGAGTATAGAATAATTACCTATACCCCTTCCTCCTATAGTAATACTTCTACCGTCCCTAGATACCTAGCCCCGATCGCATTAATCGCAAGCTACTTTGCCTTTATAGACGTAAAGGCTTCGCTCTAATACTAATAAAGAAACTTCTACTCTATATCGAGGATATAAAGACGACTAGTCTCGATTCTAATCCTTGCTAGCTTTTCGTAGTAGCTTTAACTATAATTTTCTAGATTGATAGGACTTATACCTTAGCCCTTTACTAGTATCTCGTCTCTTTAACTATACTCGATCTACTCCTAGCGCTTATCGTCTATAGCGTTAGGCCCTAAGACTGTACCTATTACTAGATCGACGTATAGTATCTCCTCGCTTTTTTTAGTTCCTTTATTCGCAGTATTAAGCTCTATCGCGGTATCCTAAACTCTAGTATTGTTGTTCTCGGCTATCTAAACATCTCCGTTACTATCGGTCGTATCGATAGAGGTAGCGGCTATAGGTCTAAATGCTATTAGTTAACGTATTAAAGAAAAATATGCCGGCTATAGCTGCCGGCTACGGCTACCGGCTATAGCTGCTAGCTACGGCCGCTAGCTAGATTAACTTACGCTACTAGAACTTTACGCTCGAAAACTAGCCGCAATTCTTTCCTCCTCTTAGCCTTCTCTTAGGTTGTCTTCTTATTCTAACCTTTACTTTTTTCTATAGGCGCTAGCTATCGATAGAATGCCTTATTCCGCGCCTTTCTTCTCTTATCCTTAGCTCTTTTATCCTTATCTATCTTGTCCTTTCTCTCGCGGTCTCGTACGGAATTCTTCTTCGTAGAGTACTCCTCTTTAGTCTTGCGCTTTTTAGTTAGACGCTTAGGCAAAACAAACTCGCGGTCTTTAGTTCTATTTTCTATTTAGCGCGCGGCGCGCTTCTCTCTTGCTATTGTAAAGGAAAGGGGCGGGGGCGCAGCGTATAGTAGTTGTTATCGGTATAGGTATAGAGGAAGAAGTTTAAAGTATAAGAATATCGCGAAGCCCTAATTGTTGCCGCCTACGTAACGTTATATAGGTAAGCTTTCGCAACTACGGCAACTACGCCCCGGTAATAGCAACTACGCCCTAGCAACGGCAACTACGCCCTAGCAACAGCAACTACGCCCTAGCAACGGTAATAAAGCGTAGTAAATACAACCTAGTAACTATTATAGCCGGCAATCGTAGCCGGCAGTCGAATAAGAGTGTCCTTATAGCAAAACTACGCCCTAGCAACAGCAACTACGCCCTAGCAACGGCAACTACGCCCTAGCAACGGCAAAAGAGCGTAGTAAATGTAACAGAGTTACTATTATAGCCGGCAATCGTAGCCGGCAGTCGAATAAGAGTATCCTTATAGTAAAACTAATATAGTCTCTAGTTTAAACTAGGAATCTATATAGTTCGAAAAAACTAAACCGGAACTAGGGAGCTAGTTCGCCGCTAAGAAACCAAACTATATACGTTTAGTAGTTCGGAAACCGAACTACTACGGGGTCCCCGGGTACCTCTGCCCTATTTAGTCGCCTTTTATAGTATAGTTTAATTTCGTCGACTAATCGCTATTAACTAAAGAGACGCGCGATATAGAACGTAACTTCTAGTTTAGCGATAATAGTAATATCTCCGACTTAGCTAGGTATATTAGCAATTAGGTTTCTAAGTACTTACAATCCGAATACTCTAATATAATAGTAGGTCGAACAGAACTAAGTATTACGGATAAAGATACTTGGGCGCTAAACAAGTTTCGCCCTTAGTTACTAACGAAAATGGTTCGCCTTAAGAAGACGCTAATATAGCAACCTATACCTAATGCTCCGCGCGTACCGGCTGTCGATTGTCTACTATATTCCTATTTTAATATCGGCTTGCAATTTAAATCTATAGAAGATCTAGTACTAAGCGAGTAGGTCGAAGAATAGAAGGTAGCGGAAGATGCCAAATTTATATACGTATCTAAGATAATGCGGGTCTTTACTATGTTTCTATCGCTGCTTCTTATACTATAGGGGGGCGATACGGACTTAATTAAGGAACTTAGTACTTTTATACTATAGGACATTAAAAATATGCTTCCTAGGATACGCGACTACGGTTTATCGGATCCCTACCTCTAGGACTATATACTAACACTATATAACGAGCCGGTTATAGTGTCGCTACGGCATATAATCCGAATTAAGCGTAGTAAGCAGCGCTAGCACGGGCATAGAAGTAAGATTGTACTAGCTAGCTTTAAGCCGTAGAATGTCTTCGTTTTAGACTTAGTACGTATCTATCTGCCCCCCTATCTACTAAGTATATAAGACTAACATTTTTGTAGTATCTTTAGTAGCTAGCTATATAGAAAAAAGACTCCGAGTATTACGATAATATCCTAAGCACTAGCAATATAGTATATAGAATCCTTATCGATACTTAGAGTAGCTAGACCGATACTACTAGGGCCGACCTTGTTAAAGAGTTCGTGTCTACGAGGAACAAGGTAAATAGATATAGCGACGAGAAGTAGCTTATAGTAGTATATATAAGCTAGATTATAACTAGCATAAACCTCCTCCCTACGGATACCGTTATTATTATCGATAACTACTAGACTCCGGAGGCTAACATTCAAATAGGTAGAAGAGTATCTCGCGTAGCCGGCGTTTAGAGGGCAGATTTTACGGAGTCGTACCGATTTGTAATAGTATCGGTTGTAATTATATAGGCAGTATAGGTTATAAGTAGACAGGTACGAGCTTAGGACATATAATAATCGCTCGGCTTCGAGAAGGAAAAAAAGAGGAAAAAGGGTAAAGTATAATAGGATATAGCTATAGCGTACGTCGGCGCTAGTATTGCGAGCGGAGGAAGTAGTATATAGAGTCGACGTCGATATAGTAGATATACTATAAAATGTTAATATAAGCAAAGCAAGCCTAACGTTGTGTTTATCCGCGCCTAATATTAATAACTACTACTATAGGTACAAATTAGCGATGCGACTCGATAACCGACTTAGGGTACGAGTCGGCAAGCCTATATATTAGGAAGCGACCTAGACTACCGCTCTGCCCTTTAAATTAGCGATACGACTCGATAACCGACTAGCTATCCGACTTAGTCCGGCTTAGGTTGCTAATCGGCAAACCGACGCATTAGGAAGCTACCTAACCTACCGCCCTACCCTTCCTATCCCCTCTTACTATATATCCGTATAGTATGTTTCCCTATGTTCCGTTACTACCTTCTTTGCGTATCGAGTATAATATTATTATATGCCTATTGTTTTCGTAATAGAAACGCAACCTTTTTACGCAATTACTCTAACTCTAGTACTAACCGCTCTACCTTGTCTTATAGTTCTTTATTCGTCTTCTATCGTATAAATAGCGGCGGTCTATTCTTGCGGATATATAGCGCTGCCCTACCCGAGATTCGAATGCTTCGTTTAATCTATCTAACTAGGTCCTCTACGTTAGGAAAGGCTAACTAGCTACTGCGTTTATCGACTCGATTAAGTACTAACGACTTAACCGCGTACTACGATTCTTAACTATCCTTTATCTTATCTATATTATCGAAGTTCCCTATCGTTCTAGTATTAAGTAGAACATATATAGTATAGACCCTAGGCTAGGAAATCGAATATAGTCGACTAGGTTATATAGTATAGGCGATCGGTTAAACAACCCCGTAACCGTAGCTAGAGCGATTAGCAACTAGCGCGCTAGCTAGAACTATACTCGGCGCTACGATACTATTTACTATATAGCGCTACTATTATACGTACGGAGCTAGACTATAGTTAGGGTAAAGGCGTAGATAAGGTTAAGCTCGAGATAAGAACTACGCCGGCGATAAGGAGCATTGCGAGGAGGACGCTATAGCTACGGCTATCGCGGGCCTTAAGCAGAATAAGAAGCTAAACCCTATCTACTATGCGGCGCCGCTATTATACTATAGAGCAAGGTTACGGCTAGGGCAAAGGCGTAGGTAAAGTTAAGCTCGAGACACGAACTACGGCTACGGCTATCGCGGGCCTCTAGTAGAATAAGAAGCTAAACCCTATCTACTACGCGGCGCCGCTATTATACTACGGAGCTAGATTACAGCTAGGGTAAAGGCGGTAAGAGTATCGCGGGAGGACAACCGAGTCGCCTTACTTACTCTTAGAGTATCCTATAACTATACCTTTATTATTCTCGCTATATATTGCTCCGACGTATATAACCTAGCGTAATGCCGTTAGGTTAGATAATAAGGGACCGTTTGTGCGGGTAGAGGGTTATATGGATGTTTAGGGATTCGAAAAAGTGACCGAGAGCATCTTCTTTCAAGGCCTTAGGCATGCTTACAACCCTCGAGTCGGCCTTACCGTCTATTACATCCCGACCGAACGGACTTACGAGATGACTATAAATACTTACTCCCGTCCGTACTACGGAATTACCCTTAAATTCCTAGATCGTCCGGGACCTAGCGTTAGGATCCGCGCTAATCCCTAGAACCTACCTGCCGAGCTTTATACCATCAATACTAATAAGCCTTATCGACGCCCGCTGAGAGGCGACTAGACTTCTAAGATTGCTTACTTCGCAGCTATATT